>NC_140339.1:5379984-5411984 GCF_963514085.1 Chelon labrosus | reverse complement strand
GAAGCCTTCGTTGCCCCACTCAGGAGAGGTGTACAGGTTAAAGGGCGAAACACCTGTGATCCTGAGATACTTGCTAAGGATGCAGAAGGCGTTCCTGCATGCATGCTGACCGCTCTTCCAGAGTTCCATCATGGGAGAGATCTTCAATTGCCACGTCCTAAGTTGCTCCTGCAGTCTCTGCTTGTAGCAAAGCATCTTTGATGTTTATTTTATCTTGACTGTCGTGACCATGGAGAAAGGCCCACTGGCAGTGGGAGAAGACCCACAGATATCCGCTAAAGAATCCTTTAGAAGCCTTCGTTGCCCCACTCAGGAGAGGTGTACAGGTTAAAGGGCGAAACACCTGTGATCCTGAGATACTTGCTAAGGATGCAGAAGGCGTTCCTGCATGCATGCTGACCGCTCTTCCAGAGTTCCATCATGGGAGAGATCTTCAGTTGCCACGTCCTAATTTGCTCCTGCATACTCTGCTTGTTGCAAAGCACCTTGCACCTGGCCTCCAAATTCACTAGACCCCAAACTGATCGAGTATCCGTGGAATGATCCACAGAGGCCCCTCGCTTCAACCCACAGGACCCAAAAGGCCCCCACCCCCACACCACAGCACACCCTCAGAAGGCCCATGTCCATTCTCTGAGGAGTCACAACTGCTTTGGAGGCACAAGGGAGACTCAATACTAGGAAGGCGGTCTTAATGTTATGTCTGATTGCTGCACACACTTAATATGCAACACAGGTATCAAATGGTGTCAAACCTATACTTGGCTGCACTCATTATGTTTAAGTTTTGCCAGCACAATTCAACAACAGAGTTTAGAAACCCTAACAGAATAGAAACATTAGAAACATCAGCTCTGTATGCTGAATTAGAATTTGAAGTTTAACTTTTTTTGTTTGGTCTGCTGATCTGCACAGGGTATTAAAGACTAAAAACTGTAGAGCCCAGATCTGCATTACATGCCCAAATTTCATTAGAGCTGTAACCGGAGCCATTTTATGGCATGACTCATGGATTTAACCAATTTGGCTGTGTTACCGTTGGTCATAATTGGCAGTTGTGTCTGCAATTGCACTGGGTGGTGTGATTGCTCCACGACTGATCACACTGGCAGGGAGGAACTTTCATGTGGGAATAGGGATGTCGACTTCCATTCAGAAGCTGAGGGATATTCAGCTCTGTTTTTTTTCTTTTTTTTTCTTCACGCATTCAAATTCACAATGTGTTTCCCTAAATCTCCATAAAACCCTTTAGTCCTCTCAGTATAGTGTAGCTACAATAACAAATGCACACTCAAGCAGACATAGGTGGTGCCTATCAACACTGGATTACCGTGATTGATTGAAGAAATAAAACTCTGATCATTTATTTAACACTTTTCCTTCCTGAGAAAAATGGTCTTTGCCAGATCGTTTCCTGGCCCCGGCATTCTGCTAAAATATGTGAAATGGAGCGTGGAGAAAGGCCTGGCCACTGCTAATGACTGATTTACTTTCTTTCCAACTGCAGAGCCCTTTTCAGCAGTGCTCAACAACAAACAGCCCATTAAAGGGGCTCAAAATATTTAGAAACTAGTCAAATAAATCAATACTGGAACCCCCCCGGGGCATCCATCACATTTATTTATTTTTTTCAGTGAGCATTTGTGTAATGGAGAAACTGACGGTAATGTCCCGTCAGCAACATTAGTTTGAGAAGATAAAGAGCAAAGTCGTTTCTGTCACGATTGTTGCATCAGGCATCTGCTTAGCATTGGCTAAATAAATAAATCATATGAATGTGTGTACCAAGGGTTTCTTCTCAACCTCCTCGAGCTATAAACTGCACATAGAACACATGGTGGAGGACATGTTCCAATGCTAAAGTGTACACCGATCAGGCATAACATTATGACCACATTAGTTAGGGCAGGGGCCTCTGTGGATCATCGTACAGATACTTGATCAGTTTGGGATCTAGTGAATTTGGAGGCCAGGTCAACACCTTGTGCTGTTCTTCATGTTTGTTTTTTTTTGTTTTTTTTTTTGAGTTGCACCTAAACCGTTTTTGTGTGCCTGTGTCAGGCTGCAGGCTGCGTCATTGCTATGGGGTGGGGGTGCCTGGTCTGGTCTAGGTGGGTGCTACATGTCTGAGTGACATCCACACCAAAGAAATGGTCCAAAAGTTTCCCATGAATGAATGAATGAAATTGAATTTTCTCCTGAGAGTAAATAAGAAACTCATGCCTTCTCCTGAGAGTAAATAAGAAACGCTTAGATTCCACTCATCAGCAGTGTTGCCAGACACAGCCGACTGTTTCCAGCCTAAAAGTTGTCCCAAAACCTACATAAACCCGCCTGAAACTACTAAACCGATATTGCTTACACTACTGTAGACTGTCATAAAAAGCAATGCAAGTGAAGCACAGAAACCTTACAGTACAAAACCACAGCAGCCGACCAACACGACCACTCACATCTAGCTCCTACAAAGCCATTTGATGAAACCATGTAGTGCACTCGTAGGCCTATTGAGCGCTTCTCCTCTCTTTACAAAGCGGCAGCTCGAACAACTGCACCAAACATTGCTTGACATTTGAAGACAGAGTCATGACAATACAATAAGTATATCTTCATCTCTCCACAAGCAGATGTACATGCACACGCAGACACATGCACTTGGAAAGGGTAAACTCACTGCGGGCTTCTTTCAAATCAGACTATTTTAAATCCTACCAGCGGCTAAATGCCAGTGTCAGTTGTTTTGATCCTAATGGGTGTCAAATTAATATTTAACATAACCCTACAGGATGCTGCTGCTTGATTTATAATGGTATTTACAATGAACATGCTTTGTGAATGTGGATGGTTGTCTGTCTCTCTGTGTTAGCCCTGCGATAGACTGGAGACCTGTCCAGGGTGTACCCCTACCTCTCGCCCCATGACAGCTGGGATAGGCTCCAGCCCCCCCGTGACCCTTCACAGGACAAGCGGTTACAGAAGGTGAATGAATGGATGAATGAATGAACATGCTTGAACACTGAAACACTGCCAGGCCAAACAAGACACAGAACAGCCCTCTGAGGCACAGTCGACACTTACACACTTTGAAATGTAAGCAAACCTACAGATGAATATTCTCGCGGAGACGCTAAAGAAAAAGCAGAGGATCCCTAAAGTCACTGGCCTTCATCCCGTGGCGGAAGAGAATGTGTATTTCATATTTCATACACCAAATGGTTGCTTCAGTTTGGGCAGAAACGGTGGACCAACCAGCAAACCAGCCGGTCACGCCACTAGCTTGGATTACAATATAATAACACCTGAGTGGAGCCTTATTAATGTATGAACCCACAGTCAGTACTTATGGCAATTTTATAGTATATATATATATTTTTAAATCCAGTCAGTAAATCAGAAACCAATACACTACACCAATCAGCCACAACATTATGACCACTGACAGGAGAAGTAAATATCATTGACCATTTTGTGACAATCCAATCTTCTGCTGGGAAACTTTTGGACCTGGCATTCATTCATGTGGATGTTACTTAGACATGTAGCACCCACCTAGACCAGACCATGCACCCCCACCCCATAGCAATGACACTCCTTGACGGCAGCAGCTGCCATCCCCAGCAAACGGTTTAGGAACAACTCAAAAAACATGAAGAACAGCACAAAGTGTTGACCTGGCCTCCAAATTTCCTAGATCCTAAACTGAACAAATATCTGTGGGATGATCCACAGAGCTCCATAGGCAACCCATACCCATAGGACCCAAAGGCCCCCCACTAACAACATTCTGTTGCCAGACACCACAGGACACCCTCAGAATGAGTCAACAGTTGACTCATTCTCTGATGAGTCACAACTGTTTTGAAGAGCACAAGGGAGACCTACACAATATTAGGAAGGTGGTCATAATGTTATGCCTGATCGGTGTACATGTTTCCTGTGGTGAGTTCCATAAAGAGGAACAGTGGAACCACCCACGGTGACTCTTTGAATTAAAAAGGACCTGGGAACAAAGGAGGGCCATTACGTTCTACACATGACACATTATAATAGGATTAAAGTTAACATAAGGTTTAGCGATATCACTCCAACAAAAATTCACCACTAAACTTAATACACAAAGACGTGTGCTCAAAAGGCAGTGTTCACTAAAGGACTGTATAATAAAACCATTAAGCCAGGCCTCTCTCAGCTTTAAATTTTCATCAGAGGCATGCACAACAAACCGGATTACACAATATGTAGTCTTTGTATCTAATTCAGAGATAATGATGACTGAGAGCTTCCCAGTCATTCATAAACTTCAATTGTTCAGTTACTAAACCTTTTGTTCTGTGCTTGTGTGCTTGAGGCCATTTCAAATCAAACGAGCTCAGACAAAAAATCCTGCCACCAAACTGCACCTTTCCCTTCATTCACATTAGTCAGTTCACTAATCATGTAATTAACTGCTGCCTTGGTAAAGATGCTAATCTAATTAAATACAGCGAGAAGTGAACAAACAACCTGTATATTTCACTCAAAGATCTGATGCATGTTGACACTGCCTCCTGTGTCTGACGTTTAAAGAGAATTAAATACATGTTGCAATTATCACCGTATGATCTACAGTACAGTCATAGCAGGGTCACGCTTCCAAGGACACTTACTCGTGCAATAATTATACTAATTTTAAAATGTTTCTGCCCACAGCACAGACTAAACTGACTCGAACATATGTTACAGTCGGTAACAAGGATCGTTTTATTTAATCTGACCAAACACGACTGGTATTTTGCATCTGTCGGTGCAGTTTAAACAGTCACCGTTGACCAAGTACAGCGAAAGCTGCAGATCCAGACACGTTCAAGATATCATTAAAAACTGTTTAAAACGTATGATGGCCAGAAATTCTAGTCAACAGAATTTTTCAAATGATCCAAAATGATCATGATTAGGTTGGAGAACTGGCCTTAGCCTTACAACACCCACACATGGAATCTAAAGCATTCATGCACAACACAAGAGGTTAACCCTGTGGTGAATCAGCAAAGAGGTTCACTACAGGGTTAACATGCCAACATACACTAATCAGGCATAACATTATGACCACCTCCCTAATACTGTGTAGGTCACCCTTGTGTCTCCAAAACAGTTGTGACTCGTCAGAGAATGGACATGGGCCTTCTGAGGGTGTCCTGTGGTGTCTGGCAACAGGATGTTGTTAGTGGGGGGGGGGGGCTTTGAGGGGAGGGGGCCTCTGTGGATCATCCCACAGATACTTGATCAGTTTGGGATCTAGTGAATTTGGAGGCCAGGTTTTTTTTAGTTGTTCCTAAAGTGTTTTTGTGTCTGTGTCAGGCTGCATCCTGCTGGGGATGGCTGCTGCCATCTAGGAGTGTCTTTGCTATGGGGTGGGGGTGCCTGGTCTGGTCTGGTCTAGGTGGGTGCTACATGTCTAAGTAACATCCACATGAATGAATGCCAGGTCCAAAAGTTTCCCAGCAGAACACTGAATTGTCACAAGATGGTGAATGTTATTTACGTCTCTTGTTCCCGGTCTTAATGTTATGCCTGATCGGTGTATGCTGCTAGGCACACCTACCTATAATTTCTCCAATCAACCTGAACAGCAAGTCTTTGAATGGTGGGGAAAAATGTGAAAATACACAAAATTCAAACAGGACAGAATCAAACTCACAACCTTCTTGCAGCAGGGCGAGTCCTAACCACTGAGCCATCATGCTGCCAGGCATATTTCAGTCAATATAAGACACAGAGTACCACAGCTCTAAATATCTGCTTCATTAACTCGGCGCAAGTTAGGGAGAAACCCAAATAATTAAAGCAAAGTGAATAAACAGCCATGTCACAAACAAGCAATCAATATCAACTTTGAATAATGTACAGAAGTGAAGGGCGAAAGGGAAGTTGATTAAAACACAAAAAGACAGATGACTTGGTGAAAGTAAGAGGAGGAATGGAAGGCTTACACTGTGTTGCATTGTCCTCCAGACAACCCTCTGGGAGCAGCCGAGAAACGAAGAAGAAAGAGATTTAATTGGACATCGGTGAAACAGAGAGACAGAGAGAATAGGAGCAAAAGAATGTCTATTAGTTACGGACGCAAAAAAAGTTAAATGATAAATGGCGCCGCTGAGATATTCTATTCAGCGGCCTATGAGATTCAGCACATCAAACTACTTTATTAACAACGAGTTTCCCACTGAGAAGACGGTTTGACATCTGCCGCCGTCCAGTCGGATCAATGCTCGGATCAAGACGTGCGCGCACACAGCAGGCTAATTCATCTGAAGGGGGTCTAATGGCAGAAGATGTTTCATTCAGCACAATCAAATTGGCTCGGAAAGGTCTGTGTCTATCACAAACGCAGAATACGTTTAGTATGGAGTCATGAACGTATACGTGACGCAGTTTCACTCTTCTTGGAATGATTCTTGAGGTCTTTTTCAAAGCAGCAGGCTGGAGTGCGTGTAAACATATATTATTAAAGACAGTGAAACCGGAGGGTTTTTCTCTTAATGTTTGCTTTTTAGTAATTTTTCTGTCCTTTCACACCCTTTTTTTTTTATGTGCATGCTAAGAACTTAAAAAAAAAGGACAATTTGAGTAGATCTTTCCAACAAGGCTTGCATGTAAAGATGAATTTTAAATAATCTGGCCAGGATTCAACCATTGTGCTCCTCTCGACATGTTTATTTCTCACAGTCACAGCCAGAATTTTAAAGAGTCTAGACTACTTATAAAGACAGCTCACAGATCACTCCGCAGCCTTTAATCGCTCCCCTGCTCCTCTCCACATATTTTCCCCATTAATCCCGTCAAACAACCTGTAGTCTGTAGAAGATTATCAACTGTACCTTTAATTCAAAAGGGACAATGGAGCATTTAACGAATGGATCCGCTAGTTTGACAGAGGATTACGGACTGGCCAGGGGATAACCTTATGACATGAAAAGATATGATTTAATAATGTCCTCACACATTTGTCTTCCAGGGGGAATTAAAGCACTAAGTTTCAGGGGAAAATGTTACAAAGCTTTGGCGAGAAACTCAGAAGTTTGGCTCATCGCATCAGTAATTAAACGTATGTCGTTATGCAGTCACGTGATATTCACTCGGCTCTGGTGAGCATATGGCAGCAGCCGATGCACCGTATGCTGTGGCAAAATGGGAAATAAAAGAAGAACAGTCGTGGGCCGTGAGGCCTGGTTGGAAATCGTGTCAACTTGAGGACATCTGTGTCGCTCGATACCAAAGATTAACACTGACAGGACTCCTACACGATGTTGCCTTCCTCGCATGGGGTGTTGCAAGCGACCTTCCGACGGCCTCAATTATTGTCTTAGGATTTTGCATCATCTTGAACTTCATCTTAAATTCCGGGACGGGGCCCGGGCTATTTTTGGGATCGTATTTTGAAATCCTTTCCAAAGGTTTCTGCTTACACACACTCACACATTAGGAATGCACATTAAGCAACACGCGGACACAAGTTACGTGGGAAGCACATGCGCCTTCGTGAGTTCTCTGCGACCACTGGCAGTGAGTTTAAGAAAGGGAAACGTTTTTAACTCCGAGTGTAGCCGCTGTGGAAGTCGCGCAGCACCTGAGGGCAGGGGGACTACATGAACGTGCCTTTATTCTTTCTGCCCTTTGGACTTGAGCTGCAGTAAGTCGACCTTAAGCTCAGCATGGCTCCGCCAAGACTGCCTCTGCCAATAATATTTCAAAAACGCACTCCTGCACAGCCCAGAAAATCAGTTGAGCTTTTACAGTGCAATATATGAGAGAGAGGGGAAAGGGTTCATTTGCTGCTATAATTCAGTCTTTAATAGGTTGGTTAAAGCCCAACAATTAAGAGATTTGAGATTTCTTTAAGTAATGTTTCATGTTTCATACACACGATTCTATCTTCCTGATATCTTCTAATCAAAGTTCTTATTTTGTATTTGTACGCACCAGTCTTTCCAGGCTCGTTCCAGCTGCCGTGGTCGGCCTCTCTTCTGGGGGGTAGGGCCTGAAGCGAGAACTGAACACATCTGAGATACCCCGTGCAGACCTGCCTATTCCTGCAGGCTTCGGTTGGCCACATCCTTGGAAAACCTAAAACAGAACAGATGGAGATGCAGTTAGCAAAGACACGGGGGGGGGGGGGGGGCGGGGGGGACGAGGACACGGGCTGGTCAGTATCTAAGCAGAAAAATATCTGGTTTTGCAAAAATTACACAGTATTTCCTCATAATAGTGCAAACGTTGTTCTCGCTGTCGTGCCCAATAGTTGAGATGTCAGCAGTCGAATGCTGCATGAACTCTACGCTGAGTTTATCTCCTTGTAGAATACACACACCGTCCATTTCAATACCACAAAAGTTGTAGTTTTCGCCCGCACCGCTGTCCTTTTTACCTTGAAAAGTCTCAGTCGATTTGCTCACAGCATCAACATTTACGGCCTGTGACTGCAGAAAACAACAGCGAGCCAGCCTGGAATCAATGCTGCCTATCGGTGCTTTAGTCTCCTTTTACGGGAAGTGTCATATTGGTGAGGGAAAAACCCTGTCTGAGTACTCCAGCTTCCTCCCACCGTCCAAAGACATGCTCGTTAGGTTCATTGGTGATTCTAAATTGGCCGTAGGTGTGAGTGTGAATGGTCGTCTGTCTCTCTGTGTTAGCCCTGTGATAGACTGGAGACCTGTCCAGGGTGTAACCCCGCCTCTCGCCCCATGACATAACTTGTGCAAATATCAATGTGCAAATGAGAGCGCAAACAATGAACTGAAATGTAAACAGAAACTAAAAAAAGTTGTGCATAACAGACGAAAGTCAATGCTATTATGAATTCGGAAAAAAAATATAGAAAATATAGAATTCCAGCACTTCATGAAATATTTAGTATTACACTGCTGAGCGATAACACAGAAAGTAACTGTGAGTCAGAGATCCCTCAGACAGAGAAGTACAAGTTAAAGTTTTGTTGTTTATAGCTAGAGAGGTGCACGTCTATTATTACCTGAACCTTTTATTAATCAATGTGTACGGGTTCATTGTGACAACAGATTGCTTTTCTTTCAGATGGATTGGTCTCTACGGGCTTTTAAGGCCCAAACGACACACCCTCCAAACAGCACAGCTCATCAGTATTCCTTTTTGGCGTGTCGGCCGGCCCGTCGCTCAGCGTGTGATGGAGCACTCTAACGTGCTCCATGACTCTCGTGACTGGAGCATGTCTTACCCCTAATATTCACCAATTCTTCACCGTGATTGCAGTTCCAGTATCTTGCAAAGTGATATTCGACGGGTCCCTACAACTGTAATGAGTGTACAATTCAATAGGGCCTGATATATTGCGCAAAAGCTTGGGGGGAAGGACGACATATGGTAAAAATTTGAATGCGGGGAACGATGGCAATCTCGGAACAATCCGCCTGCCACGCGCGACCCTGCAGAATTGAGGCACCGAGCTCGCAGACAATGCGTTAAGTGCGGCCCTCTTGTTACGGGAGGGGATGTGACATCTAATTCACGCCGAGCTTTGTAACTCTAGCGCCGAGATGGGCCTGAATACATCTAAAGATCAGAATAAAAAAACCTGCCTTTTGTCAAGAAAGAGTAAAAAGCTATTCACCGTCTGATATTATCTTGACTGTGCTGCTTTGTATTTCAAATCTTCCAAAGGCCAATTAGCAGATTGATCTCTAAGGAGGATAAAGACACAATGAGTTGCTTCTCTTGCTCTAGTTTCTTATAAAAAAAAATTATCTGCTTCTCTGTGCTGCTAAATGGTCCACCAAATACAAGTCAAAGGAAAGAGGACCTCTCTCTGGTTAAAGGTTGGAGAACTGAATATTAGAGGGAGAAAGGCATAACATTATGGCCACCTTCCCTAATATTGTGCAAGTCTCTCTTGTGCCTCTGAAACTGTAGTGACTCATCAGAGAATGGACATGGGCCTTCTAAGGGTGTCCTGTGGTGTCTGGCAACAGAATGTTGTTAGTGGGGGCCTTTGAGGGGAGGGGCCTCTGTGGATCATCCCACAGATACTTGATCAGTTTGGGATCTAGTGAATTTGGAGGCCAGGTCGACACCTTGTTCTGTTTTTTTTTTTAGTTGTTCCTAAAGCGTTTTTGTGTGCGTGTCTGTGTCAGGCTGCATCCTGCTGGGGATGGCTGCTGCCAGTTTCCCAGCAGAACATTGTATTGTCACAATATGATCGGTGTATATCTCGCTGTGATGCGTAGTATTAGTCTGGTCTAGTCTAGTCTGGTCTGTTAGTGTAGCCATAAAGCCATTTCAAGTTCATTATGGAAATAAGCTGTTTCAGTCGATACAGAGAAAATACCTCTGCACACAATAAGATAGTCCTTCAACCAATCACAGCTATTTACTTGTAAACGCAATTACCTCAATGTGTGTAAGAGGATGTGTATGACTATGTCGCTGTTACTCTTCTGTCCACCATTGCATAAAGCTTGCCCAAATGATTTGATTGGCCCAGTAGATCTCCCACCTGGAGTGGTATTATATTAATTTCAAAACCTTTTCTTTTGTAATTTACTAATATGTACAGTTACGTTATTGTCTGACAGAAGATAAACTGTTGCAATAAGTAACAGATCAACTTATTATGACGCTACTCAGACGTTACACAGATCCATTTCTATGTTATCAGTTCTTTTACCAATAAAATAACTATCTGATGTACAACTAATATAATGACTGCCAGTCTGTGGTTGGGAGCGCCCTGTACTTGGTTGGGGAGCAGTAACAGCAACACGGACATAGGAGTAGGATCAACAAACTGATCCGAAAGGATGGACTATCCTTCACACCCACTTCACCGGACTATAGAGGGGCAGCGGAGCTCATTCTCCAACAGGCCGATCCAGCTCTGCTCCCACAGTGAACGCTACAGGACCTCATTCCTAGCAAACTCAATACAGCTGTACAACCACTCACCTTTCTGTAACAGATAACTCAATCTGTTTCATGTCGATGCTCCTCCATCCATGATTTTACACCTCGTTATTTATCCTTCCTACGTATACATATTTCTATTTCTTTTTTAAAATGTATTTTATTTTATTTTATTGTAAGTGTAAGTTTATGCCTATATTTCTTTTTACTACTGGTATTTTTTAAGCGCAACTAGGCTACTATAACCAAACAATTTCCCTTCGGAACAATAAAGTCTATTTTTCCTTTTTTTATTTCTTATTTACTTTTTATTGACATTCAGTAACATTCAAGCTTTTTGCTCGCCGCTAACAAGATACTAAACGAGTCCAAAAAAACAATATGTTACTTTCCAAAGGCAGGTGACTTCCAAAAATGTCTTGTATTGTGTTATGTATTCCCTTCCAACAAGTTCTGGGAACATGACAGTCCCAGAAAATATGATAATGATTTGCATTTGTATTCCCACAATTTCTCCAGCTAGTCGGGGGGTTCCCTTCATAGTGAGAGGATAATTTAGAATCACCAATGAACCTAACGAGCATGTCATTGGACGGTGGGAGGAAGCTGGAGTACCAATGCTAACCACCACACCACTGTGCCGCCCTCGTATAAATATCATTTAGTATTAATTTCCAAGGGAAATCAAGTCTTATATGTCCCAGGAACAGGTGGACTCAATTTCAAGTTCGTAGCGCCATTATTATTTTTTTTAAGAAGCTATATTCGTTCAAGATTCCCTAATTTCTCAATAATTTTAGAGCCTTTTTATAGGACACCATTGTGATATTGTACCTTTTTTTTTGTTTTATGAGATTTTTATAGTTGAAATGAAAAGTATTTCAATTTACCCTGTATTGTTGTACTTTGATATATTTTGATGAGAATTATTTTATTTTAAGTCTACCTATAATTACCAATGAGCAATCTTGTGGTTGTGTGCTTCCATCAACTAGTGAAGTTGCTATTTACTATACTATTTACTATACTACGTCATTACTTCATCATTTTGTGCATGTTTTGTGGGACACAGTGACCATGAACTTTGACCTTTAAACAATTCATCCTTGACAGCAAACGACAGAGTCCTTCGAAGCATTCCTGAGATTACATATTCACAAGAACGGGCTGGATAGACAACACAAACAACCAGAACACACAATGCCTCTGGGCTCTGGGCTGTTGTTTGTGCGGAAAATCAGTCAGAAAATGATCCATGTATGCCATTTTTATTATCTTTTTAAATGCTAGGATTATATTAGAACCCAACCTTCTTCAGGATACAGTACCTTGGCTGACACTTGCATGCTGTTGTCTTGCATCGTCATGATCGCCTCAGAAATCTTGATGTCGATCGGCTCTATGACTGCTTCGATGTTGAAGGGTCCCTCCAGCCTGTTTGCCACCAGCAACATGGCGTCTGTCATCACACACACAGAGGACACACGTCAGTTCACAAATATTAAACACTCGCATGAAAACTGTGCTACTTCTCCTCGTGCACACATAATCATCAGCGGCTATTAACGACGCTCAGCACAAAGCCCTCGGGGTGCCGTGCTTCATCGCCCGTCTACGACATGGTTTCAATGAAGAGAACAAACAATAGCGCCGTCTCCAAATGCGTCGACTACCGACGGTAATTTGGAGAACGGAAAAAGGAAACGTGCCAGTCCATGTTTCACCCCACACACTCTGGTGCTTGTAGGAGGATGTTCAACATCAAGAAGACATTAAATTGCAATGTACTAAGCTGACAAATAGTTTATACATAAAACAAACGCTTGATCTGCATACATGTCTCCACTCCAGCGGAATGGGCTCCAGTTAGACAGAAAAAGACTGATTTATTCATCTATTTGCGTTGCTATTTCTAAATTTGCGAAAGTACATCAATGAATTAATCAAATCATGTTTATGTATAATGTTAGTAATTCATTTTTAATTACCTCCCAGACTCTCTGCACTAAACTAAATTCCGAAGCATGGAAATGGCTTTACTGTTACGCAACATTTGTCGGTAAGAATGTCATCACACACATACAGCACCATCACCTCCGAATCATCCAATCCCTTCAGCTTGGAAGACATCCTAGTTTTGAGAATAAAATCTACTGAAAACATTTAAACTAAAGAGTCGATAAGATTAATTCATTCTTGAAGAAACGTAGTAGTGAGATCGTTCAGCCCTTCAAGATGATAATATAACACTTTTATGACCATGAATAAATGTTTATTGTGGTTCCTCACAAGCTTATGGCACTCTTCATTTGGAATTTTAACAAAAGGTCCAAAGGCTTCCAGCTCACTAATGGTCTTAGCTTTGCTTGCTGACGCTTCATTTCTTTAAAACACATTTTAACTGGGAATCGAATCCAGGAACTCAAACGGCTCTTCAAGGACGTTCCATGAATGAATGAACGAACGAACCCATTGGTTGACTTGGATATATGCTTGGGATCACCGCCTTGCTGGAAAGGTTCAAGGATTGCCAGCCATTAGTTGACATACTGACAACGTCACATTTGTCGACATAATGGCCTGATATTTAAGAGAATCCATAATGTTGGTCACATGGTCCAGCTCATCAGCTCCTGCAGTGGCAAAACAAACCCATTACACGTCTGACTGCCTTAACCTTCTTCCAAGAGGGTCCCCGGGTCCAAAAGTTTCCCAGCAGAACACGGAATTGTCACTGTTATGCTTGATCGGTGTATTTTGTAAAACTCCTATAATAAAATGTGCTCAATAAGTACTGTGCAAGAAAAGACTGAAGGATCTGCGTGGTAGTATGAGCTGAAACTATACAAAAAAAATACTTAAACGGACCTTTTATGTTCTTTTGGTGTGCTGCAGTCCTTGCCTTGCAGACAAGACATTAAGTCTTAAGGCACTATACCAGTAATAAATAAATAAATAAATAAATCTTTTTATAATACATGGCTGACACTGAAGATTTGAGGTCTTTGTATTTGGATTCTTACACTTGTGAAGACACGCAGGTAAGGGTAAGGTAAAGGTAAAGTGCTTTATTTGTCGTTGTACAGTCTGCTAGATCTGGCAGATTTTTAGTTTGTACGTACCATGTGAACTCTGTAGCCTGCTTTCCCAGCAGCACACAGTCTCCTGTTACTTAAGTATCTGTATTAGCACTTTATTTCTAAACCCTAATGAGGGCTTTCAGCTGAAATATGTGGGTGTCAGCCGTGTATTCTTGAAGGCTTTTTATCGCTATACCTCAGACTGCCTTGGATTTTTTCCTCTTCACTGCTGCCGTCGCGGCCCTTGACTGTTCTCTTTATGTAATAAATCAATAACATAAACATAAAAACAGGGATCACGACCTTGGATGAGTGGTGGCTTGAATCGATATCTAAAACAGATCACCCACCAAACTGACACTTTTCACTTTCACTAAAAGAGTGTGATATTAATGTGTTCATACGTAGGGAGGGGACTATCAAACGTGTTAGACTGGCGAGATGCCTGGGGTGAAAATAATGCGTTTGGTATTTTCATTAGACTCTTGCCTTGTCTTGTCTCTCAAAAAGTAATTAAAAGTCCACCAAGTCTTGTTTGAGGTGTTAGCACTGGTTAAGTGGGAGGGCAGTGATATCAAGAAGCCATCCATTTCTGTGCGGTGACATTTGCAAGGATGTGGAACAATCAGGAAAAAGTCTATTTTACGCCGAAAGGCAGCAGAAACCCCGTTCCTCATCCACCAAGTCTTCAATAACAGTTGAATGAAAGGTGTAAATCATTAAACAGTAACTGATAACAACTAGAATTTTGATAAGTGTGTCTGAAGCATAGACTGTATATAAATATGGACGACGCGCCCCCACTTCCTTGCATTGCCCAAATTGACGCTACTTTCCAGGAGATACAGGTTTAATTAATTCTGCGCCCTGCTCCACCAGTTACAAGGTAATGCCGGATTATACACTGTACGTATTTATTTTTTTATTTTTTCCTATTCTCACGCTCCTATGGGACCATTTCACAGAGTAGTTGGCATGGCGACAGGTCAAATTCTGTTTCTATAGCGTCAACGATCAGAAAAATTGACACTTGAACATGCATCAGCATTATATTAACTACCTAAAATGAGAGAGACTATCCTTGGAATTTTTTTATGTGACATGTATTTTAGTGTTTTACTTCGGCCCAAGTCCCATCCACTAACATGGAGGAGGTGGAGCTTATGACCTATACTGCAGCCAGTCACCAGGGGGATCTCTACTTGCTTTGGCTTCAGTTTTAAGGAGCAGTTCCGCTGTCTTTATTTACAGTCTATGGTCTGAAGACTTGAGAGGCCGAAGCGCTGACTATACATTCTGCTGTAACACAGTAAAATAGTAGAATTTTCACCATCCATGCAGGCTTAAGCAAAGCATTGGCGAAGTGACTGCATCTTATATTAACTGCCAAGTCCAAAAGTCAATCCAAAAATGTTCTGCTGCATGATACAAGACTAGCGTAACTGCATTTAAAATTCACAAGTTCAACAGTGCTCATCAATCTGGCTCACTCTGTAAAAACACTACCCAAACACTAGTCGGTGCTGTGACGTTTTTGTCAGTCGGGTTCATTTTTGTTTCTACTTCCTGCTTCACTTTCAACAATGGCGGCTGAAACTTTCGCCAAACTTTTGCCGAAGACTAGTCATACGAATGTTTGTCCCTCCGAACCTCCTCGGTTAACCTTTCCTTGATGTGTTCCATCTTTATTGATTGAACACAATCAATCCGAAAACTGCAGAGATGGAGAAGCAACCGGAAATGGTAATGTGGAAACATGCTACAACCAAGTGGACCAGTCACAGCTCTTGCGGCCAGTGATGCAGAAGCCTAAACCGCCTATTAATTTTACAAGTTTTCAAAATTTGTTTGTCGTGGTGTTGTCTCCGTTTTAAAAGTTTTCTTCTACACTGCAATTCATGCATTAACAGATTTATTCAAATTGCTTGCCTGAGATGCTCGACCCCAACCAAAATGAATGTGATATCACTGAAATTGTTGTTAAAAAGCACCTGGCACATTAAATGTCATATTAAGATTTTTGTATGGCATTAAACGCTGTAAAATGACACGCCTACCCCTGTTCTTAAGGATAGGGCTATGGAATCAATAATAAAAAAAAAAGACTACAGTGCCTCAAGTTCATCATAATGAAGCAATTTATCAGCTAGTGAAACGAAAGCAATCAAAATCTGTGGCACAGAGAATACTAAGTTTTTGTTAACAGTATGAAAATAGCAGTCAACAGGATGTCCATTGCTGTTTCATGGATTTAGTGCAATTCAGTTTCAAAACAGCTCATGAAAATATGGGACGTTTAAAGAGCCCTTGAACAAAATCAGCACAAGAAGTCCTCATCATAAAAATGATAAACAGGTTATTTATCAGTGCCTTCAGTAACAGCACGACTCTTCTTGCTGATCTGACACCCCTGTGGTTCAGGCGCAGTGTGTTTCTGCGACTGAAATGACTCGGTTACGGTCAGGATGTTGATGTTGTTGGTAAAGGAAATGATGGTGATGGTGGGAAGGAGCGGGGGCACGGGCGCTTGGTGCAGTTTATACAACAGTCACTGCTGCACAAAACTCAATCAGCTCTGCTTTAATATGGTGCATTGTAGCCTCGGGTGGAGACTTTAACAGTAACAAAAACCAAGCAGTCTTGTAAAAATGACAAACAAGATCACTGGGAGGAAGTCAGGTGCATTACAGCGTAACATGCTGGAGCTGTGGACAGCAAATACCATTCAAAACGCATCCTGACGCAGAATTAGTTTAGTCTCTGGCCCCTGGCCGGCATTTCGTCTGTCTGTCATGAGACCGAGGAAACATAAAGTCTTCCTCCTTCTAAGTGGCAATTGACCGGGCAGGATATTAAGCTCACCCACTTGACAATGGGGACGGATTTAGGGACAGGTGAGCAGAGACGGAAAGCACAGGAGTCTGTTTGAAAAGTGGAACACACAGAGATTAAATGCCAGACCTGTTCGTGACAATTGTTGAATTAAATAGTAATAAAATCCAAGGCTCCAGTCTGAGAGTGGCAGAGTTGTGTAACAGCTCCACTGATACCCAGCCACATCAAAACAAGTATAAATTATACATTACATATATACAGAATATATAAAAACCTTTAGTATTTACAGGAGGAAAACACAGATAGCTAAAAAATATGGCGTGTTTTTTTTTTTTTTGTTTTGTTTTGGGTTGTTTAAAGAATACAGATTTACAGATTTTGATCAAAGCTGTTTGACAGAGCTTTGACCAGTGACCAGGTGCTGACATTAGACAACAAGGGCTGCAGCAGCTCGCAACTAGCAAGTGTCCTCTTCACATTACGGTGGCTCCCACTGCCGGGAATGCCAACAATTGCCAACCTCTGAGCACGAGCACCTCAACGGAAGAAGATCCTCTCGCTTTCCAACCTCAAGACATCGAGACACCAGCTTCAGTATTTGGACTATTGCAGTGAGTTTTACCTACAAATGTAAAAATTCCAAATGCAAATAAGTTTCATTGGCCAAGTATATACTGTACTTAGTCTGGAAGCTAGACCAACGTTTCTCCAGACAAATTCTTTGTGATGGAAAGTTGATCTGGAATTGCCCTGTTGGGAAGTGATTATGCTCCTGCAAAGATCTGATGGGCCAGTCAGATCATTTGAACGGGGCTTTATGCACTGATGGACATAAAAGTAACAGCAGTATAAGCAAACACGTCATCTTAGCACGGTGGACTTGGCTCCGATTGGTTGGAGGACCGTCCAATTGCATGCAGAAGTCCTTTTTTCTCACTGTATTGGTTGAAACATTCCTCATAATGAAATCTAAATGCCGTGTTACCATCTACTCAAAGGCCACACTCTCCATACATGTACACAGAATTACCTCCCTTATTTAAACCATCTATTTCTACACAGAGAGAGAGTGGTCACACACGGCGCCCGGGCTGCAGCTTAAAGGTACTTCACCCATGGATGTATTGCGCCAATGACACTATAGTCCCAAGTGCAGGATTTCCATTAATGCTGAGCTGTAAGTGCAACCTTTTGCAGATAAATAATACAGCTGCATTTCCAGTTACAATCAGCACTATTTACCCGACACTGCTGGTGCTAATTAATAACAGAAGATAGTAAACAACCTAATTTCCTAATTATGTTAAACCTGAATAAATCATATTTTTTTGTTGAATATTGTCGTGAAAGCTTAAAAATAAATAAGAGGCCTGCTTGGACGCCCCTCAGAACATAATCAATAGATTAATGGATTGAAAAAATAATGGTTTGCTGCAGCCCTTTTCAAATCTGGAGCAAGCGACGGGACTACAGGCAAATTTCTGTTATTTTAATGGAGCACTTTGTAATATTTCCACATTTTCAGTTATATTTCAACAGTTGCATCTCACCTTGATTATTATCCCTGCTATTTCATCTCACTTTATGTTGTAGTCATGCTGCTTTTAATCAGAGGTTGTGTGTGATTGGATATTTTTAGGTTTGTGTCATAAATTAAGACTAATCCAAAGCGTTTTTACTTGAAATTAGAGATATTATGCACTTTTTGTATTTGTATTGTTGTTGCATTCACATATAAAGTATTATAGCACAACTGAATTTGTCATGGCTACAATTTACACTGATTATTTTTGTTTTAAATGTGTGATTATCTATTTATTTATTCATACAAACCATCTCAAACTACATGTAACACGTGTTATTCCTCGGCAAACCAAGCCAATTCCTCCCCGTAACCGACAAAATAAAATAATTTCATAATGTTTGATATATTTTATCCAGTATATACATTTTTTTCCCCATCCAAATAAACATGGCCATGCGTCAGGTTGTTTGGATCAGACCTGCGCAGCGAGTGAATAGAGCCGGAGAGAGAGTCCTCTCTTTGGTCTGTTAGTGGCCGTGCCTTTGAAGAGCGCTCCTGTTTGTTTACTCTGGAGCCTCAAATTGGGCGTGATGCTTGGTTAGATTTCCATCAGGAGCCGGCTGAAGGTCATTGCAGGGGGCCAACCCGAGTCCTGTGAAGTCTTCGGTTGCCTATGTTTAGCAGAGTACTCCCCTAATGCTTTTGAGAGAGAGGGGAGAAACAAAAAAAAAAAGAAGTAGAAGAAGAAGAAAAAGCCTAGAGTGGAAATTGGCAGCAATTCTGTTACTCATTCCATAAAAGACCCAAAGACCTAAATGATATCCTCAGTGGAGTTCTGACAACCTATTTTTCATATAGCTTAATGAATATTTGATGGATTGCGAGTATGAGTCAGCCATATCAATTGCTATGAGGAAGGCTTACTTCTACATGCTTAAATACCTTATGAAATAATGTCACATGTGGGAAAACCTAAAAAAAAGAAGAAAGGAAAAAAAAAGATGGATAGGCGATGAAAGGCATCTTAAAAAGGAATCTATTCTAACCATAAATCATTGGAAGGCCAAGCACATACTATGCTGCACACTATGCTTTCAGTGCCGCACAATGTTTAGCTTGTGACCAAGCCGCCGTTTACTACTTAAATTGGTAGAAGCCGTGTAGTCACAAACATCTCATTCTTTTTTATATGTATTATTTGTAATATTTGTCCTCATCTCTGTTCAGATTTATCATCTATTTTTATTTTTATTTTTTGCAGTGGCCTCTTCTGCTCAGTAGAGACAAACTTTATATAGTTTGAAGGCACAACGCCACATGACTCTTTCACTGGGAAACGCTTTAAAATCCCCAAATCTATGCGACAATAGTTGCTTCGTAGAGTTTGGTGGTTTCTGAATCACCAGAGATTTGAATCTTTGAACTGAATCAGTAACATAGACTGTATAAGGATGGACGCGGAGCTGTTCCTCAAAAGTGAAGCCAAAGCAAGTAGAGCTCCCCCTGGTGGCTGACTGCAGTATAGGTCATAAACTCCACCCCTTCCATGTTAGTGGATGGGACTTGGGCCAAACTAAAACACTAAAATACACAACAAATTTTTTATTTTTTTTTTCCAGTATGGTTTCTGTCATTTTGAGTAGTTGATATAATGTTGTTGAATGTTCAAGTGTAAATTTTTTGGATGAGTTTCGTTTTAGTTAGTTATTTGACACTATAGAAACGGGATGTGATATAAGATTTCCTTATAACTGTGTGGTCGGGTCATTGATATCGCAGCCCCACTCTCTCAGACTCTCAAACTCACAAGATGGCGCTGCTCGTATCCCTGGGAAAATAGCGTCAGTTTGGCCAATGCAAGGAAGTGGGGACGCATTGTCCATATTAATATACAGTCTATGATCAAGAATCATGAAAGAGTCCTTTGGCTGGCTGCTGCCAAGTACACGAGGCAAGTTAGCGAACTCCCCGGAAACACTGCAGACTCAGACTCGTCTTCACTCCAGTCAGTAAATTATTTAAGTCATAAGTTAAATATTGTAATAAACAAGTGGTTACATTTGTGGTGTTCGTTTCGTGGCTGATATATTTTATGCAAATGCTATGATGACACTTTGCATTTTTGTTATTTTTGTTTTATATAGCTATTTAAAATATTTAATTATTCTATTAAATATCTATATTCTGATTTGCACACTTTGCATTTTTGTTGAAATTCTTGCTGCAATATATATATCAATATATATATAACTTTTGCACATTTCACATTTTTTTGGGCAAAATATGTTCAAGTGACTCAAGTGGACCGGATCC
The DNA here is from genome assembly GCF_963514085.1 of Chelon labrosus. Taxonomy (NCBI): domain Eukaryota; kingdom Metazoa; phylum Chordata; class Actinopteri; order Mugiliformes; family Mugilidae; genus Chelon; species Chelon labrosus. The sequence continues at coordinate 5,391,320 of NC_140339.1, read as the reverse complement.
ATAAAATGAACTGAGTTTACCACCACTGTTGCTTAATACTAGCACCTAGATAAAGGGCTCTAGCTGGCTATAGGGTGGGAAATACATGTTTAGACATATATGGTAACTTCATTGATCTTGTTTTTCTGTACTAAAGTTCAAATCTTTGAAATAGTGTCAAAAAAGAAGAAAAAGTCTTGAAATTTAGAATCTCCAAGTATTTTAATGAGTGCCCTATAAAGGGTTAAGTGTATATCAAACACAGACGACAGTCTTTGAATCCTGTGGAGCGTTTTCCTCAGAACAAATCTATTGTTGTCCGCGATCCTTGCAGCTCAAACATGAATATATATCGACAAACCAGCTCACACATAATGCCCATCAGTGTTGCCGGAAGGGAAATTAAGAAATACCGCTTTAAACTGATGTTTGATGATTGTATGTACTAAAACAACTTGAAAAAAAATCATGTATTTAGACCAGTGCAATAAAAAAAATCAAAGCTATTTTATGTGCACTGAACTGCAATGACCTAAGGAATAAACACGGAGGCTCGGCATTTGGATGAAACAACTGCTTTATTCATTGTCAGTCAACCTGTCGTATAAATACGACAGTCATCGTATATCAGGCAACACTGCCGCATGAATAAATATTCTGTGCAACACGCAGAAACAAAAATAGATTCAAGAATGCAGTTTTTGTACTTTTTATGTTCTGTTGATTTATTTGTGGGATAAGTTTCATTCAGTTAGAGCTGCATGTTTACAAACTAATCATTTTAGATTTTTGAAATAACGTTATTCTGTTTCCGGAAGCACCGCTATAAATTATAGCCTGAACAGTTTCTATCGCATTATGTTGCTCATGGCAGCCACATGTCTACCTGTAATGGAATTAAACATGCTCAGGAGGTAATTTGTGTAAACTCGTTACGACGAAGATAAGGCAGTCAGTAGATACCGTGTGCTTTGGAAGGACACACTGGAACAGTCTGGAACAAATGTTCTCAAGGCAGGTATTAGTGCAGAAAGAGTTTTGTCAATGGACACGTGTGATCAGTCTTTAACACAACACGCAATTTACACTGCAGCAAAAATGACAATACTTTCGATTATAACAAGTTTGATTACAACACAAGAGTAATGTGAATACAGCAGAGAGGTTTCTGTGGTTATTTTGCTTGCAGCCCACAGATTTGCCACGTGTAATTGTGTGCATCGTCATGCCAGTTAGAGACTGCAGATGGGACAGATACGTTTAGAGGCCACGGATTACAGCGAGGACGAGAAAGTCCGGCGACGATCTGAAGAATACAATCAGCTGGTTGAAAGACCGCGCAATAGAAAGTGGGCAGATGGAAAGAATATTTGTGTGCGACTCCACCAGGAAGGAACCAGGCATCTGATGGACAAGCTGCATTGTCGCGCGGAGTTGCCGAGATGCTACGAGCCCGCGGGTGGTGAGCTGCACAAATGGACCGCTTCTTGTGTTTTCACGTGAGGCATGGTGGAAAGTGCGGCGGTGCCAATCTAGCAGCACGCCGCAATTGGCGTCACCCGCACCTTCTACCGAGACACTGTGCTGCAGGGAAAAATCACCAAGCTGGTGCATGAGAGGAAATAGCTTTGATGCAGTGCAGGAAAATACCAGCTCATGTGTAAGACACTGTGTTTCATGCATGAATATCATGCATATAGCCCTAATTCTAACTATTGATTTGGTCAGTAATGTTATGTTACTCAGATTATATTCAGGGGACATGTGTCATCTATTGGAAACTTTGTATTTTTGTGGGTTACTGCCCATTGGGGGACTTATAAACGTCTTTGAATGCAAGGTGTATCAGCAGAGAGATTGCTTTTATTTATGTTTCCGCTTCATCCCTCTCCATATCCTCAGATACGACTAACCTGACCACTTATTTTTTCCTAACAAATGGTTTCATAAATGCTTTTCTGTCACTGCCGTTCTCCGATATTGACCTTGCAGCGATTTGGCATCAGTTTCCAGTAATGATGAAATCACTCATTTGCTTTGGGTGCTAACAAATGCACAATTGATTTGCACGACCATTCATCCATCTATCCATTGACTGACACAGCGGGCCGTATTGGCATGGTTGTTTATTGCTGGCTGCATGGTGCCAACTTTTTTCCTTTCCTCGTTTTTTTTTTCTTCCTTTTTTTTAAATTTATTACTTCACGCTGCACGCTTGGTTATTTTCTAATGAAAATTTCTCACCTTTTCTCGCCCTGAAGGGCTTGGGAAAACGCCAACGAACTGCCCACACAGTCCCTTTGGAAATACGAAGGTTATTTATGTGCAAATTTTTGTGACAACTCTGAGGTGAGATGCACGGTCAGAAATAAAGTGAAGCCCCTAATTAATATTGTTATTTGATGACTCACTTACATGTGGTCATTGCCCACTCAACACAATCTGATGTGGTGCTAAAGAGGTTAACAACTGCATCCACGCTAACATCTGACTCCTCTGCCGCACACGGCTTGTTCAGTCCCTGAGCAGGTAGCTATAAATTGGTTGTAATTTATGAGTACCCTTCTTCCTGTGGCTTGGAACTTATATATTTTAAACCACTGACAAGAATAAGAGTGACAAAAAGCGAACCTGCGCACCACCCCGCTTCATTTATATCACGTACAGATCGAGGATAATGAAGTTTTTTAGGAACAAAGGTGAAATCTCAATTTAGATTTACATAGGTCAGTGAGTGGGAGTTGTTCGTTGCTTGTTCACAACATCACTCTCAGATTTCAGACTCTTTCACACCACATGAGATTGATCCAAAGTGAAATAACGTACTACAGAACAGTATATTAAAGAAAGATATGCATATACTCCTTGGCTGTGCCCAGTGGCCCCGGAGACAATGGCAGGACCGGAAAACCAAATTACTGTCCATGTGCAAATTCAGCTTACAGATTCAGACCAGTCGGGCGGATTCGGATTCGCCTTGTGCCGTATGCCGTATGCACAAAAACAAATTTGATGGGAGGACCTATGTAGCTCACACGTGCACACAAACAATTTGGCAAAAGGAAAACTGGCGAAGCAAATCTCAAATCAAATTCCACTCCGTGTCTGATCAGAGCTCTGTCGTGTTCACCTACCTACGGAGTGAAAGATTTTTAAGCCGCCGACACTCGTGTGGTCAGTTGCGGAACGTAACGCAATCGCCAACGCAGGATGAAACTAGAATGTGTCAGCCAGCAGGACTGAGGAAAGATAAATTATTCCTCTATATTAAAAAATACTGAGTCCTTTCCACTGGCTAACTCACAAAATTAAAATCATCAGTTGCACAGATACACCACGGTCTATATACTGTGGGATTATCAGCAATTTGGGCGATGGGCTTTTAGTTTCCATCCCATTTTTGTGGGCAAAGTCGCAGCAGTGAACGAGGCTGTGCCGTCATGCACACAGTGTGCGGTGGAGACACAGCGGTAGCTGCCACACAGTTCTCCCAGTCACCTCACCTGGCACATCTTTGCCACCTGCACATTTGGACTGTGTGTAAATGGAGCAACGTCTGGAAATAACACCGGCCATTATTCCACTCTATATCCTCATTAATCCTAATAATGAGTTCGCCATAACAAAACTATATACGCTCCCTAACCTCTCCATTCACCCACAAGCACCTCAATTTCTGCGCCAATTTTGTTCCCCTCCGTTGTTGCCGCGACGTGCCATCATCCTTGATCAGCAGGCTCCAGTCTATGCATTGACCGGTTGTGTTTAAATGTGGCTGCGTAGAGGGAAGGATGACGTGAATCCGGCGCTGCCTGCAGGTTCACCGTTTTACCTTTCAGTTTATCTTTTAGCCATTTTTCTGCTTTTGCACCCATTCACACTTTTAGCATGAATCCTATCTACTTTATAAATGAAGCTGCTGATCTTCGGGTTTTGAAGATGTACCACTCTCCTAGTTATACTGTATGTCACAAATGGTCTTTTTTTCTTCAGTGACAAACAGGCTGACTCAAAAACTAATTATGTTATTGGACAGTTCCGATTGTGAGGTTAAGCCGGGTTTTTGTGAAATACCGCGCAGCCCCTCCAACTTAGTCAATTCAGAACTTGCCTCAGCTATTACGCTTCCAATGATCACTTGTTAGCAATCTGTTACCGCAGCAATTGCCCGTCCAGTGTTGCTATGAACTAATCGCGGGATAATGCCGCCGCACTGGAAAGAAAATTGCTACCCAGTGCACATAAATAGTCCGGTGATTCAGAGTTGCAGTGATGAAAGTGGAAAGAATAACTTACACCATCTGCCAGTGCAAACCAGAAAAAAAAATGTCTGCATACAAACACTATGTGTCCAACAATAGATGTTGATGACACCCTCCACAGATTGCCAGGGACAGCTGATTACACCATCGCCAACAGTGGTGTTTCTATACACGCTGGATTTCGACAAGATAAATGTTAAAAAAAGTGTTATCAAAACATTGCATAAGTACGATCTCTCTCTAAACGCTGATCAGCTGCACGTAGACATTCCTTTTAACTCTGTGTTCTGCTCTTTGAGATGACAGTAAATAGACGTCTTCTGATATTTATTCATCAATAAGTGACATTGTTCTGGCTGCCGAACATGGCCACCGAACGGAAAGGAAGGAAAATAACTGCAACTGCATCTTTGATCTGGAAAAGTGGCTGCGTGTCAGGGAGACGGCGGCGCGTCGCTGCACTACATGCTCGTGACACGGTTCCTCGTCTGCATGCTTTGCTATTCTGACAAGCCGAGAGGAAAAACTACACCGGCTTTGTTCAGCGGGGGGAAGGTGTCGCCTAAACACACCAGCGCGGCTCTTTGATTTGTCACCCGCCCGCCGCTGTCTCTTTTCATTTATTTTTGTCGATAGCAGCATATGGGAGATGAACTCAGGTGTGGGAGTGCCTGCACAAATTGTCACTTCGGTGCTGTAGAGGTGCAGTTCTAAAAAAAACGGGGGAGTGCTTTTTTTTTTTTTTTTTTTTACGATAATAATTAGAGGAGGAACCCGGGGAGAGCTGCAGATTTTAAAGATGATTTTTTTACAACATCCCATGCCCTGCGAATGCCCTAGAAAGACTAAACGGGGTAAAGCCGTGGATTAATTTTCGTCCCAACAGACCACAGAGCTTGCCGACCTTTCTCTGAAGGTTCTCGGTGGATGAAAATGTGCAGACGTCCGATGACAGATTACAAACACATTACAGTCTCTGCGATGGTGTTCTGCAGCACGTCGACATGTTTTGGCTTTATGTCGATGCTTCATATTATCCATCAATTAAACAGACAGTTAGGATGATTAATTGATAAATCTCCAAACTAGCTTGTTCTTGTCAATCATCCTATATGACTTGAATTGATGATCTTCCTGAGACAGAAACAGCCTTTAACCCTTGGTTAAAAACAAGTCACAAATCTCAACTTTTCCATCCTCATTTAAACACTCTTGTATAAACACAAACACTGCCAAAACTATTACAGAAGACTTATGAAAGATGTCAGAATCAGTTTCTCGCAGCATTTTTTTTTTTTTTTTTTTGCAGCTGCAGAAGGTGAATCCATTGCAAAAGACCCGGCGCCTTGCCAACATTTCTGACCGTCCTCAGGGAGTCTCCACGGACGTTCTCTCACGCACTTACAGCTGGAATGTAACTCAATAACAGCACAAATAAATAATGAGGACTTTTTTTTGTGTCTGGACATACCAAGCATGTTGTTTTTCACGATCTCCAAAATCACACGAACCCCTTTCCCTCTGCTGCTCCAGCCGCAAAACTCACAAAACTGAGCTGGTTAACTTTTAACTTTTCCCGGCTCGGTAAACGGAGCGACGGGAAAAAAGCAAAATGGTCATGGATGCATTAACCGTAAGTGTCACGGTGAGTCTAACAGTGGGCAAGCCGAATGCCGCCACACCGTCACACAATTAATGCAAACCTGCTCCTCCGCAGAGAACAGGAAAAAAAGGAATCATGAAATATGAAAAAAGCTTTCTCTGGGTTAACACTGAGGTTAAGGGATTCAACAACTGGGAACTGGAAACACACTTTCTAGGTGAAAGTTAGATGAGAAGATTAATGTTGTGAACTCCATTAAATATGTAGCCTCGGCTGGCAAGCAATTAGCTTGTCTTAGCAGAGAGGGAAAAGGAACCTGGAACGACAGCTTACATGGGTCTATGCAACATACATAAATAAATAAATGAATAAAAATGAATGGAGCGAACAAATTAAGGTATGATGCGCTAATTAGAGAGCTTTAGAGATGCTGCTCAGCAGACGTCTTTAGGCACAACTGTTACATTAAGCAAACTGGCAGAGAGTATACAGTAGTGGTGTCTTTATTTCTTTTATCTCCTGGCGAGGAAACTAATAAGTACATTTCTGAAAATGTCAACGCGTCCCTATAGGTATGTACAGTTCGACTGGGCTAAAACGTTCAATAACAATAAAGTGTATACTGCCGAGTAAAACAAAATGCTCAACCGTGCGTGACATTTTGCCTTCTGGATATATAAGAGCGAAGCTATAATCGAGCAAAAACCGTATTCAGCGTGCTGGCGTGGAGAAAATACAATTAAAGGAACATAACATAGCTGGCCACCGGCCGTAGTAAGTTATGGAATATTATAAAAATGCACGCCCATGTAAATAAAAAGTGCCGCCGCGTAAGCATTCCAGGCGGAGGTGCAGAAAAAGAGAGCAGCAGTGTTTTGCAGATTCTGCACAGCCACCAGCAATTAGAAAGAGAAGACACTGGTTCGCGGCGATGCCGGGGATATGAAGATCACTTCCACTCGGCTAAGTGAGTCATCCAGCCTTCAGCTCCCTGACAGGCAGAAACCCACGAGCTAGCTTGTTTGTTCCTGTCATGACTGTTACTGAGACCATCACGCTTGATACTTAGCCCAGACAGTTTGAGCGCCTGTGTGTCTGCGCGTGGGTCCGTTAAATGTCTCGGGTTTAACTTGGAGATGCAGCAATTTGTGGAGAAGCCTTAAGACGACTCGGAAACCCTTCTCGTTTTTACAGCAGCTACAATTTTGTTCTCATGGGGTGCAAAAACCAAGCACGGTAGACATCTCCGAGGCTTGGCTGTATGTGTAACGTGAACTCTGGGTATGACGACGGTTTCTGTCAAGACTTCTGTATCATTTAAAGTAAAGCAGCGGCCCAGTGTTCATGTCCGTAATCACACATATCAGAGAAAGTCCTTCTTAGAGGACGGGAAAAAAAAATATTGGCATGTGTTCTCATGAACTGGGTTGTGGGGAGGTCCGGTTACATGGTGACACAATCCATGCAATTAAAAAGAAATGAGCAAATAAAATCAATGAGGATCGCTTACACTGTGGTGTCAAAGGACTCAACAGGGAACAACACATCCTATATCTTAATTAGCAGAAATAATGCGTTCACAGACACAGAGCCCTGCGCATGCAGTGAGGGAACGCTGTGTCTTCTGAGAAGGAGTTAATTACGCTGACTGCAAAGCCTTTAAAATACAAGTTACTGTTCACCGAGCCCTGCCCCTTGTTAAAGCATATGCACATTATCGCTGTAAAATAGCTCTTGTGCGAGCATCCATATTAATGAGCAGGATGCAGCAGAAGTTAATAATTTGTTGAATTTTGACCGGAGCTTTGTGGGTGCAGTCAGACAAAAAACATCTATTATCTTGGCTTATTTCCACCATGCAGATGCAGCTTCCAACACAACTGTTCAGATTACACTGATCAGGCATAACATTATGACCACCTTCCTAATATTGTGTAGGTCTCCCTTGTGCCTCCAAAACAGTTGTGACTCATCAGAGAATGGACATGGGCCTTCTGAGGGTGTCCTGTGGTGTCTGGTAACAGGATGTTGTTAGTGGGGGCCTTTGAGGGGAGGGGCCTCTGTGGATCATCCCACAGATACTTGATCAGTTTGGGATCTAGTGAATTTGGAGGCCAGGTCAACACATTCTGCTGTTCTTCATGTTTTTTTTTAGTTGTTCCTAAACTTTGGGTCCATGCATCCTGCTGGGGATGGCTGCTGCCATCAAGGAGTGTCATTGCTATGGGGTGGGGGTGCCTGGTCTGGTCTAGGTGGGTGCTACATGTCTAAGTAACATCCACATGAATAAATGCCAGGTGTAAAAGTTTCCCGGAAGAACACTGAATTGTCACAAGATGGTCACTGTTATTCACTTCTCCTGTCAGTGGTCATAATGTTGTGGCTGATCGGTGTACGTCAATGCATAATTACACAAATGCCCTCTTTTTTCCTATTTTTGGATTAGCTGGGAGTTGGGCGGAGTCAGGCACTGACAGGATGGCGGCCGCCGGAACCACCACACTGAGCTTCAAAACAGCTTAACAAGAACCCTGGTCATGGGGGGTTTGCCCACTTCCTTATCAGTCCCTAATTAAAATATCCTTGTCAGTATTCATAATACAGCCGCATCCGTGCTGCTTCAACATGTGGAGAAATCTAAAGCTCGACGAGCCTGCTCTGCCTAGTTGCACTCATGCTAACGCTAACGCTGTACTTGGGAGAGGAGTTTATTAAAGCGCTGTTAATTTTAGTCATGTGTGGCTGAACTTATCACGTTTCACTGATGAAGACTGACCGTCAAAGACGGCATTGATCATGGTGTGAGCCTGAAAAACTACAGTTTGAATAACACATGAGTCCTCTCTCTCCAACCCTCCCCCACTCCCTCTCTGAGGGTATTTTAACAAGGTGCTGACAAGAAAAATGATAATGATGTGTCTGTCATGATGTAGAGCTGGGTAAATTTGTCATGATGGCAGGTGACTGATGGTCTGGTATCATGCGATGGCTAAACCATGAATTCTTTCTCTCAGCATCTGAACACACACATACATGCACACACACACACACACACACACACACTGCATGTCAGGATCAGAACAGGTACGCGCAGGTAAATCACATCCTTCCTCAGGTTTACACTCATTGTTCACTGACAGACTATTTTTTTTTTCTTTCCCCCAGCGTGGATCGCACAAAGTATAAACTCCTGTGTTGTGACTTTGTAAATATATTGCATGCACGCTGCAATCAGTCTTCTTCTTCTGCATAGCAATATGTAGGCTATGCCAAAGTTATCAGCAAGGTCATTATGTTACACAGATTTCAGGAATAAGCACAGCGACAGCACATTTGTTCTTCCTCCGCGGTAATGCTTTTAAAAAGCCACGCTGTGATGCTGACATCTTAATATCCACACTGCTTGTGCTTATATGCTTATATTAAAAAAAAAAAGATCAGTGGCATTTCATTTCTTTTGTTGGATTTACTTTTAATCTCAAGCGTGTAAGCCTTCTTGATTTGTCTGGCGCTGCAGAGTGTCTCATAAATACTTCTGCGATGTTAAGTGATGTTTTAATGGCTTTGTAAAGCATTTAGGACAATCTAATTCATTTAAGGGTGAAAAGGTTTGTTCCCCAAAGGCTTGACATGCGTACAACTAAAACAGTGTACTGCTGGCACTGTTAAAGAGTGTACAAAGCATAGACTGTATATAAATATGCAGTGTTTGGAATAACGCCGTTTAAAAGAACGGCGTTAGGTAACGACGTTATTTTTTCAGTAACGGGGTAATCTAACTAATTACCTTCCCCGTCGTTACAACGCCGTTAACGTTACTGGACGTTAAATGCGGTGCGTTACTATGCATTGATTGAATAAACGGTGTAATCCGAACGCACCCCTGGCTCACCGCTAGTGAGGAGGTGGGTTAATAACGAGGTAAGCGATTATGATTGGCTAAGGCAGAGTCATGTTTCATGGTAGCCAATCAGAGCCAGTGTTTTTACACACATGCCAGCACACGCGCCACACACACACACACAACAGCTAAACAGAGATTCGATGAAGCAAGAGAGATGGCGAGTCAGGAGCAATCCGATGAAAAGTTGGCATTTTCAAGGTGGAGATATAAGCACTACTTCAATAAATAAAAAAATTCATTGTGGTCAAAGGGAGGAACGTGCATGTAATGTGTACATTATGTCCAGGAGCGAAGACTTTGTCGACATCCGTTGTAAGCAACTGTAATTTAATGAAGCATCTCACGATGACACACGCATCTACAAAGTGGCCAAAAACACCGATACCTCCACCACAGATGACAGCTCGCCGTCTAAACACTATCGAAATATAAATATTATATGTATAAATATAATATAAATATAAATATAAAATATAGCCTATTTATAATATCGAAAGTTATGTACAAACACCTGTCTGTTCTACTCATTTCAACTGACTTGTGAAAACTGCTCAAAAAAATCCAAATTCTTTGACATATAGCAACTTTTTTTTTTAACAGTAATGCAAATAGTTACTTTCCCTGGTAACGAGTTACTTTTATTATAGAGTAATTCAGTTACTAACTCAGTTACTTTTTGGAACAAGTAGTGAGTAACTATAAACTAATTACTTTTTTAAAGTAACGTTCCCAACACTGTAAATATGGATGATGCATCCCCACTACTCCAGTGCATTTAAAAACTGATGCTATAGTTCCCTCAAATATACAGTATATTGTTGTGATGAAATAAAACAATTTAGCCAGAACCTGATTATTTAGACTCTCTATTTATGTTTATATTTTTATTTAAATGAGATAATTATTAAGTTGAATAATGCTGATGGCATTAGATGACAAATATAATGGCATTTATTAAAGCTTCCATCCTCAGATAAACTTAAAAACCAAATACAATCAGACTTATTTGGAACCAAATTTCACAGGTCTAACCAACTAACTGGAAGGAGCTTGATACGGATACACAACTTAATACGCATTGCACATGTGCAGTTTAGCCTGGACGAGCTCCGTGCTTGTTCCGGTGAAAAAGGCGTTCACCACATTTGACACATTATGTCACTGCAAATCAGCTCAAAGTGAAAGATAGAGGTTTCAGAGAACCATGCTTGTCTGTTTTCTTGCTCACATTTCCACACAGCGAACACGAGGCACGCAAGGCATGTAGCTAATGACACCGAAGATCTCTTTTTCAGCGACGTCCATAAACCAGCATTTATAACTAGAACCGATTCACCATAACGATATATAATTATTTTTTACCATGACATTTCAAGCTTTTCCTTGACCACACAAGCAAGTATAAGCGTGTAATGAAACCAGAATACGGGGAAAGCCGTTGTTCAGCAGAAAACCTTGAAATCCACTGGGCTCTTATTACTATGAATTAACACAATTTGTTGCCTGTTTTCAATGGTATCAACGGTGACACATGAGTCCAACAAGTAAAGGCCACTGAGGGTTCTTAAAAACTGAAGGCTCTACCTCT
>NC_140339.1:2429037-2816461 GCF_963514085.1 Chelon labrosus | reverse complement strand
AGAAGACGAACCAAGATGGAGGTGGAGGAAGAAAAGATGATGGAGAAGAAGAATAAGGAGCAGGAGAGATACAAGAAGAAGAAGGAAAGTAAGAGGAGAAAAAGGAGGAGAAGTGGAAGAAGGAAAGGAGGAAGAAAAGTGGGAGGAGAAGAAGTTTTCCTCCAACCCTGAATGTCTAGATTCTTAGAAGATGAACCAAGATGTCTTCCAGAGGAGGAAGAGGAAGAGGATGAGATGAAGGAAAAGAAGCAGGAGGAGGAGAAACCAAAAAGAAGGAGAAAAAGTAGTTGAAGAAGTAAGAGTGGTGATGAAGAAGATGAAGGAGAATAAGAAGAAGGAGCAAGGGAAAGAGAAGAGAAGAAGATTAAAGAAGAGAAAAAGAAGGAAGAGAAGAATAAGGAAGAAGACAGAGGAGAAGAAGAAAGAAAGATGTGAAGAAGGAGGAGAAGTGGAAGAACGAACTGGGAGGAGGAGAAAAAATTCTGAATGTGCAGACTTTTAGAAGACAAACCAAGACGTCTCCATCGTCTCTGTCCACATGGATTCCAGAGGAGGAAGAGGAGGAGATGAAGGAAAAGAAGCAGGAGGAGGAGAAACCGAAAAAGATGAAGGAGCAAAAGTCGTAAAAGAAGAAGAGAGAAAGATGAGGAAAAGGAGACGTAGAAGAAGCTGTAGCGGGAGGAGAAGAAAGAGAAGAACATTCAGGAGAAGAGGGAGAAGTAGAAGAATAAGGAAGAGAAGAAGGAGAAGAAGACAAACAAGAAGAATTAGGAGCCGGAGGAGAACAAGGAAGAAGACAGAAGAGGAAGAAAGATGAGAAGAAGGAAGAGGAGTGGAAGAAGGAAAGGGAGAAAGAAAACTGGGACGAGGAGAAAAGGTTTTGCATGTGCAGACTTTTAGAAGATGAACCAAGATGTCTCCACGTCTCCATCGTCTCTGTCCACATTGATTCCATCTTGGTTCATCTTGTTTTTCTACCTCCATGTTTCTGTCCCTCATCTGATGTTTACTCCACGTGGAGCAGACATGCTCAATCAAGTGTCACAATTTCAGCAAGCAATCAGGAACAAAACAAGGTCAAAGGTCACCATCAACGAGGAGATTAGACTCATCTTTCCTCCTCAAACCAGCCAGTGATGAAGAGGATGCTGGGAGACGAAGGGCCCCTGTGGATGTGCTCCAGGTGTGTATTGTACCATTTTCATTTGAGCCTGTAGCCTCTTTTATTGTCGGTCTTATGTGGGATTTGAAGAAAACAACACTTCACGGCGGGCGGAGTGGCGTCGCAGACGGGTCCTCCAACGCCTCTCATCCTCCTTCTTCATATTCTCTGCACATCTGAAAGAGGAATCCTCTTGAGGTCAGAACAGATCCACCAGCCGCTCAGACACGAAGGCACCAAACACGACTTTACGTCTGACTTCAAACATATTAGTCAACGTAAAGGAGAATAATTAGCGCTGACTCCTAATCTCATCCAGTGAAGCAGCACGTTCTCATTTCTCTTTATAAAACCAATTAGCAGACGCAAAGATTAGCTGGAACGAGTGTGGAGCTAATTAGCTAAATCTGACCCAAACAGGATCATATCAGGTACAAACAAACATTTATTATGTGTTATTTTATTTGTGAGGGAGTGAAAACATTTGAAATAAGACAAAAATTAAAGTGTTTTTGTCTTTGCTTTTGGAGAATTGGTGGTTTATTTTCAATCTCCTGTGTTTCTGATTAGCGTGCCTCAGCGCTAACTGTGAACTTTCCTCCTCTGAAACAAATGAAAATGTTGCACAAACTGGTGCATGTTTAGTCAAAAAAAGAAGTGTGAGTTCTCTGCAGCATACTTTACACAAATCAATTTGCAGCCTTCACAGCCGTCCGTTCAAAGTTAGATGACGCATTTAGCCCCAAATTGGTGGATGAACCAGATTTATCCTTCAACAATTACAGAAGTGCTAATGTTTACATAGGTTACTGCACCAGCATGGATGTCCAGCACTATAACTACTCAAAAAACATGCATACCTGCACATTAATGACTAGTCTCAGCTTGTTCTGCAGCAATATGCCTCTAACAGGATTAGTAAATCAGATGCATGATAACCGGTGGAATAAAGTGGTGTCTGTCAGTTTGTTTCTTGACTCCATTTCATAAATTATGGTGGGAAAGCCTCCATCGGTTTATTTTGAAGCTGCTGTGTTTTTGATTAGCGTGTCTCTGCACTAACTTTAAACTTACAAATGAAAACTTGCACAAACTGGTGCATGTTTAGGCAAAAAAGAAGCGTAAGTTCCCTGCAGCATACTTTACACAAATCATTTTAAATAGTTGATTTCCGTGCGACTGAAACTGAAACACAATCATTTTGCAGCCTTCACAGTCGTCTGTTAAAAGTTACACGACACATTTAGCCCCAGTTTGGTGCATAAACCAGATTTATCCTTCAACAATTACAGAAGTGCTAATGTTTACATAGGTTACTGCACCAGCATAGAAATCCAGCACTATAACTACTCAAAAAACATGCATACCTGCAAATTAATGACTAGTCTCAGCTTGTTCTGCAGCAATATGCCTCTAACAGGATTATTAAATATGATGCATGATGGCCGGTGGAAGAAAATGGTATCTGTCAATTGCTGGTTTATTTTGAATCTACTGTATTTTTGATTAACTTTATACTTTCCACCTCAAAAAAAAAAAAAAGAAGAAAAGTTAGAGGTAAAAGGTAAAAAATGTGTTTTCTGCAGCATACATTACATAAATAATTTTAAATATTTGATTTCTGTGTGACTGAAACTGAAACACAAACATTTTGCAGCCTTCACAGCCGTCCGTTCAAAGTTAGATGACGTATTTTGGATAAAACATGTTGAAATAAACCAGATTTATCCTTCAACAACTACAGAACTGTTAATATTTACACCAGCGTGGATATCCAGCTCTAAAACTACTCAAAAAACATTGTCACAAGCCCGTCCTGCAGTAAATATGCCTCTAACATTATTAAATCTGATGCATGCTGGCGTTAGCCGGTGGAATAAAGTGGCATCTGTCAATTTGTTTCTTGACTCCATTTTATAAATTATAAGGCACTTGAAACCTCTCTCTCCCAATGCATGCTGGGAAAGCCGCCACTGCCTCCCCACTCCCTGAAAGTAGAAGTGGCTGTGAGCAAAACAGATGGATGGAGAGTAAATCACATTTGATTTATCAAATCTGTTTTTCCGTCTGCAAAGAAAAGGCAAACACACACACCAACAACACACGACTCTCAGAAGACAACGAAAGCAACCGCCCAATAAATACCCACAACCTTAATTTTATTTTAATATATTTTTTATGAGGCTGGAATCATAATGCGAATCTGCCACGGCCTCGTATTTGGCCATACATCAAAGCAGCTGGCCCAGATTTAATGGAATTTCCAATTTAAGGTTATTTTTCAGGGGCAGTAATGGATGCCGTCAGAGAAATCACAACCTCATTAGTCGGATACATTACGCAGCTGAGAACCAGGGACGCCGAGGTCCTACAGAGGCTTAGGGGAGGCTTACTGCACCGGGACACCAGGCCTTGATTTAACTCACAGTCCAAGACGTGGACGGACGGAGGAGACTAGAAAAACAATGTCCAAAGGTACAAAAGTGACAAAAATGGAAAACGTAGTGAGAAATGTTTAAATATCGTTAATGTCGTCAGTCGGAAAGTAAATTAGTTCATGTCTCTGACGATAAAAAAAGGAATCATGTGATTGGGATGCAGAAACAAAAAACACCTGTCCTGTCCTGTCCTGTCCTGCCCTTTCTCGTCTTGTCTTGCCCTTTTTTCGTCCTGTCTCCTGTCCTGTCCTGTCTCCCATCTCATCTCATCATCTTTTTCTGTCTTGTCCTGTCCAGAGCTTTCTTGTCCTGGTCTGTCCTGTCCTGTCCTGTCCTGTCTTGTCCTGGTCTGTCCTGTCCTGTCTTGTCCTGGTCTGTCCTGTCCTGTCCTGTCCTGTCCTTTCTTGTCCTGTCCTGTCCTGTCTCACATCTCGTCTCGTCATCTCGTCTCATCCTGTCCTGTCCTGTCTTGTCTCGTTTCATCTCGTCATCTTGTCCTGTCCCCCCCCCTTGTATCATCATCTTGTCCTGTCCTGTCTTGTCACATTTCGTCTTAGCATCTTGTCCTGTCCTGTCCTGTCTTGTCTTGTTTTGTCTCGTTATCCTGTCCTGTCCTGTCTTGTCTCATCCTGTCCTGTTCCGTCCTGTCCCGTCCTGTCCTTTCTTGTCTTGTCTCGTTTTGTCTCGTCATCCTGTCCTGTCCTGTCCTTTCTTGTCTCATCCTGTCCTGTCCTGTCCTTTCTTGTCTCATCCTGTCCTGTCCTGTCCTGTCCTGACCTGTCCTGTCCTGTCCTTTCTTGTTGTTCTTTCCATAGTTGAGGTAAAACTTTCATCATCTTTATATTTCAGAGCAGACCAGCCAGTAGCCAGTCCATGTCCTGGTCCTGGTCCAGGTCCAGGTCCTGGTGGATGTTTTGGTTTTGGATGAACAGAGCGTCTCTCATCAGCGTCCTTAGAACCTGATGAAATAGTTTCTCCTTAAATCTGTAAAGTTTGTATTTTCTGTCCTCTCCGTCTCACCAGTCCGTTCCAGGAGACAGTCGACTGGTTCGGACTGGAATAAAAAAAAACTAAATAAATAAATAAATAAAAAATGATGTGTACTCAGGATTCCTGCTCACTTGGTCGCCATGGAAACAAGCTGTGGATTTTTCCACCTATCCGTGAGCGGCCGGGTGTTTCTGCATGCATGTGTGCCGCTGGACTCTCCGTCTCCGGCTGCCACTTCACTTTTTCGGTGAGTTTATTTATTTCCGATGAATTTGTCCGTCCGTTCAGCCGTGTCTCCTCGATGTCTCGGTGGGGCCAAGACGAGGAGACACTTTGTTAGAGACGCTCTGGTGGGGGACGAGGCCTGACACTTGAGACGAGAATATGTTTCATCTGTGGACTCATTCAGTGGAAGTATGAGACAATAAGACGTCATTATTCTAACACGTGTGTCTCTGTCTGATAAAGTTTATAAAGCTCCAACGGGCCGTCGCCATGGAGACCAATTAACTCTAATTATCCACACAAATATACAACTTAATCTCCAACATTCACCGTTTGTTCCGAGACGTCAAACATGAAACATCCGTATCTAAAATCTAAAAATCTGAGAACAAAGACATCGGTTATTGGCTGAGACGTGTCTAGACGAGACAAGAGGACTCAATGAGAGAAGACGACGTGCAATGGAAAGAGACGAGACAAGAGGACTCAATGAGAGAAGACGACGTGCAATGGAAAGAGACGAGACAAGAGGACTCAATGAGAGAAGACGACGTGCAATGGAAAGAGACGAGAGGACACAATAAGTAATGAAGAGATGGACAGAGATGAAAGAAGAAACTGACTCCATGTGATGAAATCTAGTCCCTGGCCGTCTCTTCATCACTTGACGTCTCGTCTCGCTGTGTCCTCTCGTCTTGTCTCTTTCCATCACACGTCGTCTTCTCTCATTGTGTCCTTTGGTCTGGTCTGGTCCTCTTGTCTCGTCTAGCCACATCTCTTGTCTTGTCTGTTTTCGTGTCTCGTTTCATCTCGTCTCTTGTCTCTTTTCGTGTCTTTTCTTATCTGTTGTCTTGTCACTTTTCATCTTTTGTCTCTTTTCGTGTCTCATCTTGTCTTGTCTTTTCTTATCTGTTGTCTTGTCTCTTTTCGGTACTTGTCCCTCGTCTCATCTCCTGCCTGGTGTCTTTTCATTACATGTGTCTTCTCTCACTGTGTCCTCTCCGCTGGTCTTGTCTCATCAAGTCCTCTCGTCTCGTCTCGTCTCGTGTCTCGTGTCTCTTGTCTTGTCATCTCATGCCTCGCCGTGTCTTCTTGTTGGGTCTTATCTCGTCTCTTTCCATTACTCTTTGTCTTCTCTCATCGTGTCCTCTGATCTGGTCCTCTTGTCTCGTCTAGCCATGTCTCTTTTCGTGTCTTGCTTTGTCTCTTTCCAGTACTTGTCCCTCATCTCGTGTCATCTTGCCTTGTCTCGCCTGGTGTCGTTTCATTACACCTTGTCTTCTCTCATTGTATCCTCTCGCCTCGTCCTGTCTCGTGTCTCGTTGTGTTTTCTTGTCGCCTTGTCTTCTCTCCTGTTCTCTCATCTCGTCAAGTCTCAGCTAATTTCCTCCTTCCGTCTTGTCATGTCTCTTTTCATATCTTGTCATCTCGTCTCGTTGTGTCCTCTTGCCTTGTCTTGTCTTGTGTCTCGTCTTGTCTTGTGTCTTGTCTCTTTTCATATCTTCTCGTCTTGTCTCAAAGTGAAATCAGAGTCTTCTTCTCTGTGATGTCTCCTGCTTCAGGGTTGAAACAAGAAACTGACGGATGATTTATCTCTTTCTACGTGATGAAATCTCGGGGGTGGACAGGAGACGGGTCCTGACCTCCTGCCTGTCCGTCACGTACCTTAATCCCAACGACGATGATTGGATTTTTAATGAAACTTGCGTTCTGAACCCGGGGTCCGGCGTATCCCAGCATGCACTGGATGACTGATCTGCTGCTCATCTCAGAGTAAAGACGCTATAAACAGACAGTGTTCCACATATCACCTGCTTTGGTTTGGAAACCGTTTTTGATTCTGTTCCACATCGTAAAAATTATATTTTGCACACATAAAAATGGAATTACAAGAAATGTTAAAGAAAAAATATAGAACAGGATTCATGCAGTCACTTTCTGGTTGCATAATGTGTCCAGACCATAGACTGTATATAAATATGGACAACATGTCTCCACTTCCTTGCTTTAGCCAAACTGACGTTATTTTGGCAGGGATACGGGCGGCGCCATCTTGCGACTATTAAGCCAGAGCCTAATCAGTACGGTCCAAGAGTGGAGCCGTGATATCGATGCCCCGCCCACACTTCCTTCAGACTCACTCGTGTTTTCATTACTTGTTTACTTATCCAAAAAACCGACACTTCAACATTCATCAGTATTATATTAACTACCTAAAATGACAGAAAAAAATATTTGACATGTATTTCAGTGTTTTAGTTCGGCCCAAGTCCCGCCCACTAACATGGAGGGGGCGGAGCTTATGACCTATACTGCAGCCAGACACCAGGGGGAGCTCTACTTGCTTTGGCTTCATTTTTGAGGAGCTGTTCCGTCGTCCATCTTTATACAGTCTATGGTTTCTATACTGTTGTGTCTCTATGCATCATGCTAACGTTGGACTCTCTACCAACGCTGTAGATGATCAGGAAATGGTTTTGTTTCTGTGATAGGCTAGCAAAAGCACGATTTTTTATTTCATTTTGAGAAACCCAGCATTCAATAACCCCTCCTTTGCTCCTCTTTCATCTTTGCAGGTAATTCTTGGTGTTGGTTCGGCGTGTCAAGACCTCACATTAAACTACTTAAAGCTCAGCTGGTTCACACCTGAACTTGTGTCTCCACATGTGTCCCCAGCCAGCACCTGAGATCTGATCTCAGATTATCTGTATGTAAATAAACACAGACATCATGTGGTCAGTAGAATATTATCGCAAAGCGTTTATTTTGTTGCTGTGGTTGTAGAGCATGTTTTTTGTCCTTGATGTCAGTGAATGCACCATGTCCCTCTTGCCGTCCCAGACCACCTCCACATGTGGACTGAGACCAGATCACTCAAATGTGTTCACACCTGGACTTAAAGCTGGACGCATGTGATCAGATTACCCAGGACTCCTAGGGTTCTTCTTCTGTGGTACTTCCTGCTCATTTGTTTGCTATTTCACGGCGCATAGAGAGTTTAAATCTCACAGATCGAGCTCAGAGGGAGATCCAGATTGTAATGGGATTACGTTTTGTTGTCTCAAAGTGACTTTTTTAAACCTTCACGGGTTTTCTTGATTAAAAGCCGTGAAACTCAGCGGTGCATCCGTCGTCCCATTTCATTTAAAATAACAAGAAAATAAATGAAGGTTTCATCGGTGAATGAGCTCTGAGTAGGAGCAGCCATGCAAGTCCCTTGAAAGACGCTGATTTTTATTTATTTATTTATTTATTTTTTGAAGGGTGCACCGAGGAGGGCTTGGATTATCTGATGAAAGGGAACGAGCTACGGAGTGTCATCATGTGTTTGAGTCACTTTTGGGCTCCGACATCTGATTGCAGCTTTTCATCAAGCCTGGGGAAGAAACAGTTAAAGAAGAAAAAAAAAACCAGAAGATCTCATCTCATTTTAGCTTTTAAAAGACTGATGCTTTCCGATATTTACTTTTTGCTGTGGGAGAATCCAAAAAGTACGATGAGTCACTATTTAAGTATTTATGGAGCAGAGGGACAGGCAGATAGACGAGAGAGAACGCAAAGTTTGACTTGAAAATGAGAGACGACAAGAGGGGGAGAGAACCCTTTCATGCGATGACACATCCAACCCCTTCACGAACCAATGAATTTAAAATGAACAGTCGGCCGCCTAATATGTAGGGCCAAATGTTCCTCCTCGACGTGGGTCAGAATCCAAAGTGGGTTTCCTCGTGAAGGGAAGAGTGAAATGTGACGCACGACCTGTGCTTCGAAAATAGGCAGGTAAAAGTCGACAAGGTGTGCAGAGATGCATTAGATGAGGATAATTATCCCCCCAGAGTCCTCTGCCTTTAATTGAACTCTTTGTATTAGGAGGCCGTTTACATGTATGACTCGCTTTCTCAGCGGCTAACGAGGACATGTGGAGGAGTTTTTAAGATGGTTTGATTTCCTGAACAAGTCGGCGAGAAACGCTACGAGACACTGCGAGAAATTGCAAATTAGGGCGTCATTATCATCAACACGTCGGAGGGAAACGTTGGGCTGATTATAGGTTCCAGTGTTCGGGTGTTTGCCAATCTAAAGAGGAAATGTGACAAGCAATCGTTTGGCTTCAACTGAGATTTTTGTGCATAAAAGGAAAGAAAAAAGATTCGACGAAGATGACAGAATTCATCCACATCTCACTTTGATATGTTTCTGGCGCTGCTTGTCTTTTTATAGACGCCTAATCAGGGAGGAGTGACAAGTAAATCTGTGTGTGTGTGTGTTTTCTATTAAAAGATCAATACCAGGAGAGAGGCTAAAATCCAATTTCTAAACATGACGGATCCTCCGCTCTCATGTTTGTGCTTGAAGGCCGATCGATGGCTCCCCGATGTCGGATCATCTGTTCTCGTTTCTCTTCATTTTGCACGAAATGCTTTCAGCACCTGCTTTCCGGGCAGATCGCAGCATCGCCAACGCTTTTACTGTAACGCTGATTAGAACCTGTCCATTGAACAGTGAAGCGGACAAATACAGCCTGTGGTTCACTGTGAGATGTTGATGTCTAAATCAGGAGGAATAAATAGTATTTGAGATGTTTTTTGTAAATAATAGGTACAGTCCTTGTAAAAACAAACATTTTTGTTGAATCTATGTTTTCCCAATTATGCAGGGTCCACTGGAGGCGGTCAGGGTGGATGATGGGCCTATAAGACTCCCACACCAGAGTCAGACTCCCAGTCTGGGGTTTTTGGCAACAAAACACTGTGCTTAAAGTTAAGTTATTGAATTGAAAACCAGTCATTGTGTTATGGTCCTGGGTTTCCAGTTCATCCAGTGCTGTTTTTGTTCTCTTTCCCTGCACTCTCTCTCTCCCTCATTAGGCTCACCTGGGCAGGCATCTGGCAGGAGCACCTGACTAAGCTGCGACCAGTTATCAATCAGTACTCTTTAAAAGGCTGGACGCGGCTTCCCACCAGTGCCTGCCCAGGCCCATTATTTTTTGCCAACTCTCAGGTCTCGCCTTGCGCCGTTGTTGTGGATTTCATCTTTTGCAAACTTTGATTTATGTCCCAGCTGAGCGTTGTAAATAAATTCAACCCTATTGACTTTTACACGCAGAAACTGAATCTCTTCCTTTGGGGTTCAGCCAGACCTTTACAGAATTATCTGGCTGAGGTAGCCGTGGACCGGACCACCGGGAGTCTCTGGCGTGGTGAGGAGTCTCAGGAGCGCTGGAGTTCCGGGCACTGGACCATGATGTGCCCCTTGTTGCCGCAATATATACAGAGAGCTTGTCTTAACCGTCGCTGCTGCTCTGCCGGGGTCAAGCGGGTGCGCCTCAGCTGCATCGGTTCTCCCGGCGGTTCCAACGCTGTGGATTGTGGCAGACAGTCGGGTTCTATGGGGTACATGGCAGGGTATGGCAGCCCCTTCTCCGGTCGGGAGTGAGGAGCAGGGTCGAGGCATTGCGATCCATTGTTGGATGATCAGTACGATCCGAGACTTCGCCCACACTTCGGATTCCTGCCCTTGCAGCCATTTTGTGTTTTCTTTTGTTTCTCCTGGAGTTTCCAGCGCCTTTTGTTTGCCCTTTTTGCATTTTTGTTTTTTTTGCCCTGGGATTTACGTCCCAGCTGAGCTTTGTTAATAAATTCAACCCTATTGACTTTTCCACAGAGTAACTGAGTTTCTCGCTTTGGGGTCCGGCCTCCGGCTGCACAGACCTTTACACACTATAGGTTTTAAAGTTCAGTGTCATGTTTGGCTGCATCTGACACAGCTAATTCAAATGTGGTCAAAGAGGTGGAGCGTCAACCTAGTCAACTAGCAACCTGAGATGACATCCACCTGTCACTCAAAGCAGCCACGCCCCTTAGTTTACGTAGAACTTTAAGCTTTGATATAATTTAAGCAGGCAAGTTCCATAAAATCTCTGTACAGTTGTTGTAAACGGAGAAATTGGCTTAAGAGGCCAAAACTGCTTTTGTACAAGGCTGTAAACATGTTTATTTCTGCTCTAAAGTTGGACATTTTAACATGATTTACTCGCTTTCACAGTGTCCTCTAGTGGACATTAAAGGAACTGCAGTTGTTTGGGACAACCTTGAGTTGATGTCGACTTTCCTCTCTATTTAACCAAAATCTTAATCTTTCCCAAACCTTAACCAAGTGCTTCTGCTCGCAACAGTCTACAAAAAAAGCTGCATGTTTACCAGATTGTGTAATACGCTGGTTTATCCTCCACATATCCAAAGGTGTGTTTGTTTTCTACTCCAGCCCAATTGCAGCTGAAGCCGAGCTGCTTCTGCTCTGGTTTGTATGTCATCTCTAATGAGCGTGCTCATTATGAGTTTTAATTAAAATAAAAATCTCACTTGAAGTTTCACAAATCGATTCTGGTGTGAGGTGAATGTTTCTGTGTCTGTTTTCTTCTTTCACGTGTGAGTCGTTAACTGCTTTAGCGTCTTGTTGATCCACTAATTAGGACTCAGCAGTCAGCAGAGAGAGCATCAGGATCCAAAAGCACGAATCGGCAATTAGGCAAAAAATTATTTGCTGTTGCAGTTAGAATTAGTGAAACCTCCAAGTACAGTTAAAAAATACAAGTCATTTCCTCTGATGGTTTCGGCTTGTGACCCATGTTCCTCTTTACTGATGCAGTTTGTGTTTGCTAATTGTTCTCATGACTTTCCAGACCTTTCCCCTGTACTTACAAAGATTTTGTTTTTTCTGATTGCTGCTTCTGCAGTTTGGGCTCACATGGTTTGTGCTTTCTGCTGCTCTGGTGAGTCACGTTGCTTTCAAAGTTCATAATAAAATGCTGACAAATGGCAGTGAGTGTCACGTTGTATGACACAGCTTTGTTGCACCTTTGTCATGATGAGTACTGTCATGTGAAGTTCGTCCAGCTTTTAATTTATGTCTTTTAAGGACATTTTTGAATTCCTTGTCTATCTAAATATTAAAAGATCAACATGTTTGTCCACACAAAAGACTGTATATAAAGTAGGGGTTGAAGTCGACTGTTAGGTGGTGAAATTAGAGTCAGTAGAAAACCCAGTAGAAAGTAATGCTTCTTGATCTGAATACATATTGTAGCGTCTCACACAAAAGAAGCTACAGATGCTTTTCCACAATTTTATTGAAGCTTGAACACAAACTACTGTCAGCCGTAGACCACATCAACTCCATGACACTTCTAATCTGCAGCTCTCACTCTGCAAACTCTCAGCTCTGCCTTAACTTATGTCTCTCGCGTGGTGCATTCACTGACATCTAGGACAAAAAAACATGCTCTACAACCACAGCAACAATGTCAACTAATAGAACACAACCGAACTACATGCGCTTATCAACACTGTGCGCTGCAGATATATATAGCCTATATAAATTGGCATCATCAATAGCTTTTAATAGTATTTCACAGCGTGTTGTATGATAATATAATATGACCAGGATAAAAAAAAAAATGTGTTATATCGCTGAAGCCTTTTCCGTGTACTACAGCTAAAGGTCTAATAACTTCATCAGATAGTTGATGTGCAGCCTCCTTCTCTCTGTTACCACAGGAAGTTGTAAACTGACCGCTGTCAAGAGAATTTGGACCGTTCCTCTGCTAGCGTTAGCTTTTTCAGATGCATTGCAGTAGTACTTTAGTTGTATTTCATAACTGACATGTTACAGTGGTATGGGCTTTATCTTTAGTGAAGTATTTCCACACACTTGATGAACCGCTGCTAGTTTGCTGCAACAACCCACTGGACTCCTCACCTGTCTTCTAGGAGGCGTCCATGTTGTTATTGTCACATGATCAGTGACTAGTCGACTTCCTGCTAAAAGCGTCGTGGCACAGCAGTTAAGTTGATTAGCCGGTACAATCGCTAATATAAAGACTGAAAACATAAAGGCTCAGATAAAACCCAAATATCTCAGAAATGGGAGCCGCCATCTTGCAAACAATGTCACCAGTGCAAGATGGCAGCACTCGCATTGGAAACGTTTCACTTTTGCAGACGCTTTGTCAGTGATGCATGTCATTTAAGTCTTCCAAGATACTAAGATGCTGACTGAAACGGCAGAGCACAAACTTTTCACCTTCACTGATTGATAGTTTAATTAAAACAAGATTAAAAAAAAGCTATATAGTTTTAATTTACAGTCTCATAAGAAACAACATTCATATTTTCTGGTCTAACTTTGGTAAATTTGGCTCAGTAATCTGAAATCTTAATTATTTACACAACAAAACGTCTTTGTTTTCTGTTCTGCAACTCTTTAGTGTCACTAAATTCTTCCAACTTTGACAGTATAAACATTTTATCTTGTTCAGTCACAGACTTGAGTTGCAAAACAACTTCTTGTATTCGATGCAGCATTATAACAGGAAGTTTATCTGCAGCACTTTCATAAAAGGAAGTAACGCGGTGTGTTTTTTTTGAGGATGGTTTATCGGTTTATCTTCATTAAATCCACTTGCAGCGGTTTCATCAATCAGTTCACGCCATCAGACTTCAAACCAGCAGCTCAGCTAATCAACTGCCATCATGCTGTTAAATGCCTAATTATCTGCGGGGAGTTTGTCGACACTTGAAGCTGCAAATACATCAGGAAGGGGAGAAAAGGGACGTTCTTTAACTGCTAAATAGATTTTATAAAGCAGAGGTTGGAACGTGCTCTGAGAGGATGGAGGGATACTGGACCATCTCTGATTTGTGGGACGAGGCAGCCACTTGCTGTTCAGTCCTCGGCATTGCAAGGATTCCAACAGGAATCCCAGCAGCTTTTATTTTGTAGTGGAAACAAGTTTGTTTAAATGAGTCACTCTCTGCTGAGAATAAAATAATCTGTCATCTGTAATCTGAAAAAATGTATAAATAAAAGTCCAAAAGAAACACTGATAACTAACAAGTTCCCAGAATGCATGATTTGTTGAAATGTATTTAAGTAAATGACACATTTTATCTGTTGGAAATCATGACATCGATTCATTCAAGTCATTAAACCTTTGAACCACCATAGGACAATAAATGATTAGTTTTTTGGCTTGTGTTTGCTGTAAAAACGCCTCTGTTAACTAATTAACTAATATGTGCTGAAGAAAGAAAAATATAAAACTACTCAAGTGAAGAAATTGCAGTTTATAGTTAATTGATATTCAAGCTCACATTCGTTACATTAAATAGCATTTTCTCATAATTACAACATACACAATGAATGCATGTCTGTTAAAGTGTCTCGTGAAACAAAAATATTTGTGAACATTTTAGATCTTTGACAGCTAACAATTTTTGTGGATGAAATTACGTCACTCAAATCGCTGTAATTGTAACTTAAGTGACATGGAATGGCTTAAATGTAAATTATTTAAAAAATTTTAAAAAATTGAACTAAGCACTGATGCCTCACAGCGAGAAGGTCCCGGGTTCGAATCCATGGGCAGACTGGTTCCTTTCTGTGTGGAGTTTGCATGTTCTCCCTGTGTCTGTGTGGGTTCTCTCCGGGTACTCCAGCTTCCTCCCAGCATCCAAAGACATGCTCATTAGGTTAATTGGTGATTCTAAATTGGCCGTAGGTGTGAGTGTGAATGGTTGTCTGTCTCTCCGTGTTAGCCCTGCGATAGACTGGAGACCTGTCCAGGGTGTACCCCCGCCTCTTGCCCGATGACAGCTGGGATAGGCTCCAGCAGACCCCCGCGACCCTTAACAGGAATAAGCGGGTATAGAAGATGAATGAATGAATGAAAAATTGAACTATTAAATAACAAAAAATTTGATTAAGACTCATGTGGAGAAAATATATTAACCTTTTCATATCTTTCAAGATAACAAGACGTGTTGATGAAAATGTTTTAGTTAATTTACAACAAAAAGAAGTTTCTACTTCCTTGTATTGCTAAAAAATATTCTTATTCTGGGGAAAAGAGACTTTGTAAAGTAAGTTAAGCAACATGGAGTAGTGTTAAAAAAAATAGTTAAATTCTCAAAATAAATGGAGAATGTTTTTGTAAAAAAACATAAATTATTCTTATAAAATTTAACTTAGTATCATAGCACAAACTAGAACTTCAAATAGAACTTTTTAGAGTTAAATTGGATATTTTTGTGTTAAATATAAAATTAAAACACAACTATTCGATCAGAACCTTTGATTCTGTGCGGAGAAAACGTTTAATATTGTTTTTTTAAAAAAAAAAAATGTGTAATAAAGAAAAGACTCTTGCTCATAAAAAAAAAAACAAAAAGCGCATATTTAAAATGTTTCTACTTCCGGTCACAAGACTTGGCGCTGGCGGTGACGTCAGCCCCTGTGGCTCGGCAGGCACGTGACGCTGACTGGGCTCAGTCAGCTGATAAAAGTCGACAGTTTGTCGACAACAAGCCGAACTGCTCAGTCATTGTTGAGTCCTTGTTTGTGTCACAATGAGGAGCTTATTCCTGGTGGTGTTCGCGGCGTTAGTGCTGACCAACGACGCCCTGGTCCGGTGAGAAAAAACTAATTAAACATTTAGTTCATTTATTTGTTTATTTAATATTTTAAATTAGCGCGGCTGAACTTAACTGCAGGCTGCTCTTGAATGCAGCTTGACCCAGTGTTAAAGACTTAGCCGTCATGCTAAAGCTAAGTGTAGCTGTTTATTAGCTAACTCCAGATTTCTGCCTCTATTCAAGGTGCTAACTTTAGCCCGTTAGCTCGAGTCGTCTGCTCCGTTCATGTGATCTCGTCTTTGTCTGCTGATCTTGTGATAGCTTGACCTGTTAGCCTTCTCCTGCTAATGTCACTGCAGCTGTCAGCGTTAGCACCGGGTCTTAATAATAACTTTGTCCCAGGAGGACATGTTGCGTTAAACTAAGTGGATGCACCTGTGCTTTTATTGTATTAACATATGAAAATAAGGTCCATTCTGGTGGTTTATGACCTCCTCTAGCTTTGTTTTGATGCTGCTGAATGCACCTGTTCTCAGTTACATGTTTCTCAGCCATAAAAATAATATAATATGAGAAACATATGTTCAATCAATCAGTCTGATCAGAGAGTCTAACTTAACTGTTTACATGGACATTAAATAAAAAGATGGAGCATCAAATCTGCAGGAAATGGAACCAAAGAAGAAGACTTTTTATATATATATATATATATATTTTATTATTATTTGGTGTGAGTCTGCAGCCAGCATAATTCCCTGCAGGAAAATAAAGAGGTGAGGCTTGTTCACGCCTCTACCAGCGCCTCCCCTCCAGCTCTCAGTGAACCAGTGAAACCTAAATGAAAGATCTCAGACAATTTGTAGTCATATATATATTTGGCAAAAACACAAACTGGATCAGTAAGAAAGTGCTGAGGGAATCGATCTCTGCTTTTGGTTTCTTGGCAGCGAGATCAGTGTGTTTGTGGAGCGCGGCTACATGGCTCCGTATTGATAGGTGAACAAACTATAGACGGACTTTCGAAGGACATTACAATACATTTTATAACACTTTATAGCCCAAACAAGAAAAATCTACCAATATTTTTGAGTTATTCTAGACTCTGGACCTAGCTGCAGGTTTTTCTTGCTATTCCTGTTCTTATTTGAACATACAGGCCCATGCTTTTAACATCTTGTATTAATATGTGACTTGTCAAGACATGATTTTGTTCAGTTTGGGAGGGAGCAGTTGTTAGCTGCTGCTGCTGCTACCTGTACCTTTTACCAGGCATGCTGGAGTCAGGTGATCAGGTCACATGCTCACACCATGAGGAAATTATCAGTTTAATAATAATATAGCATAAAAATGTTAGAATATATGGATTTATTTCAGGTTTCTTGTTGCATCCAGGAAGCCTTGTGTTTCATAAATATTTAAAAAGGCAGGATTGTTAGTGGATCACATTTAGCAAAGCTTTCCCTCGGCCCCATAGAAACTCGTGTGGTTGCATTTGGCCTTTCAGTTCCCACACATGCATGCATTGTGGTCTGTTTTGTTCACTGAGCTGTTTTCAGGCGCGCGTCATTTCCCCGTGCAGCCATCCATTGTCAGCGACATGACTCCTGCGTGAAGGTCGTCTGGAGCCGTTGTTGACTCCTCTATTATCGTCCTGATACCGAGCGCTAAAAATAAATAAATAAATGGAATTATTGATTTAACTAGCTCATGTTTTGGCTCCGGTTAAAGTTGCGTGGTGCTCGTTTTGCAACGGTGTGCAATATAACGTCGTACTCATGAGGAAGTAACAAGTGGGTCAGGTGTTATCTGAGGCTGCGTACTCGAACGACAAAGGTTATCAGGCTGGATTCTCATTTTATTTCTTATTATAAAACTCTTCAGGGTTGTAAGGAAACTAGGTGTGGTGCATGCTTCATGTAGTCACCAGTTATATCACATCCCGACTAAACATCTCTGTGAACAGAAGCCTCGTATCATAACTAAAGTTTCTGTATTAATTTAATAAAAATAAATCTAAGATGTGAGGTTTAGGTTTGTGACTAATTGTCTTTTTTTTCGTCCCGTCCAGAATTCCCTTAAAGAAATTCCGTTCCATCAGACGCGAGCTGACCGACTCGGGGAAAGCCGTTGAGGAGCTCCTGGCCAACCAACACTCCCTTAAGTACAACTTTGGCTTCCCCTCCAGCAATGGACCCACTCCAGAAACCCTCAAGAACTACCTTGACGTAAGTGTCCCCTCTGCAAACCGCTGACCCGGGACCCTTTAAGTCTTCCCTTTCACCGTTGAGAAGCTAAAAGCCAAGTGGGCCGAGGGGGGGGGGCCGCAACAACGGCTCTTTTGTGTCGCGGTCGCCGCCTTGACCTTTTTTCTGTAAATCTTCTCAGCTACTAAACGGAAAATTAAGCTTGTCTGTCGTACCCAGTAAACCACAACAAACAGGAAGTATGTTTTCAAAACCGTGAGTCAAAAGAAGTGGAACCTTTGACTGTGCGATCTGGCAGCGTCTTCATCCTCAGCTGACTGAAAGTTTGCTCTCAGATAGTGTTCAATGATCACCTCAGTCAGCCTTTATAGATTGTAAAGGCACAAACTGGATTGATCATCTATAAACGCGTCTTAAATTACACAAGGAGGAACAAAGATGAGAAATTGACCCATACCTGTTTTTGAAGAAGTTGCGGGCGGTGTCAGCTGTTCCAGTTTCAGATTAATCCCTCCTACAATCACATGCTCGCTTGGCCGTGCAGATAGTTTTGTTTTCGACCTGGTTAAATATTAGAAATACCTCCTCGGTATGTCTCACATGACTGACTTTTAGGACTGTTGTGTAATAAACTGATAAATGCAGATGTCAAACTAAATCTTTTATTTTCTGTTTATTTAAAAGATAATGGTTGCATATCTGGCATTTCAGTTTCAAATATATATAAAATGCTTTAAATGCCCTCCATTGCTACAGATTATGTGGAAGTCTGCTAACAGCTATGTAGTCGGATTCAATAATGTCTTAATAAGGTATTTAATTTAAAAACCCCTTTTTTCAATCTAGAACTTCAGTATTGATCATAATATGACAAATTTTGCAGAGGGTGTCAACAAATCTTCCACATTTTTGCTTGAAATTTTACTAAAATAGTTAAAAATGCCTTTTATTTAAATGAAAGATCAATCAACTAGTCTGAATTTATTCCAGAAAGAATTGATCATTTAGTTTTTCTTTGTTTTTTTTATTTGTGAAGCCATGGATGCTTTCATTTAGTAAATTATGTCCCAATCCTGACAAACATTACTGGTGAAACTGGTGTTAAATTAAACTCTATTTTGTGTTTAATAAGTAACAGATTTAGACCTGCACACTGGACAAATGCACAAAAAGTCTCCGCGGCCACACAACAAATCACAAACTCAGAAAAAGAGGAAGACCTGCGTGACTTGACAAATAAATTACTAAGCAATAATCTTGAGTGTCTTCCAGTCACGTGAAGCAGAAGCAGTTTGCTTCATGTCCTGAGTCTGATTAGTAATCGTTTCCTGTCTGAGGTCACCGTCAAACCGAGGCAGCTGATTTATCGACGTGACTCTGTAACTATTTGACCCGTCGCTGACAGCTGTCTGGCCTCCTCACTGAGAACACACTGTACAATAAGACCTTGCTGTAGCTCGCTTTCTCTTGAGGTTATCCTAATCTGTTTACACTCGTTATGCTCTCTCTGAGATTAATTTGCTTCTTTTTCTTCCCGATCAGGCCCAGTATTATGGAGAGATCAGCCTGGGAACGCCTCCTCAGCCCTTCACCGTGGTGTTTGACACCGGTTCCTCCAACCTGTGGGTTCCCTCCGTTCACTGCTCCTTGCTAGACATCGCATGCTGTGAGTATTAAACACACATCAACTCTGAGGCAGCGTACAGTTAAAGTCTAAAGTTCACATACGCCTTAATCTTTATAAACGTTCCCTCTCTCAGGTCCTGGCACGGATCACAACTTTTATTTTAAGAATAATAGATTCCTTTCATCACGTTCCCAGTGGGTCAGAAGTTGACTGCACTCTGTTAAATGGTTTAAACTGGGTCAAATGTTCCTGGTAGCCTTCCACGAGCTTCTTACAATAACTTTACAGGAGTTTTATCTCGTTCATCTCGACAGAACTGGTGAAACGATGTCAGGTTTGAAGGCCTCAGTTCTCACTCCTGCAGGATTGAGGTCGAGGCTTTGTCACAGCCACTTCTTAAACTTCCAAACTTGTGGCTTAAGTAAAGCAAATTCCAAGTTCACTCGAGGTCGCCGTCCATTTGGAGGACAAAGCTTTAACTTCCCGCTGGACGTCGTGAGATGTTGCTTCAGTATATCCACATAATCGTCCTTATTCATGATGCTTGCTTCACGATGTTTAAGAATGTGAGACGTCAGCATAATAGAAAGATTTATTTCAGCTTTTATATCTCAGGATGTCCCGATCTGGTCGTGGTCTTTTAATACCGAGTCCCGATCCGATCTTAAATAGCTTCCTAAAGTCTTTCCTTGTCTTCTCCTAGAGTGGACTGGATTCAGTCCAATAAATCTTTCTGTCAAAGTTAATGTAGTGTGGAGAGGGTAGCTGGTACCTTGTGTTCTCTACTCCAGAAATGTTCTGGTCATCCAACGCTGCCATAAACTCCCTAACCCTCTCTGGAAGATGTTTCTCCTTGACGCTGTTTTAGTATGACGGCTGTGTAGGAAATTGCTAATAAGGACGTACCAGACTTGTGGACGTCCTCCTGACGTCTTGGCTGATTTATGACCCACTGGAACTGCAATATTGTGTATTATAGGTGAAAAAAGTACCATAAAGTAGACTGACCTTTCTGTCTCTCTCATTTGTTTCTCCACAGTGCTTCACCACAAATATAATTCAGCTAAATCCAGCACGTACGTGAAGAACGGCACTGCGTTTGCCATCCAGTATGGAAGCGGCAGTCTGTCCGGCTACCTCAGTCAGGACACGTGCGCTGTAAGCTTGTCTGGCACACACACACACACACACACACACGGTCATTCCCGGTCACGTGAACCGATCTGACCTTTTTATTTAATTTCCCGCTCTCTTCAGATCGGCAACATCTCGGTGGAGAAGCAGCTGTTCGGCGAGGCCATCAAGCAGCCCGGCGTGGCCTTCATCGCCGCCAAGTTCGACGGGATCCTCGGCATGGCGTACCCACGCATCTCTGTGGACGGCGTGGCTCCGGTGTTTGACAACATCATGAGCCAGAAGAAGGTGGAGAAGAACGTCTTCTCCTTCTACCTGAACAGGTGAGATTAGATTTCCTGGACAAGAGCCTGACGTCCAATTCTTTCTGCCTGTATTAAACTCAGTAAACATGCTTCGGTATTTACAAAGGATGTCCCGATAAAGTTTATGTCTCCTGATCCCATCCTGATCTTTTAATATTCAGTATAATCCTAAGTAAACACAATTTCTTCCCCTGTGGATTCATAAAGGCGTCTCCTACTCTTCCTCGTATTTTCCTAGATCGCATTTACACCGTGTGACTGGATTAAGTCCAATAATTCATTTTTGACAGCTTTAATGGTACCTATCAAAATAGAAGAGGAAGAAGGGACGTAGTTTTGACCTAAAACAAATAACTGGGTTGGCGGAAGCCTGATACAGATCTTTTTAAAAATGCGTCAAACCCTGACGTTTGTCTTTTCTCATCAGGAACCCAGACACTGAACCCGGCGGCGAGCTGCTCCTGGGAGGAACCGACCCCAAATACTACACCGGTGACTTCCACTACGTCAAGATCAGCCGACAGGCCTACTGGCAGATCCACATGGACGGGTGAGCGCTCCAATATGACCCAGCAAAGCTTACGTTTATGAATCGGTCAGCTGTTTTTTTTGGGCTCACGGGGGTTTTTTCTGAACAGGATGGCGATCGGCAGCCAGCTGGGTCTGTGCAAGGGCGGCTGCGAGGCCATCGTGGACACCGGGACGTCTCTGATCACCGGCCCCTCGGCGGAAGTCAAGGCCCTGCAGAAGGCCATCGGAGCCCTTCCTCTCATCCAGGGAGAGGTGAGGAAAAAAATAAATGAAACGAGCTTCACGCTGAATTTAAAAGAAGAGATGAATCAGTCTACAAAGGTTTAGTTATAATATAAAGTATAAATGTAATATTTTGTTCATTTGGAGATGAATGATGCACCAGGTTTTGTGTTTCAGTACATGGTGAGCTGTGATAAGATCCCAACGCTCCCCACCATCACCTTCAACATCGGAGGACAGACCTACTCTCTGACCGGAGAGCAGTACATCCTCAAGGTGAGACCTTTTCCAGCAGGTGGCGACGGAGAGCCGTCCTTCTGCCGCCACCGCTGCCGCCGCAACAAAACAACACAACACCGTGACTGTGTGCGTTGCGTCATTTAAAAACCCAAACAAGAGCAGCTTTTGTTTCACTTGGCACGGCACCAGGAGGCTCAGGCTTTTCTCGTCTGAGGAGCGATTACAGAGTTTGTTTTCCTGGATATGTGCAGCAAATATGTCAAACATTTCACTGAGATATTGGAAATGAGAATCTGCAGCACTCACAGTATCTTATTTTTAAGATTTAAAATGCAAAACCTGCTCATCTTTAAAATAACTTTGACCAAATTGCGTCAAAACACTTAAAACATTTGCTTTTGGTTCCTGTGTTTAAAACTTGCAGCAGTTTTAAATCATTTTTATCTTTTAAATTGCAGCGTTCAGATCACTGGAATTCAGTTTTTACTAAATCTGTTGATTACAAAGGATTACATCTTTTTATAACCTCCACAATAAGCAGTGTCCCACAGTGTGTCGTTATAGACTAATAGGAGGTTTAGGCTTCTGCGTCAGTTTGGCGTTGTAGCTACGGCGACAGCCCAGACCCTAATGCCTGACGTTGACCTCCCCCAGAAATTAAACCACAAGAGCTGTGATTGGTCCGCTTGGTAGTAGCGTGTTTCCTCTTTAGTATTTCCATCTGCTTCTTCATCTTCTGCAATTTTCAAATTGATTGTTTTGGATCAATAAAGATGGAACACATGGAGGAAATGTTAACTGAGGAGGTTCAGAGATACAAACATTTATACGACTCGTATTCAGGAAAATTTCAGCTAAAGTTTCAGTCCCATTGCTGAAAGTGAAGCAGGAAGTAGAAACAAAAATTAACTTAACTGGCAAAAAGACACAGCGCCAACTAGTGTTTGGGTGGAGCTGTTACAGAGTGAACCAGACTAACGAGGCACAAGTATGAATGACTCGTAGGTTATGGCGTCTATGTCCCACAGTACCGTAAATGAGACTTTACAGTGCGCCTCCAAAGATTGCTCGAAGTCTAGTCCAGTGACGATGTTGGTGAAATTTATACCAAACAAATCAAATATCTTCTTTTCATTACTTTGGTCTCAATCAAAATCTAAATCTGTAATTATAGGCGAAAAGTCACTTTTAAATCCTTTTGTTTTACATTTAGTTCGTTGTCTTGTCTCTACTTTATTTAAAAGTATTATTAACTGGCCTTAATAATCATCATCCTCTCCGTCCCTGCAGGTGGCTCAGGCCGGGAAGACCATCTGTCTGAGCGGCTTCATGGGTCTGGACATCCCCGCCCCCGCCGGGCCCCTGTGGATTCTGGGAGACGTGTTCATCGGCCAGTACTACACCGTCTTCGATCGCGAAAACAACCAGGTGGGCTTCGCCAAGTCCAAATGAGCGACACATCCTCCTCCTCCTCCTCCTCCTCCATCTTTACACTACGGCCGCATGTTCAAGTGCAACGCAACAAAATCCAAGCCGCACGCGTTCTCTGTTGCTCTGCAATCAAACGGTATTTAGCAATAGATGTTTTTTGCGTTAGAAACTAAATGCACTGATCTTATCTCGTGTGTGTGTGTGTGAGAGAAATGGATCTGATAGTTGCTGAGATGAGTTGAATTGATCAGGGATCAGCTGATTGTGTTGGTACGGTCAAACATCCAAGTGATCTTTTTTTTTTTTTTTTTTTTTTGTATCAGGGATTGTTTTAAAGAAAACTTTTAATTAGCTTTTTAGGAGGAATTTTATCTTCTACTACTGACAGACGTTATCTTAATGTGATTGGCCTCAATAAAGTGTTTTTAAAACATCACCTGTTTGTTGTGAGTTCTTTAGTTTTGATGAAAAGTCTGTTTTAGCAGCAGTCAAGTATCTGTCTTAAACTTTTAATGGTGGAAACAGTTTGACTCTTTAATTAAATTAAATTGGTTAGAAGTTAAAATAAATTAAGCCACAGATGTTTAGCGTAGCATAAAGGCTTGTATCAAAGGGAAACTGTTAGCCTGTTAAAATGTCAGGATGTCATGTTATGTCTCATTTCTTGTCTGTACAAATACACAATTTTTAAAATGTACATGCATCTGTTCTACAGTTTAAATAGCTTGTTAAATAATAAGGTTTACAGGTGCAGGAAGTCAGAATTTAAATTTAAAAACAACAGTGTTCTCTATCACAGTTTAAGTCTGGCTCACTCTGTAATAACTCCACCCGAACACTAGTCGGCGCTGTCAGGATTACTGACGAAACCCTAAACCACCTGTTTGACTCTTCATGCTAAGCTAACCATGCTAAGCTTTTCTTCTAACCAATGCTGCTTTAAGCTAAGTTGGAAACCAGACCATCTTCTCAAGTCTCTCCGTTGGGAACTGATTCTGCTCCAGCAAAGATCTGCTGGGCCAATCAAATCGTTTAGGAGGCGGGGCTTCATGGGGTGATGGACAGATGAGTAACAGTCATCATTGATGTCATCTGAGAGACGAAGAGTT
The DNA here is from genome assembly GCF_963514085.1 of Chelon labrosus. Taxonomy (NCBI): domain Eukaryota; kingdom Metazoa; phylum Chordata; class Actinopteri; order Mugiliformes; family Mugilidae; genus Chelon; species Chelon labrosus. Next base: position 2,792,431 of record NC_140339.1, on the reverse strand, counting down.
GAGTTAGTTTATGACAAAATGTCTCTGGTTGGAAGGCTAATTGATTTTTCCTCTGTATCTGTTAAACTAAAACATTGTAAACTTGTTCTTCTCATCTTTTCACTTCTCTTTGTGATCCTTCTTTAGCATCTTTATCTCCTACTCCTCCTTCTCCCATGTCTTCTCCTCCTTGACCCTCTCATCATCCTCCTTCTCATCCTTCATCAGCATATTTTCCCCTTCTCTTTCTTTCTGCTCTTTTTTCACCTACTCCTCCCTCTCCTTCTCCCCTTTTTCATCCTTGTTTTCCTCTTCTCCTGTTTTTCTCCCTCGCCTTCTTTATCTCTCCTTCCTTGTTCTTCTCATCTTCTCCTCTTCCTCCTCCTCCATCATCTTTATATTTTCTTTTTTCTTCTCATCCTTTCTCCTACTCCTCCTCCCTTTCTGTTTCTTCCTCTCCTTCCTTCGTTCTTCTCATCCTCGTCCATCAATAAAGTTAGAGAAGAAACTTCTTCCTCCCCCTTCTTCTCTTCTCCTTCTCCCCCTTTTTTCCTTCTCTTCTTCTTTGTTCTTCTCCTTTTTACTCTTTTGACTCCTTCTCCTTTAGCATATTTATCTCCTCTTTCTTCTCCTCCTCCACTCTTTCCTTTCCTTCTTCTCCTCATCCTCCTTGTTCTCATTTTCTTTCTTTTCCTCCTTCTCGTGCTTCTTCTTAATCAATTCAGTGTTGTCAATAAAGTTGGGACCAAAACCACCACCACCTTCTTCTTCTACTACTTCTATTGTATTTCCAGCTGATTTGATGCTCTACATCACTTTGTAAATAAAGTTGTCTTGATGTGAACACATTTATCTGATCACATTTCATTTAGTCTCCATGGAAACCGTTCAGAAACACTAATGTACAGCCAGCGAGGTGATCACATCCTTCACAACTTTTATTATTCTCTCACACATCTCTGCGTCACTTTAAATGTACAAAAAGAAAAAATGTCAACTGTACATTTAATCGTAGATTTTCCCGTAAAAGACGTTATTTTCAAACAACATGCTCAATAAAATACAGTCCACATAGAAAGTCCCTTCAGCTGTTTTTAGTAGATAAAAGTTCTTCTTCACATGTTTTTGTTTTTTATTCTCACCGTAAAACCTTCACAGACACTTCAGGATCAGTTTAGTAAAGCTCGTACAGAACACGTGTAGAAATCAATGGGCCTGACTTCAGCTGATCTGAAATAAATAAATAAAAAATAATAATTCCTGGAAACACAAGAGGAGTAATAAAAAAACAAATGGGAACGTCTGTTTAATAAATTAATAAACATCTGAATTAAACTCCTGATTGGTACCAGTTTCTAATGGAGGCTCCTTTTTCATGAGTTTATAAGTGTTAATAAATTATTTGCTGCTTAGATCAGTTCTGCTCTATGAAGGCAGACACTATAACAGAACACATTACTGGTTGGTGGTTTTAATATTATGGCTGATCGGTGTATATCATAAAAACTTAGATGCGTAATTTTATGTTTAAAGTTTTCTGTAATATTGTGGCTTCATTGATCATTTGAACAAATCAGTAGCTTTGGTGATTTTTAATTTAATTTAAATATATGACTTAAAGGGTTATGGTTAAACTACACATTTATTAAATTATCAAAAAATATACCAAAGATTTTTTTTTTTTTCTGTGTTTTGACCCTCTGGAAAAAGACTGGACCAAAATGTATTTATTAACTTAAATAACTGCAAGTTTAATGGCTGTAATTTAAGTTTTAATAACTCAAATTAATGAATCAACCTTCATCAAGAAAGAATCTTTGCAACCATGTGATGCAAACTTTGCTCTGATGATTGGCCCATCATGGATCTCTACAGCATTATTATGTGTGTAAATGGTGTCTACTGAAAAATGAACCAATCGATTTGCAATAGGAAAATAATTCTGCTTTATTAATATGAGTTTGAGTTTTGTTTTTGAGGTTTTGTGCATAATTTCTAACTCTAATGAGTTTAAACTTAATAACTGAAGTTCAGGACTGATGTGACTGATGTTCTCTCACTTATTGTTCAGATTATTTTCCACAAGGGGTTTCAAACATGAGGTTCAGGGGCCCAAAAAGGGTAAAAAAATGTTAAAGGAGAGGAAACGTCTTTTTATAACTTCTAAAGAGGCACTTTTACACCTAAAGATAAATCTACTAAATCAAAGTTTGGACCATGAGAGTTTTTGGCCGATTTCGTTGTTCGTCTCAGATTATCTTGTAATGTGAGAGGTTTGCAGATCCGCTAAGAACATGTTTGACATGTAGGATTTAAGATCTGGAGATGGTGTTCAGGAGTAACAAGTCTGCAGAGGACACAGGAGCAGCTGACGGCGTTGCCAGGCAACAGTTGAGGCTGACATTAGCTAGCATGCTAACTGTAGAGAGTTAAAAATCTCACACATTATTTTTTCTTCTGTTTTGTTTTCCTCACTGCAAAGTTTTACAAAGTTATAGCAAGGTTTTTCTTTTGGTTTGATTGGCGGTTGGCGAACAGGCCTTCAGGCGCATTATCGCCACCTACTGGACGGGAGTGTGGACGTTTACAGCTACAGCTACAGCTAGCTTCCCCCGTGAGATCACGTGAGGTGGTGCATTCAAGATAATCTAAACAATATCCTGTAGTGTGTGCAGGTTTGAGATTAAACACCAGTAGTCTGAGCTTTAAAGAAAATGAAAATGCTAAGCTGGTACCACTGGTAATAGTCAAAGCTTTGATTTATTTGTCTCCAAATTCTAGGAAGTGGAACACCAAATCACTGACAGGTCATCTAGACAGCTGGTGTTTTTATTTTGCCCCGTCAGACTTTGAGGTATTAATACTGCCGCATTCGTCTTAGCAGTTACTTTAATGTTATTATGAACAGAGATGTGACTAAAACTATGAAAATAAGTTACAGGGAACCCTTACCTCACAGTGGCCGACACTGGAGACAAGTACATACGCTGTTTTGAAAGATACTCACAGCAGAAGATAAAAACTTTTTGGATCCTTGAACGTGTTCTTGAGGTCCGCCAGCTGTTCAGAGATGCTGTTCTGAGACCTCGTCCATCGGCTATCCAAAAAGCGACCAGAAAAGAAAACAGCGTCCCGTTCAGTCTGTGACCCCTGACCTCTGCTGTCAGCGCTCCTCCTCTTGACTCCCCGTCTCCTTTTCTTCACCGGGCTCCGTGCTCTGGTTCTCCTGCCCGCCGTCGGGATCTCTCACCGGGGCGGCCGGGTCCCTGACAACACCCTCCATCTCCACCTCCAGCTCCTCCTCAGTCTCCTCCTCCACCCGGCCCACGGTGTCCGGGATAATCTCCACCTCAATGTCCGAGGAGTCCTCGATCTCCTTGAACCACACCGTCTTCTGGCCCTCCTTCCTGCGCTGCTTGATCAGGATCGACCTGGAGTTGTCCTCGTCGTCTCCTCGGCTCCTCCTGGCCGATCTCACGGAGGGACTCCCCTTGGGGACGTGGTTGGTGTAGACGCTGCAGGAGGTGCAGTGGCGGCCCCGTCTCTCCATGGGGATGAGCCGACCCCGGGCCTGAGGGAAGGTGCTGCGTCTGGGGATGACGTTGTTCCAGCGCCTGCCACCCCCACGGCTCGGGTCGCCCTCGTTCTGGAAGCCGTCGTTGGTGTACTGCAGGGAGTCCCTGTGGCCGGACCGGGGCTGGTCAGACCGCAGGCAGGGCACCAGGCACTGTACGCAGGAGAAGAGAGGCCCCTCATTAACACAGCAGTTAATCAAGTATGAATATGGAGGCATTGTTTTACAGCTGCTACCGTTAACACAGGGCCCCTCTGTGGGTTTCAGATAATAAATATTCATAAAGGCTGCACAGAGTCTGCCTCTGACGTCCCAACTATTACATATGTAATGGAGACAATAAAAGCCTCAACACTGGAGCAGAAAGTGGAAAAATACTATTAGGAAAAACCTTTTAGTCACTTCATTCATTGATTCATTCATCTTCTGTGACCGCTTGTCCTGTGAACGTTCGCGGGTCTGCTGGAGCCTATCCCAGCTGTCATTGGTCTAGAGGCGGGGTACACCCTGGACGGGTCTCCAGTCTATCACAGAGAGACACTCACACCTACGGCCAATTTAGAATCACCAATGAACCTAACCAGCATGTCTTTGGACGGTGGGAGGAAGCTGGAGAACCTGGAGAGAACCCACGCAGACACAGGGAGAACATGCAAACTCCACACAGAAAGGAACCAGTCGGCCATGATGGATTAGAATCCAGAACCTTTGTCAAGCAAGTTCCTGATGGGTTATACCCACAGATGTTCCTGTTTAAACCTCAACTTCCCACCAGACCCCTGGAACTGAAGAAGCTACTTGGATGAAACGTCTTCTCAAAAAACTCTACAAGTCCTTTTAGCTTTAAGACCAGAAGCAAACTTTACAGGACGTAGTGTAGCAACCAGAGACCTCACAGTGTTAATTAAATACTGCAAGTTGCATAAATGATAGAAGGAAAAGAACTGTAAAGTGGGCGGTACTTGGTTTGAACTAGACTGGCTTCCCTTCCCATCAAATGTTTTATAGAGGAAGGTTGGGAAAGAGTCTCTCTGTTGGGAACTGATGCTGCTCCTGCAAAGACCTGCTAGGCCAATCACATTGTTGGGGCGGGGCTTAATGTATCTGCATGCATCTGAATCTGAGCGCTGTACAGTTCAAACACGCCCCATAATGAAATCCAAATGTAGTGTTACCAGACTCATAATCTGATAGGAACTGACGACACCAGGCTAATCTCATGTATTAACCTCAAAACATAGTTTATCTTGACAGAAAAGGCTCGAAAAGCTGAAACGATGTCCTTCACTACCAAAACAAACACAGTTCATCAATCAAATATAGCCGCTGTAAGGTGTGACCATATTTCCACATGTAGTTTGGATAGGAATCAGACTAACCTCACATATTTTGTCCACGCTGGCGTTTCCCTTAAACAAGCGGGAGATCAGGAAGCCGATCACGATGAGGCAAAGGACCAGCAGAGCCGCCATGACGAGGCCCAGGAGCGCCATGTCGCCCGGACGATAGCCGGTGTTTGCGGGAGACGGGAGGGCCACGGCTGCAGAGATGGACAGGTGAACGACTCAAAAAACAAATACAAGCTTAGCATGTTCAATCATTTCTACAGAGACATTTCTTCTTTGACTCCACAAGACGAAACACTGCAAGCCTGTCCTTATTACTCGTCTGGAAGCCAGAGTCTGGAGTCTCTCCGTTGGGAACTGATCATACTCCTGCAAAGATCCGCCCTCTGACTCTTAAGGTGAAAACAGTCGGTAAAACCAAGAGGATCTCACCAGGTATGACCTGAACAGACAGGGCTGCCGTTCCAAACTCCCCGGTCGTCGAATCCACTGCTCGGAGCTGGAACAGGAAACATTTTAAAGCTGTTAAGCAGAGATCCTGTCGTTCCACTGAACCACAAAGAGTCGACACGTCGCCTCACCTGAAGTGCGAAGGACTCTGTCTTCACGACTCTCTTCAGGATCACGAAACCGTCCGAGGTCACGTTGACGTAGCTGCTGTACTGGACCTCGTACTTCACATCTGGATTCAAACCCTGACGTGCAAAGACACACGAAAACAACGGTAGGTATTAACTTGTCAGTGGTTTCTGCAGAAACATTGGAGCCAACATGGAAGTGGACCCAAAAACTGCAATTCCTCAAATGTCCACTAGAGTCAATGGTCATGGTCCTGGGTCTCCTGTGCATCTGGTGCCTTGTTTTTTGTTCTGTCTCTCTCATTAGACTCACCTGGGCAGGAAACTGGCGGGAGCACCTGACCCAGCTGCAGCCAATCACCAATCAGCTCTCTTTAAAAGGCTGGCCGTGGCTTCCCTTTAGTGCCAGATAGTTTTGCCTTGTGCTTTTGTAGTTATTTGTTCCAGCGGTTTTTGTTTGCCATTTGAATTTTTGTGTTTTTTTTGCTTTTGGATTCACCTTTCCTGCTGAGTTTTCTTTAATAAACTCACTTTGATTGACTTTAACATGTTGTGCTTCAGTCTCGTGCATTTTGGGTTTTCATCTGACTTTATAAATCATTTATATTTATACGTCCTTATTTTTGGGTCAACCCTGGTCAGGTTCTGAGAAGTAATATGGGCCAATGCTTTGAGCACTCACAGCAGCAAAGTCCTCGTCGCGGGCTCGGACCCTGAAGGGCCGGTAGGTGCTCCGGTCTCGGAGGATCATGCTCTCGGGGACAGAGTTGCTGTAGATGAAGCCTTCGTAGCGCTCCTTCTCAAAGCGAGGAGGGTTCCGGCTCTTCTTCATCACCTCAAAGGTGACCTGCGTCACGGCGAACTGATCTCGGTTGGTCACCTGCGACGCCTGACGAACCAAGAGGAAGTCACGTCGCACAGAATCCAAACCAAAAAATCACCAGAGAACAAAAGAGGATTTTGTTTCTTTCTTTACCAGAACGGTCAGGATTATTGGGCCGACGATATCGGCAGCTTTGGTCATGGTGATGTTTCCTGTCTCCTCATCTATCTGGAATATATTTCCTTCGTTTCCTGATGATGAATAAAAAAACAAAACAGTAATTTTCTTTATGCTACAGAGTCAACATGTGACATGTGACATTTTATCTGACCAAATAAACATTATGATGCCTCAGGAATGTGCAGCGTTATTAACCTCTTAACCCTTTATGGGACAAGGAACCATATTTGACAACTTCCTCACACATTTTAAATTGAGTCCCTGTGTCTCTCAGTGACGTTTAGAAGCATGTGGGTTTTCTCTCAGCCAATCAGAGAAGATCTAGGAAACATCCTCAGGTCCAATGTGGTCTGTAAGGGCCACCTCTGCATGAACTCTGAGTCTCACTGCTTTATTAGGTTCCATGAAGAAGAAGTGTCCTAATGTTGTCTAATGTGATAATGTGTCTGTTGACAGGTGCCTGAATCAGTACTTCTGTTCTAATGGTCTAAATACATTTATTTACCACTTAAGGACAAGGGACCATATATGGTCACTACACTGATCTTGATTTTCTACATGAAAAATAAAAATTCTGAAACATTTCTCAAAGTACAAAAGTCTTCTTGTGCCCTACGATAACACTCTAGGGTTGAAATTTCCAAGTACTTCAATGAGTGTCCTGTAAAGGGTTAAAATCTAGGATGGAGTATAAACTCACCCAAAAAAGACAAAATAAATCAGAAATATGCACAACGTTGGTCTCTATGGAGAAGGAAGATAGGAAGGAAGGAAGGAAAGAAGGAAGGAGGGAAAGAAAGAAGGACGGAAGGAAGGAAGGAGGGAAGACAGATATGAGGGAAGGAAGGGAGGAAGGAAAAGGGGAAGGAAGGAAAGAAGGAAGGAAGGAAAGGGTGAGGGAAGAAAGGAGGGAGGAAAAGAGGAAGGTAGGAAGGAAGGAAAAAGGAGGGAAGGAAAGAAAGAAGGTAGGAGGGAAAGTGGGAGGGAAGAAAGGAAGGAAGGAAGGAAAGAGAAAAGACAGATAGTCAGGAAGGAAGAAAGGAAGAAAGAAGTGAAAGAGGAAGGGAAGAAAGGAGGGAGGGAAGGGAGGAAGGAAGGAAAGGGTGAGGGAAGGAAGGAAGGAAGGAAGGAAGGAAGGAAGGAAGGGTGAGGGAAGGAAGGAAGGAAGGAAGGGTGAGGGAAGAAAGGAAGGAAGGAAGGAAGGAAGGAAGTTTGTGTTTGTGTTGAGTTTCAACCTCGTAGTATTCTGTAGCTGATCTGTTCACTTCTGTTCTTGTCTCCATCTTTGGCGAAGACCGGACCAGGTTCTAGAGTCAGAGGACCTTCCTGTGGATTCAGATCAGAGGATGAGTAAAACCTCTTCATCATCATCATCATCATCATCATCCTCATTATCATCTTCCTCTTCTGGCTACAGATGCTGACTTCCTGTAGAAGTCTTTCTGTCTCTGTCTCGGTTGTCTCTAGACCGTCCAGTGATCCAGAACCAGAACCAGAACCAGGGACTCACCTCCTTCTCTGTGAGGTTGACCCGTCCTCTGTAGCCGCCGCTCACACACAGCTTGGCCGTCCCCAAGTTGGTCCTGAGACACGGCTGAAACCACGGGGGACGGTTGTCCACGTCCTTCACGTTCACCGTGATCGTGGCCACAGACGTGAAGAACGGCTCGTCAGAGGCAGAGCCGTTGAACGTGTCCTGGAGACGGGAGGCATGTCTCTCAGGTCAAAGGTCATGATGATGTTTTTATTTATTTATATTTTGAATAAATCTTTACTGTACCCGGACATGTAGAACCAGAGAGATCTTCTGGACAACATCGTAGTCCAGGACACTTTTAACCAGTAACCTCGGAGTATTAATGTTCTCCAGACGGAAGTATTTGTCCTGAGTTAGAAATAAAAGTTATCATCAATAACAAACGTCATCATTTAAACATTTCACCACATTAAGTCATTCAGTTCATTTACAGGATTTCTCCTCCTCCTCTTTCTTCTTTTCCCTCTCCTCCAACTTTTCTCTCTCTACCTCCTCCTCCTCCTTCTTCTTCTTCTACTTCTTGTTATTCTTCTTGTTCTTCTCCTTTCCTCCTCCTCCTTCTTCTTCTTCTCCTTTCCTCCTCCTCCCTCTTCTTCTTTTCTTTTCCTCTTCCTCCTCCTTCATCTTCCTCCTCTTCTCCTTTGTTCTCCTCATCCTCATTTTATTCTTCTTCTCCTCGTTCTGATTTTTCCCATTTCCTTCTTCCTCCTTCTCCCTTTTCTTCTTCTGTTCCTCACTTTTCATCCTCTGACTTCTTCTTCTCCTCTCCTTGGTTTCATCCTTGTCCTTCTCGTTCTCTTCTCCTTATTTTTACTCTTCCTCCTTGAACCCTCTCTTCTTCTCATATTTCTTCTCCTTCTCCTTCTTGTTCCTCCCCCTACCTCTCATTCTCATTCTTCATTTCCTCCTTCTCCTCAATTCTCCTTTCTACTTCTACTTCTTCTTCCTTCTCCTTTTTCTTCCTCTCCTTCTTTCTCCTCTTCTTCTGTTATATTTCTCCTCCTTCTTTTCCTTCTTCTTCTTCTGTTCTATTTCCAGTAGATCTGATGCTCCACAGCAGCAGAACCACTTTGTCAATATATGTAAACACATATATCTGGTCATATCATTTTATGTAGTCTCCATGGAAACATAAAAACTGTAAATCTCTGATCATATTTCATGTTTCAACTCTGATGCCATTCATTTCTCGTCCCTGCTGTTCCTGAAAGAACCCGGTGAGTCCAGTCTTACCGTGGCAGACTCCAGACGATAGTACAGCGGCTCCGAGTCGACATCCGTGGCTTCTATCAGTCCGACGCTGGAGTTGACTGGAATGAGCTGCAGGACGCAAAGATCAAGAGTCAAACCAGAAACATGAAAACACGGATCGGTGCTAACATGGAGAACCGACGCCCCTCACCTCATTCACATCCAGCACGTAATGGGTCTGAGCAAAGTTTGGAGGGTTGTCGTTGACGTTTTCAACCAGAACCTCCACGGACTCGTTCACCTTGAGGAGAGGAACACATCAGGAATTAAAGGAGAAGGATTCTCACTTTTATTTGGGATACTGTTGTGTTATACTCACAGGTCTGGATCCGGGTCTGGTGCACCTGACCCAAACCATCAGAGCTGGACTGGACAGAGACTACAACACAAATATTATAATATTAATGTCATTATTACAATTAAATGAAAGTTCTTTCACCACTGCTGTGTCCCCTAACTCTGCATGTTTGAGACTAAATCAGATCAAGTTATAGTTTCCACTCCAACAAACTACACATAATGTTTTCTTAGTTAGTCATGGAGTTCCTCAGGGTTCTGCACTGGTGCCGATGCTTTTCTCGTTATACATGTTTCCCTTAGCATATAATATTAGAAAACACTGCATAAAAATGTATTTCTATTCAGATGACATCCAGATATATTTATCTGTGAAGCCAGTTGAATCAAACAAGTCAAAATCCATGCATGTCTTAAATACTTGGACGACTTGTAAATCTCTACTTTGACAGTTTTGACGTTGATAATTCACGTTACATTCACTGAATTTCCCACGGGATAAATAAAATCACTAACCTCATAGTCCAGGCCTTTCTTTACCATCAAGGCGTTTCCTTTCAGGAAGAACAGATCTTCAGGGTTCACGGAGACCGTCAGAGTCACGTCACTGCCGGCGATGATTTTAACCACCTGGACATCGGCCGTGCTGTTTTCTGCCACCGTCACGGGGCCTGGAGGCACCGTGCAAACTGAAAGAGGACATTAAATTGTAGCTTTAACAAGAAAACTGGAGGTTGAAAACGTTTAAGCTAAAGCAGGTGCAGAACGGTGGTCGCTTGGTGTAGCTAGACTCAATTATTATCCGAATATATGAGTCTGGTAGCACGACATTTAAATTTCTTTACAGAGTGTTTCCTACGATCAATCAGGGCCATTTTTTAACATAAATAAAATAAAATCCACTGCGCTCAGACGACATAGAGTCGATTGGCCCGACAGCTCTTTAGCATAATCAGTTCCCAAGGGAGACACTCCAGAAAAACTTTTCTCCAAGAATAAAGTGTAGACAGGAAAATTTATGTGATGGTTGGATTAACTTGACAGAAAGTCTCAGATATTCTTCCTATCAGTTAATTTATGCAATAGCTAAAGAAGAATTAAGTTATCTGAACTTTCTTTCACACTCCAAATGAGAGAAAAGTGGAGAAATTTCATTTTGCAATATCTTTATCGTCTAAATGTTATTTACAATTATTTTGCAAAGATTTATTTTGAAACATCTGCCTCATTGTGACGTGCATGAAGCTTATCTTTCTAGAACTTGAGCCTTTCTTTAGTTTGAAATCAAGCTGTTCTTGTTCTTCTGCAAGTTACGTTTGATTAAATATTAGAGCTGTTAACATACTGACTCCTGGTATATACACCGGTTTCCTCATTTCCACCCATAAATCAAACATATTTGCTTGTTAAAGTTTTCCACATTTTTCAGTGGAGCTAGTTATGACTTCATGTTGTTACTGATCTTCAAACTTCACAAACATGATATGAACGGAAACAGTTTATGTCCAGATGTTGACAAAGTCCCTCTGTTTGACATTCAACTTGATTGAGCAAAATACTAATTAAAAGATGTGAAGTTAATGTCAGACTGTTTGTTTGACGTATCTTCTGAACAAAAACAACAAATAAAGAAAAAAAACAATGATTCTGAAAATAGATTTCGAGCCATTTAAAGGACAGGGTCCATTCAAATGTGCAATTAATCAAACGACTAAAAACAACTCACAAGGTTTAGCAGTGTCTTTCAGGGCCCGTGAGGCAAAATCAGATCTTAACAACACTATTAAATCCTCTTGTCCTTGTTATAGGACACATTTTGTGATTTCCTGGCTTTTATTTTGGAGAAATTTTACAAAAATGGGCCCCGAACTCTTAAAAGACACAACCTGATCAAAGTGATAAGTAATAATAATCTTAGTGTATTTCTTGTTATAAAGTAGAAAAGAAATCTCTCAAAAGAATAAATCTAAAAAGGAAGAATCCTCTTATTTAGGTTTATTTCTTATGAGAGGGCCACAAGCCAAAAATAAAGCAACCGCTGCTTTAAAGGACTAAAAAAAAAAAAAACAGACAAAGGTCCCAGCTCAATAAATCCAGACGTCTACTCACGTCTCTGAGCCCGACAGAGAGAAGAAACGCAGACGGCAACGATACATCCGAGGAGAACGTCCACAGGTTTGCTCTTCTTTCTCAGTTCCATGTCCTGATTCCAGAGGCAGCAGCAAATGAAGTCCCGAGGAGGATGAGCAGCCCCGTGGTACCAGCTGGTACTCGTCCACATAATGCCCCGTCTGTGCTGCCCCGGCGAGTGGGAGTAGACTACAGTTGCAATGTTTGTGACTTCATCTTACGGGCACATATTGCATGGAGCCCCTGGCTGCAGAGGACTCGCAGCCTCCCACTTAAATACTTGCATCTCTTTTAGTTCTGGACGGGTCACTCTGTGTTATTGGTGGCCCCCGATGCATTCTGGGAGGAATCCGGCAGAGGAATGCTGGGGACATTTCTCACATGTTGAAGTAGTCGCTGGTGAGGACATAAAGATGCAAAGAAACTACAGACAGACACAAGGACGCGTTCAGATTCACTTACTCTATGAGGATGAGAGCAGATTCTTTTACAGAAGCCTGTAAAAAATTCTATAAAAGTCTTCCCTGATGTCTGCAAATGCTTACTTGGCTTTGTGAAAGGATGACTTTTGGTTTCTCCTGATTGTTTCTGAGCTGAAAGGTGCTGCCGCAAGGTCGGCTTTCTTTGGCTAAGAGTTCAAACGTCTGCAGAGACACAAAGCAACTCCAAACTGAAGCAAAAGAACAAAAAGCATCTACAGAGAGACATAAACTGACCAAGGCAGCTGCAAAACAGGCAAAAAGTACCAAAAAACTCCAAGAGACACAAAACAGAAAAACACAAGATGGCCACAAAAAATACAACCAACCACACTAACATAAGACAGGATAGCTTACATAGTTGTTGACATAAGTACTCCAGAGAGACGCGATGAACATGAAAGATGTAAAACATCTACAAAGGCACCAGACAACTCCAAACATCTGCAGAAACACAAACCAACCACAAAGAGATGCCAAAGAGTACAAAAGGTTTGGGATGCCAAAAGTCCCCAAAACGTTAACACATTCATACAATAGAAGTGTTACTTTTATTTTTATTTATCTGCATTTGACATGTTCAAATATTGTTTTTGCTTTAAAATATGCTCTGTGAATACATTTGACTGTGATTGATGGGATTTCGCTGCCATAACGTTCAAAGGTTTTAATATTTTGTTCCCAATGCAAAACTTGTCAGCCGTGCCTAATAAAGTGGCCAGCAGGTTTATCATACTTATAATTTTTCATCAAACGGAAAAGAGAAAATTGCAAAACATTTACATTAGAGCTCCTAAAATGGAAACAAAAATCTTTTAGTGCAAAAACAGACTGATAAAGACGTAAAACTTTATTTTATTTCTCACCAAAAAGGATCTGGATTAAATATTACATTTAGATGCAAAGTGGTGTGAAAAAGTGTTCCTGATATAAGACAAAGACAACACAAGTAAACACAAAATGCAGATTTTAAATGAAGGTTTTTATTTTAAAAGGAAAACAAAATCCAAACCTACATGCCCCCCCCCCCCATGTTAAAACATAACATAACTGTGGTTTATCACCTGAGTTCAGTTTCTCCAGCCACACCCAGGCCTGATTACTGCCACACCTGTTCTCAATTAAGAAATCTCTTAAATAGGACCTGACTGACAAAGTGAAGTAGACCAGAAGATCCTCAAAAGCCAGAGATCATACTGAGATCCAACGAAATTCAGGAACAAATGACAAATAATTGAGATCTATCAGTCTGGAAAAGGTTATAAAGCCATTTCTAAAGCTTTGGGACTCCAGTGAACCACAGTCTGAGCCATTATCCACAAATGGTGAAGACATGGAACAGTGCTGAACCTTCCCAGGAGTTGGCGGTCGACCAAAATTACCCCAAGAGCGCAGCAATGACTCATCTGGGAGGTCACAAAAGACCACAGAACAACATCTAAAGAACTGCAGGCCTCACTTGCCTCAGTTAAGGTCAGGGTTTACGGCTCCACTGTAAGAAAAGGACTGGGCAAAAATGGCCTGCATGGTGGAGTTCCATGACGAAAACCACTGCTGAGCTAAACATCTTGAGGATCCACAAGACTTTTGGGAAAATGAGGCTGAAGTACAACAATTCTGCAGAGATGAGCAGACCAGAATTCCTCCACGGCGCTCTAAAAGACTCATTGCAAGTTATCACGAATGCTTGATTGCAGTTGTTGCTGCTAAGGGTGGCCCAACCAGTTATTAGGTTTAGGGGGCGATCACTTCTTCACACAGGACCATGTAGGTTTGGATTTCGTTTTCCCTCTGAAACATTTAGGTGTGACAAACATGCAACAAATAAGAAACCAGGAACACTTCTGTATCTCCCATCCACTGAAACAAACATGCTGTGAAGGCTCAGACATGTCTTCCTCTCCCTCCCCTCCATGACAATGATAAAGACTTGACATGTGGACAAGGCTGCTCTGTGCACACACCAGGCTGCTCTACCAACCAACACTCTCCATTCATCTGTGTGGGAACAACAAGCTCATAGAGCCACGGCGTCACATGAAGCTCATACATTATGTTGTTTTTTTTTTCTCTCTCTGCATGGATGCTCCACCCTAACACAACTCACAGCTGATCAGAATGAAAACATTAGTCATTAACGTTGAAGCTGTCGTTTCACTCTCTCACCAGCAGAGGGAGACTGAACTCCTCAGATCAGACACTGGGACAACTTCATTGAGCTGGTAAGTTCAGATGGATGTTGACAGTTGAGACACTTTCCAGACAAATATCTACAGATCAGAACTACTGTGTTATAGTACATTACGACATTCTAAACAAAAGATGATCACAAAAACTAAATAACAAAATGCAGAGAAAACACAAAACATCTGTAGAGACACAAAGCAACCACAAAGAGACAAAAGATGATCACAAAAACTACAAAAAAGAAAATTCAAAAGAAAAACAGAGACACAAAACAACCACAAATCTCTAAGAGACACAACCACAAAAATAAAGCAACAAAGAAACACAAAACAATAACAAACAGAAGACAGACCCAACAAAAACACACAAAACCACTTCACAAAGAAACAAAATATCCGCAGACACACGACAACCTCAAAGAGACACAAGATGAGCACAAAAACTACAAAACTGAGACACGAAGAAACTACAAAAGAACAACAGAGACACAAAACAACTGCAAAAAGACACAAAACAACCACAAAGGCACCAAAAATCTCAGAGACACAACCACAAACATAAAACAGCACAGAAACACAAAACAAAAATTTCAAGGAGACACAAAACAACCACAAGTAGAAAACAGACCCAACAAAAACACACAAAACCACTTCAAGCACAAAACTTCAAAAATAAACAAAACATCCGTAGAGACACAAAACAACCACAAAGAGACACAAGATAAGCACAAAAACTACAAAACTGAGACACAAATAGAGTACAAAAGAACAACAGAGACACAAAATAACTCCAAAAAGACACAAAACAACTGCAAAAAGACACAAAACAACCACAAAGGCACCAAAAATTTCAGAGACAAAAGACACAACCACAAACATAAAACAGCACAGAAACACAAAACGACAATTTCAAGGAGACATGAAACAACCAGAAATAGACCCAACAAAAACACACAAAACCACTTCAAAAAGCCACATAACAACCACAGACTCAAAACATCTGCTAATACAAAACAAACAGAAAACAACAAAAAAAACACAAGACAACTTCAAAAAAGAAACAAAACATCTGTAGAGACACAAAACAACCACAAAGAGGCACAAGATGACCACAGACCTACAAAACAGAATACAGAGAAGATACAAAAGAACAAAACATAGTCACAAAACAACTGCAAAATTACAATGAAAGATGCAAAAGCAAAAACAAAGGCATCAAAAAAAAAAAATCAAGGACACACAATGACAAAGGCAACGAGACACAAAACAACCACAAACAGAAAACAGAAGACACAGAATAATATAAAATACAAAACAACTCCAAAGAAAAAGGAAACGACAACAAACATCCACAAACATGAAGCAAAAAAACAGCTGTAGAGACACACAATAACTACAACGAGACACAAAACAACCACAAAGAGAGAAGTGTAGTTTGTTATTTTTGTGGGTGGAGTGTGTGGTGCCTCTTACACGTTAACTTGTCCAGAGACTAATTTCTTTATAATCCGTCTACGTGTGAAACAAACACTGTTCGACTTTTGTAGATCAGAAATCACCAGAGTCTCCTGTGTCTGTGCATTTTTTAAAAAAATGCTAAATATTAATATATATAACAGTATTTTTATATCCATTATGTATAACATTAATATTTAGACCTCTGACTGACCTGTTTTTATATAATATTGGTGCAGCGTTGGTGACGTAACTGTAACTCGGGGTCGGAGGGATTTTAGCAGAGAAACTAATCTCATTAGAGAACTACTTAACAGCATTCTTGTTCCGCCTAAAGCAGCGAGGGAAATCGCTTTACGTCCTGTTGGTGGACAAGACAACTGTTCCTCTGTCAGCTGTGTCATAATATTTACTGAGATTACTGAACGCTGCAAACACATTTCTGCTTAAAAGTAGCTTAAAACATCAATAGATGTAAACATAAGTCCTGAAAGTAGACAAAGAGAACCCAAACAAACACATGAAACTGAAATATTATGCTTTGCTATTTCTTTCTTTGAGAAAATAAGCCAATATTACATATCTGTTAGGTGCAAGCTAATTTCTGGCTAAATTTCAGGTGCATTTTCCAAGACTCGGGAGTCATTCAGTGCCACAAAAACCAGGGATTTGTCTCAGTCTGATCTTCACAACACGTTTGTGGAAGTGCATGATGGCAACGGACAAAGGAGCTTTCAGAACCTCATCCCTCCATCAAACATGGGGGTGCTAATGTCCTGGTTTGGGCCTGTTCTGCTGCATCTGGACCAGGACGGCTTGTCATCATTGATGGACCAATGAATTCTGAATTCTACCAGTGAACTCTAAAAGAAAATGTCAGGACATCTGTCCATGAGCTGAATGTGAAGAGAAACTGGGTCATGCAGCAAGACAACGAGAACCAAGAACACAAGTAGTTCTACAAAAGAACAGTTAAAGAAGAAGAAGATGAATGTTTAGGAACGGCCAAGTCAAAGTCCTGACCTTAATCCAATAGAAATGTTGTGGAAGGACCTGAAGCAAGCAGTTGATGTGAGGAAACCCACCAACGTCTCAGAACTGAAGTGGTTCTGTTCTGAGGAATGGGCTAAAATTCCTCCAAGCTGCTGTAGACCACTGATCAGCAGTTACCAGAAACATTTAGTTACAAGGAGGTCACAGCAGATACTGGAAACAAGGAGGCACTTACCTTTGTAACTATAACAATAATAAATTATTAATTTTCTTGAATAAACAAACATAAAACTCCCGGTGCAATAATGTGTAAAGTGGAGTTTTAATGTAACGGGTGAAACTGGAGCGAGTTTTAAATTTGTTGTGAAGTTTTGGGAAGTTCAAGAACCTAACACAATAAAACATTGATAATATAAAGACATTACTGATCTCATAACAATATATTATTCTTAAAAAAAGTTCAACAAACTCTGAAGTACTCCTCATTAATGCACAACGAGACTATAAGTCTTTGTAACATATATTTAAGCATTAACTGTTGTGGAAAACACGTCAAACAAATTGAAAACTGGAAGACAAAGAACCGTATTTAAATTTAGCAACAAGATAGTAATTCTTGTAACATAATATTATCTAAATCAAGAATAATTCAGTTTAAGAAATAAATCTTCTACAAATTTATAATTTTATATAAGCTGGTTAAACGAGGCCCAAACACAACGTATGCACTAACTTCCTGCAAGAAGAGATTTCTAGAAAATCAAACAAATTAAAGACACAAAGAGAAAGGCAACGAGACTACAACAAAACTAGAGGCTCAAAACAGCAAAAAACACAAAGCAACTACGAATAGAAGCAAATAAACTAGATATGAAAACACAATAAAATAAATCAAAATATGCAAAATAACCACAAAGACACCAAACTACTTCAAACGCAAGAAACACCACCAAATATTCTGATCAAACCAGCGTCACGGTCCAAACATGAAGCCGAGGAGAGTGAGAGTCAATGATGCTTACAACTACATTTTCAGACATAATCACAGTTTCCTTCCATTCCTCTAAATGCTGGGATAAAAATAAAGACACGCTTCAAAAAATACAACTCACTCACCCTGAAATAAGACGTTCAGAGACTAAAAACAAAAATTCATTTGGAGTAAAGGAACGTAGCATGAAATTGAAACCGCAAAACAGCATCTAAGTAAAATAAAAGATTTTCATTCAGTTTTTATCGAGCGCTCAAAGTCAGAACAAAGTCAAAAGTTTATCGGAACTTTAAAACTTTGGGTTCAGTGAGCAAACAATAACACGTCAATTTCCTACGTTATCGCCGTTGATTTTCAATAAATAAATACATAAAATCAGATTTAATCCTCCTGAAGTAAGACGTGCAAAGACAAAAATGAATAAAAGGCTGGAGTAAAAGGTCAACAGAGGATGAAATGGAAACATCAAAACTGTATTTGAGTAAAATAAGAGTTTTTTATTGAGTGTTTATCGAGCAGGTTTCCTTGAAGATGTTTCACCCAAGTCTTCAGTTATAAAAGACTGCTGAGGTTTAAACTCGCATGACAAGCTTCTGTTAATCATCTGTAGTTGGAGGAAAACTCTTTTGATCCCCATTGAATGGTACTTAAACAACCCGTTAACGTTCACATACTCCAGTTTAAAGCTGTGGATGATCTGGATGACTGAGAACCTTCACAGACACATCAAGTAAAAGTCAAAACCTTCAATTTCTAGTTTCTTTTTTTTTTTGCTTTGGTTTCTGATACGATGTTGGAAACCGTCATCCGAGATTCATCACTTGATTTCATTCAAGCTGCCAACGCCCCAGAAATCTTCTACTGAATTCGGATCAGCTGACCGGACTGAACTCACCGCCATGTTCGTGAAACCTGTTGGACTTTGGGATGTGGAGCATCGTTCCACTAGAAGACGGTCAAAAACTGCAGAGACTTTAAAAGATGCATAACAGCCGTAGAAGTACCAAATAACCTATAACAACCGGAGAGAAAGCAGACTACAGAGACTTAAAACATCGGAGACACAAAGCAGCGGCTTATAGGTTCAAATGAACTCCACAGAGATATGAAAACGAAATCAAAAGGACAAAGAAGGTGCCAAACAACTCAAAAGGACATGAAACAACTTGAAACAAAATTGGCTTATATTGGCCGGAGTACAGAAACAAGTCAAGCAAGTTTCTCATGGGTCACCCACAGAGTTTCCTCAAACTTCCAACCAGGCCCCTAGAACTGAAGAAGCTACTTGGATGGGTTGTGAAACGTCTTCTCAGAAAATCTCTACAAGTCCAGTTGCCTTTATATAAATGCTTTTTGGATATGCTGTCCCGTTAGAAGACGGTGGACTGTGGCCATAAAGCAATGTGCACGACCTGCACCGACACTCAGACTGTGGCGTTCAGACCATGACTGATTGGTAAGAAGGAGCCCAAAGAGTCCAATAACACCTTCATTACAGCAGCAGCAGGGAGTTGATTCTGACCTTCCATCTGCAGCAGATTCATCAGATTTGACAGGACAGTACTGGACGAACTAAAGTTCCCGACCAGTATCTGCAGGATTTGTGCACGTGATTGTCTGACTGGACAACTGCATAAATAGCGTTCACTGTATCTATAACATACGGAGGAATGTCGCTGCTCGGCCTGACGGCGGAGCTGCAGCTAAACTTAAAGCTTGTTAAGGATGAGTCAACTGGTTTGACCCGAGGTTCACCCTGTGACCTGACACGCTCAGGATTATGGGAGACAGGTCTGTGACAAGGGCGTGATGAAATCCTAGACAAGTGTGAAAGACAAGCAGAGCAGCGGCTGATAAGTCCTGAAATCCTCTGTAGTCTGAGGAGCCCCGGCAAGCTGGTTGACCTCTGACACCAAACAACATTAACAAGTTTGAAGTGGAGTGGTCGGAGCATCGGGACGAGATATCACCCTGTTGTTAGTTTCCTTTTTATATGTGACAGTTTCTGACAGATTCTGAGCAACACAGAGAGACACAGGCCCTGTTTAGACCTTCTATTAACATCCGCAATGTTGGGATCTGAACCTGGTGGTGCATAATCAGGTAACCACATGGCTGCGTTGTCTTGGGAACAAAGGAGCCCTGGAAAAACCCCAGTATCCCACAATCCTCTAGGTGTGAAAACAGACTCAGCAGTTCACTGGCTGACAGTGGCATGTGACCTCTGAGGTCATCAGGTCATATAAAATGCGCTGTTTTGCCAGTGTTCTCTCTCTTACTCTCTTATTCTCTTATCCTCCTACCCTCTACAACTCCACACCTCCACGTGGAGACCCCCAGCTGCTAAGCTGCAGCTGGGCGCCAGGTAGTCTGCTAACAAAGAGCAACTACTTGCAGGCCTGTTCTCCATACAGCAGCGAAGCGAGTTCCTGCTGAGGAATCTACACCAGCTCTTTAGCCAACAAACCAAAGGTTTTGCAGGCTAAACTCTCAAAGGACAGGAGCCACACGGCTAGTTAGCACCGAGCTGCTAACAAGCCA
The DNA here is from genome assembly GCF_963514085.1 of Chelon labrosus. Taxonomy (NCBI): domain Eukaryota; kingdom Metazoa; phylum Chordata; class Actinopteri; order Mugiliformes; family Mugilidae; genus Chelon; species Chelon labrosus. The sequence goes on along the minus strand of NC_140339.1, from coordinate 2,772,091 downwards.
CTTCAAAGGACTTCAAGGAGCGGCCAGTTTCCCTCCGTTTGCCATCAGGAAAACACAGCAAGGACTTCAACTTTTCCCGGTTTGGCTTTCCATCAGGAACTGCCAGCTAAAGGAGCAACACACCAGAAATGGACTTTCCACCAACTGGTAGTATGACCTGGGCCTAGTCAAGCTAAGCTAAGCTACGCATAGAACTTTGATTGAATGTGATATTTGTGTTTGAGTTGTTTATAGTATAGTGGTTTGATGTTAGTTTAAAATGTGCAACACATAGACTCAGGGTCTTGCATGCTTAACTAACCTCTCTTCCTCTAACCTGGCACCTCATAAAACGCTTATCACATTCCACACATGTACTGGCCAGCACATGGTCTGAGTGTCCCCACTCAGCAGCCATTGTTTCCTTTGTGTTCAAGACCTCAAGGCCCAGCGGCCATCTTGACACACCCACAACCGGCGGCCATCTTGGCACGCCCACAACCGGCGGCCATCTTGGTACGCCCACAACCGGCGGCCATTTTGGCTCACACACAACCAGCGGCCATTTTGGCTCACACACACACACACACACACACACACACACACACACACACACCTGTATTGAGTACACTGTAGTTAGCTTGTATGTTTACTTTTATTCTTGTTAATAAATGTCTTTTAAACATACCTGTCTGTTTAATATTGCACAAGAGTGAATGTTGCCAACCTCTACACTGCCAAGAACTCCAAATTCCTTCAACTGTAACTAGTTGTTAACATGGTAATTTTGGTTATAGTTATTAAGTTAATTATTAATCCGAACTCTATATTGACAATTTAGTATAATTTATGAGACTGTTTTGATTAATTGGCTATCTTTTCCCTTCCTAGAAGGGTGGTGCCCCGAGGTGATCTAGTAATTCAGATCCAATTATTTAATAATAAATAATTATTTTTGATAATTATTAATTATTCATGATAGCCAAACCCCAATACTGAGTGCCTTAGTACCAGGCCCAACAAATGGTGCCCCGTGTGAGGCAGAGTACTGTTGGCAATTATTCATAATTGTGCAATATTAATTTTAGCATAATTTTGGCCAAAGCCAAAAATATTTTTGAACAACTTTTAGACTTGCCAGAAGTCTTAACGTTCAATCCCACTCGTCTACCACAGGAGTAGATGTCCAGTTGTACTTACAAACAGGTGCAGTGTGGTGATAATTTATGAAATTGATAAATTATTAATATTTTGTTATTAATAACTACCGTCTTAAGTCCCATTGTGCTACATTAAGAGTTGCTTTTGCTGCTAGCTAATACAAGTTGAACCTACTTTTCGTAGTTTTAAGAATTTCTGCATTTGAATACCACGTATTCATGCAATCCAGTCAAGCTGTTTCCTGTTAATTTAAGTGCTCCCCTGTTGAATTAAACCACAGCGTGCCACCGGCCCTGTGTGAAAGAACTTGTGCCAGCTGTTACTGCCATGCATTTCAGCCTGAGTAAGATAAGGAGTCTGAGATAGAGCCACAGTGTGCTACCAGCCCTGTGAAATATAAGTTATATACTTAGCTGCTACTAACACGTGTTCCAGCCTAAGTTAACTTTAAGAATCACGTCTCTAACTGTTACTGCCCTGCATTTCAGTTATTGTATGTTGAGTTTTGGTGAGTAAATTTGCATTTACTGTTACCAAATTGGTTGTGCCCACTAGAGCCACTAGATGGTGCCATAGCTACCTTTCTAGCCTTAGAAGCTACATAGCTACTTAGCATAGCATTGCTAACCCCATTGCTTTGTTGTTGTTGTTTTTGACACCTTACCTCTATCCCACATAACAATGGAGAACCCCTGTGTAGAGCAATTCATTTCTTCCCTTGCACAGAGCCTAAACCCAGGCTACCCTGAATTCATTAACAAGTTGAATTTCAGTGAGTGCAGGGATGAGATAGATTCTCTACTGAAGGACAGGTGTGATGCACAGACTGCATCCAAAGGCCCATTGTTAAGATGTTTGCTTCTGAACTTCCACAGGCAATCCAGCCTTGCCTCTCAGAGCAAAGCAGCCTTAGAAAAGGAGGTAGAGTCCCTTAAAGCGCAAACGGCTTGTCTCCTCCATGAGGTACAAATGGCCAATAATAAAGCTATGCGCTACTTAGCAGACCTGCACTCAGCAGAGTCCGATCTTTGTGCACACAAAGAAGAACTGCTAAGGCTTAAATCGGGTTGTTTCTCCCCACCGCCGTCATTAAGCCAATGTGATTCTGGTTACTCCGATTCACGCTCCTCCTGTAGTGAAAGGTTAACATCCCCTACAGTTAGAAAATGGGAACAATTTCCAGCTGACCCTAAGTTCCTGGGAATGGAGTCAGGTCCTCAACCTCCTCTGAGAGACCGAGGTAACAATTACCTGACGTCCCATCTCTCTGATATAGACCGTGAAGAGATGTGTAGTTTATCCTCCAGAAGATATTCTGCCCAATCTTCTTTTCAGCCTATGATGTATGACACTCCCATCCGTGCCCATCTCTCCGAAGGGTGGACTACAACACCACAGGTTTGCCCAGCCCCCGCCTTTCCACCAGAGATAACCGTTGCACGTGATGCACCTGCCCGGACACCACAGTGTCCCCGCTTTAAAGTGCTTGAGTTCCTTGCCAAGGACATTGAACATTTTGATCCAGACAGCTGTGATCATAACGTTGACAATTACGTTAGGGATTTAGAACACGCCCTAATTGATCTGCCCCATGCAACCCAAAGGGAGAAGGTTAAACTTGTATGGAAAACAAGCTCTAAAGCTGTCCATAAGTTTATCCAGTCACAACCTCCCACAGTCAGAGATGACTACACAGAGCTCCGTCAAGCACTACTAGAAGAATTCTCTTCTACTGCTGATGAGATTGACTCAATGGTTGCAGCCCTCCAAATTAAACATACCCGTCATGAGCGTCCTAGAGATTATTACAAACGTTTGAGACATGTGTACTTCCAGGGCAAGAATGCAGCAGGCTTAGAAGAAAACTCCACCTTCAAGTCCTTATTCTTGCAGAACCTGCACCCATGTGTACGCACTCACGTTGTATTCATGACACGCCAAGGTGACCCCTCGATGCAGGACATCAGGAAGATGACACAGGTGGCTTGGGAAACTGTTGTCACTTCCAAAACAAGAGGGAAGACAGTTGAGCCCTCCAGCTCAACCACCAAGGCATCATCCCGGTCTACCACCTTAAAATGTCACCCTCAGAACAGACCAAAGGGGGGTGATAAAGGGCCACACAAGGACACTGAGCGTAGCCGCCATGTCCGCCAACTTCCCAGAGATAGGCATTCACACAGTCGGAGCTGTAGAAAGCCTTACTCTGAAATTATGGCCCAGCAATATGATCAGCCAATAGACTGCTCAGATGATGATCGCAGCATCTCTGAGCGCAGTTTAGATGATCATAATTCAGCAGACAGTGACAATGCCTCTGAATACCTCTGTGCCTCTGGCTACACGGAGCGTTACAGCCCTGAGCCACGAGTTCAGAAGAACTTAAGGCAACACAAATTCAGAGTTCCTTCCTCAAGGAAATAATAACACCGTCCTTCCCTGTACTGCCAGTATGTAGGAAGTACTTTACTTTCTTTGCAGTTAAGTAGGCAAACTTGTTGATTTGTTAGCAACAGCAGCAAACTCCATAGTTTTCAACTCAGTAATAGTCACACCTGCCACTATTAGCTGAGAAAAGCCTAAATTCTGATTGGACCCAGACCCGCTGTCTAACTTTGCAATTACACCTGAACCAACTCCTTGGTAGTATTTTGCAATTTATACATGTCCTTATCCAACACAAATTTTAGGACACATTCGAACAATGATACAGCCATTGACAACCAAGATATTTAAACGTGATGACATCCTTCCGCAGCAACATTTGCATGAAGGACAAAATTGTTATTTCTGTTAAGATCAGACCGAGTACTGCATTGAATAATAATTATTCTAATAGGATCCAATGAGTAAACCACAAAACTCTTGGACATTTGGAAATGGTTTTATCATTGTAGGTGCCACTCTCTTTCTGTATCTTACCCTAACAATTTACATCACTGACATTCTTCTCTTTCTCACTAACACGGTTAGTAAATGTCAATGTGCTTATGTGTATTTCAGTTTTTCACCTGATGATTTTGTTTTGCTTAGCTAAGATAGTTAGCGTTTACCACAGCCCAGTTGGTTAACAGACTGCCCAGATGTCACTACCATGAATGAACTTTTCCAACTTGGATTATACACGGACACTTGTGCTCTCACGACCACACATCGAGTGAGGTCGTGAGACCAAAGGGGGGAATGTTGGGATCTGAACCTGGTGGTGCATAATCAGGTAACCACATGGCTGCGTTGTCTTGGGAACAAAGGAGCCCTGGAAAAACCCCAGTATCCCACAATCCTCTAGGTGTGAAAACAGACTCAGCAGTTCACTGGCTGACAGTGGCATGTGACCTCTGAGGTCATCAGGTCATATAAAATGCGCTGTTTTGCCAGTGTTCTCTCTCTTACTCTCTTATTCTCTTATCCTCCTACCCTCTACAACTCCACACCTCCACGTGGAGACCCCCAGCTGCTAAGCTGCAGCTGGGCGCCAGGTAGTCTGCTAACAAAGAGCAACTACTTGCAGGCCTGTTCTCCATACAGCAGCGAAGCGAGTTCCTGCTGAGGAATCTACACCAGCTCTTTAGCCAACAAACCAAAGGTTTTGCAGGCTAAACTCTCAAAGGACAGGAGCCACACGGCTAGTTAGCACCGAGCTGCTAACAAGCCACTTCAAAGGACTTCAAGGAGCGGCCAGTTTCCCTCCGTTTGCCATCAGGAAAACACAGCAAGGACTTCAACTTTTCCCGGTTTGGCTTTCCATCAGGAACTGCCAGCTAAAGGAGCAACACACCAGAAATGGACTTTCCACCAACTGGTAGTATGACCTGGGCCTAGTCAAGCTAAGCTAAGCTACGCATAGAACTTTGATTGAATGTGATATTTGTGTTTGAGTTGTTTATAGTATAGTGGTTTGATGTTAGTTTAAAATGTGCAACACATAGACTCAGGGTCTTGCATGCTTAACTAACCTCTCTTCCTCTAACCTGGCACCTCATAAAACGCTTATCACATTCCACACATGTACTGGCCAGCACATGGTCTGAGTGTCCCCACTCAGCAGCCATTGTTTCCTTTGTGTTCAAGACCTCAAGGCCCAGCGGCCATCTTGACACACCCACAACCGGCGGCCATCTTGGCACGCCCACAACCGGCGGCCATCTTGGTACGCCCACAACCGGCGGCCATTTTGGCTCACACACAACCAGCGGCCATTTTGGCTCACACACACACACACACACACACACACACACACACACACACACCTGTATTGAGTACACTGTAGTTAGCTTGTATGTTTACTTTTATTCTTGTTAATAAATGTCTTTTAAACATACCTGTCTGTTTAATATTGCACAAGAGTGAATGTTGCCAACCTCTACACTGCCAAGAACTCCAAATTCCTTCAACTGTAACTAGTTGTTAACATGGTAATTTTGGTTATAGTTATTAAGTTAATTATTAATCCGAACTCTATATTGACAATTTAGTATAATTTATGAGACTGTTTTGATTAATTGGCTATCTTTTCCCTTCCTAGAAGGGTGGTGCCCCGAGGTGATCTAGTAATTCAGATCCAATTATTTAATAATAAATAATTATTTTTGATAATTATTAATTATTCATGATAGCCAAACCCCAATACTGAGTGCCTTAGTACCAGGCCCAACAAATGGTGCCCCGTGTGAGGCAGAGTACTGTTGGCAATTATTCATAATTGTGCAATATTAATTTTAGCATAATTTTGGCCAAAGCCAAAAATATTTTTGAACAACTTTTAGACTTGCCAGAAGTCTTAACGTTCAATCCCACTCGTCTACCACAGGAGTAGATGTCCAGTTGTACTTACAAACAGGTGCAGTGTGGTGATAATTTATGAAATTGATAAATTATTAATATTTTGTTATTAATAACTACCGTCTTAAGTCCCATTGTGCTACATTAAGAGTTGCTTTTGCTGCTAGCTAATACAAGTTGAACCTACTTTTCGTAGTTTTAAGAATTTCTGCATTTGAATACCACGTATTCATGCAATCCAGTCAAGCTGTTTCCTGTTAATTTAAGTGCTCCCCTGTTGAATTAAACCACAGCGTGCCACCGGCCCTGTGTGAAAGAACTTGTGCCAGCTGTTACTGCCATGCATTTCAGCCTGAGTAAGATAAGGAGTCTGAGATAGAGCCACAGTGTGCTACCAGCCCTGTGAAATATAAGTTATATACTTAGCTGCTACTAACACGTGTTCCAGCCTAAGTTAACTTTAAGAATCACGTCTCTAACTGTTACTGCCCTGCATTTCAGTTATTGTATGTTGAGTTTTGGTGAGTAAATTTGCATTTACTGTTACCAAATTGGTTGTGCCCACTAGAGCCACTAGATGGTGCCATAGCTACCTTTCTAGCCTTAGAAGCTACATAGCTACTTAGCATAGCATTGCTAACCCCATTGCTTTGTTGTTGTTGTTTTTGACACCTTACCTCTATCCCACATAACAATGGAGAACCCCTGTGTAGAGCAATTCATTTCTTCCCTTGCACAGAGCCTAAACCCAGGCTACCCTGAATTCATTAACAAGTTGAATTTCAGTGAGTGCAGGGATGAGATAGATTCTCTACTGAAGGACAGGTGTGATGCACAGACTGCATCCAAAGGCCCATTGTTAAGATGTTTGCTTCTGAACTTCCACAGGCAATCCAGCCTTGCCTCTCAGAGCAAAGCAGCCTTAGAAAAGGAGGTAGAGTCCCTTAAAGCGCAAACGGCTTGTCTCCTCCATGAGGTACAAATGGCCAATAATAAAGCTATGCGCTACTTAGCAGACCTGCACTCAGCAGAGTCCGATCTTTGTGCACACAAAGAAGAACTGCTAAGGCTTAAATCGGGTTGTTTCTCCCCACCGCCGTCATTAAGCCAATGTGATTCTGGTTACTCCGATTCACGCTCCTCCTGTAGTGAAAGGTTAACATCCCCTACAGTTAGAAAATGGGAACAATTTCCAGCTGACCCTAAGTTCCTGGGAATGGAGTCAGGTCCTCAACCTCCTCTGAGAGACCGAGGTAACAATTACCTGACGTCCCATCTCTCTGATATAGACCGTGAAGAGATGTGTAGTTTATCCTCCAGAAGATATTCTGCCCAATCTTCTTTTCAGCCTATGATGTATGACACTCCCATCCGTGCCCATCTCTCCGAAGGGTGGACTACAACACCACAGGTTTGCCCAGCCCCCGCCTTTCCACCAGAGATAACCGTTGCACGTGATGCACCTGCCCGGACACCACAGTGTCCCCGCTTTAAAGTGCTTGAGTTCCTTGCCAAGGACATTGAACATTTTGATCCAGACAGCTGTGATCATAACGTTGACAATTACGTTAGGGATTTAGAACACGCCCTAATTGATCTGCCCCATGCAACCCAAAGGGAGAAGGTTAAACTTGTATGGAAAACAAGCTCTAAAGCTGTCCATAAGTTTATCCAGTCACAACCTCCCACAGTCAGAGATGACTACACAGAGCTCCGTCAAGCACTACTAGAAGAATTCTCTTCTACTGCTGATGAGATTGACTCAATGGTTGCAGCCCTCCAAATTAAACATACCCGTCATGAGCGTCCTAGAGATTATTACAAACGTTTGAGACATGTGTACTTCCAGGGCAAGAATGCAGCAGGCTTAGAAGAAAACTCCACCTTCAAGTCCTTATTCTTGCAGAACCTGCACCCATGTGTACGCACTCACGTTGTATTCATGACACGCCAAGGTGACCCCTCGATGCAGGACATCAGGAAGATGACACAGGTGGCTTGGGAAACTGTTGTCACTTCCAAAACAAGAGGGAAGACAGTTGAGCCCTCCAGCTCAACCACCAAGGCATCATCCCGGTCTACCACCTTAAAATGTCACCCTCAGAACAGACCAAAGGGGGGTGATAAAGGGCCACACAAGGACACTGAGCGTAGCCGCCATGTCCGCCAACTTCCCAGAGATAGGCATTCACACAGTCGGAGCTGTAGAAAGCCTTACTCTGAAATTATGGCCCAGCAATATGATCAGCCAATAGACTGCTCAGATGATGATCGCAGCATCTCTGAGCGCAGTTTAGATGATCATAATTCAGCAGACAGTGACAATGCCTCTGAATACCTCTGTGCCTCTGGCTACACGGAGCGTTACAGCCCTGAGCCACGAGTTCAGAAGAACTTAAGGCAACACAAATTCAGAGTTCCTTCCTCAAGGAAATAATAACACCGTCCTTCCCTGTACTGCCAGTATGTAGGAAGTACTTTACTTTCTTTGCAGTTAAGTAGGCAAACTTGTTGATTTGTTAGCAACAGCAGCAAACTCCATAGTTTTCAACTCAGTAATAGTCACACCTGCCACTATTAGCTGAGAAAAGCCTAAATTCTGATTGGACCCAGACCCGCTGTCTAACTTTGCAATTACACCTGAACCAACTCCTTGGTAGTATTTTGCAATTTATACATGTCCTTATCCAACACAAATTTTAGGACACATTCGAACAATGATACAGCCATTGACAACCAAGATATTTAAACGTGATGACATCCTTCCGCAGCAACATTTGCATGAAGGACAAAATTGTTATTTCTGTTAAGATCAGACCGAGTACTGCATTGAATAATAATTATTCTAATAGGATCCAATGAGTAAACCACAAAACTCTTGGACATTTGGAAATGGTTTTATCATTGTAGGTGCCACTCTCTTTCTGTATCTTACCCTAACAATTTACATCACTGACATTCTTCTCTTTCTCACTAACACGGTTAGTAAATGTCAATGTGCTTATGTGTATTTCAGTTTTTCACCTGATGATTTTGTTTTGCTTAGCTAAGATAGTTAGCGTTTACCACAGCCCAGTTGGTTAACAGACTGCCCAGATGTCACTACCATGAATGAACTTTTCCAACTTGGATTATACACGGACACTTGTGCTCTCACGACCACACATCGAGTGAGGTCGTGAGACCAAAGGGGGGAATGTTGGGATCTGAACCTGGTGGTGCATAATCAGGTAACCACATGGCTGCGTTGTCTTGGGAACAAAGGAGCCCTGGAAAAACCCCAGTATCCCACAATCCTCTAGGTGTGAAAACAGACTCAGCAGTTCACTGGCTGACAGTGGCATGTGACCTCTGAGGTCATCAGGTCATATAAAATGCGCTGTTTTGCCAGTGTTCTCTCTCTTACTCTCTTATTCTCTTATCCTCCTACCCTCTACAACTCCACACCTCCACGTGGAGACCCCCAGCTGCTAAGCTGCAGCTGGGCGCCAGGTAGTCTGCTAACAAAGAGCAACTACTTGCAGGCCTGTTCTCCATACAGCAGCGAAGCGAGTTCCTGCTGAGGAATCTACACCAGCTCTTTAGCCAACAAACCAAAGGTTTTGCAGGCTAAACTCTCAAAGGACAGGAGCCACACGGCTAGTTAGCACCGAGCTGCTAACAAGCCACTTCAAAGGACTTCAAGGAGCGGCCAGTTTCCCTCCGTTTGCCATCAGGAAAACACAGCAAGGACTTCAACTTTTCCCGGTTTGGCTTTCCATCAGGAACTGCCAGCTAAAGGAGCAACACACCAGAAATGGACTTTCCACCAACTGGTAGTATGACCTGGGCCTAGTCAAGCTAAGCTAAGCTACGCATAGAACTTTGATTGAATGTGATATTTGTGTTTGAGTTGTTTATAGTATAGTGGTTTGATGTTAGTTTAAAATGTGCAACACATAGACTCAGGGTCTTGCATGCTTAACTAACCTCTCTTCCTCTAACCTGGCACCTCATAAAACGCTTATCACATTCCACACATGTACTGGCCAGCACATGGTCTGAGTGTCCCCACTCAGCAGCCATTGTTTCCTTTGTGTTCAAGACCTCAAGGCCCAGCGGCCATCTTGACACACCCACAACCGGCGGCCATCTTGGCACGCCCACAACCGGCGGCCATCTTGGTACGCCCACAACCGGCGGCCATTTTGGCTCACACACAACCAGCGGCCATTTTGGCTCACACACACACACACACACACACACACACACACACACACACACCTGTATTGAGTACACTGTAGTTAGCTTGTATGTTTACTTTTATTCTTGTTAATAAATGTCTTTTAAACATACCTGTCTGTTTAATATTGCACAAGAGTGAATGTTGCCAACCTCTACACTGCCAAGAACTCCAAATTCCTTCAACTGTAACTAGTTGTTAACATGGTAATTTTGGTTATAGTTATTAAGTTAATTATTAATCCGAACTCTATATTGACAATTTAGTATAATTTATGAGACTGTTTTGATTAATTGGCTATCTTTTCCCTTCCTAGAAGGGTGGTGCCCCGAGGTGATCTAGTAATTCAGATCCAATTATTTAATAATAAATAATTATTTTTGATAATTATTAATTATTCATGATAGCCAAACCCCAATACTGAGTGCCTTAGTACCAGGCCCAACAGCAATCAGAGATCGAGTCCAGGTGTGAACACTGATCTGGTGTCAGTCCACATGTGGAGGTGGTCTGGGACACATGTGACCTCCTTCCTTTGGTAGTGTGAACACACTATGAGTCCTGGGTCACATTAAAGACCAAATACCAAATACTCAACAGGGCTTTATTTCTACATACGCCTGTTTCGTGATTTTTACCTGACGTTAGTGTTTGTGCATTAAATCAGACAATCGTATTAACTTGCAACCAGATCATCCTGTCACAGGCTTGGTTAATCTGGCATGTCAACAACTGATTGAAACATAACTAAATGTAGTTTTACTTTAGCAATTGCTAGCTATGCATATTTATTCTTTGATACTGGAGCTAGATAAGCAGTTTATTTAGTGTAATGTACATGAATAAATATCATTTAGTGGTAATTTCCAAGGGAATTCATTTGGTGAAAAACATTTTTAAAGTCACCTCATAATTTTTAGCCTCTCAAAAACTGCCATTGTTTGTCTCTCCCATGGTTGTCAGTGATGCAGGAAGACTGTGTCTTCATTGGACAAGATTCACGTGTCCCAGGAACTGGTGGACTGAATTTCAAGTTCCTAGCTGCATTATTTATTTATTTATTTTTTTAAAGCAATTTGTTAAAGATTCCCTAATTTTTTGCAAATTATAGCGACTTTTTCTATGGGCCCCCCTGTCATACCTTTATTTGTTTTATTTTTATAGTTTAAAATAAAAGAAAAGTACTTCAGTTTACAGAGTATTGTTCCTATTTATTTTATCAGGTAAAAGCATTTTTTATCTGGTGAAATACACCCGTCGTTAGTCACGGTGTTGCTAATTACAACGTTAGTGTTCTTAAATAAATATAAATCTAATCAATAATTAATAATGAAAGTATTTAATATGAGCACGCTGTGATTGATTCTGTCATTAAAAAAAATTTACCAGCATGTGGTTAATTATTGATGTGGTCATGTTGATGTATTCTCGGTGTCTTTATTTTTTATTACCAGAGATTATGAAAGCTTCAAGGGTTGGGTGTTATGATCTCAGTTTTGTGCAGGTCTTGAAAATATCTAACTTACATCACTGTAGAGATAAATAACTAATAACATAACGTGGGTGCCAAAGTCATGACGCACACACAAAAAAACAACGATGTTCGTGGTTCTGAAACGGCAATAGGTAGAGATCCATTAGAGACAGCAGATGTTAAAATATTCTACTGCTACCAAAATTATGCCTGTGTTTATTTGCAAACTGAGAGAAACTGATTTCAGATCTCAAGTGCTGGCTGGGGGACACATGTGGAGACGTATTTTAATACCAGGCGTGAACACAGGAACTTAAAGGTGGACACTTGTGATCGGATTGCTCAGGTCTGACGTGCTGTACTTTAATTCTAGCCTCTAAATCAGCGTAGCAACAAACAACAGAGACACACGAACAGAGGCAGCTAAAGGACAAGATATTTTCTTAAACAGCTGGTGGAGACCAATAACAGAGCTAAAAGAGAGTTGAGATTGATTTACATTCATCAAGTTGATGCAAAAATGACTCCACGTGAAGGTTTTCAGTCTTCCAGGTCATGGTACATCTAAAACAAAGCTAAAGCAAAAGCAACAGGACTTGTTGAGGTTTCTTGACGACGTTTCACAGCTCATCCAAGTGGCTTCCCTTCGCTTTGTTTTAGTGATTAATGGAGATTATAGCACCGACTGCAGCTCCCCTCAGCCATACAGTGAGGTTCTCAAATGGTTTGCCATTGAAGGTTGGCGTTATGTCGTCAAACCGTTGGAAATTCCGTGAAACAACACATATGATTGGTTGAAACCAGCTCAACTTTGACTGTGTCACGTCCGTCTCACAGCGTCAAGGACCGTGCGTCACCTCGTAGCAGATTTACTGCTTTGGTTTTACTCTCACATCACAAATAGTTTCGTTTTTAGCCGAGGCAGGCGGCTTATTTTAGCACAATGGCACCGAAAAGAATCAAACAACAGAGACAGAGAACGGGAACAAGAGCAAGATGTTTCCCCTCGGGAGCTGGTGGAGACCAAAGACAGAGCTACAATAGAGTCAAGATTGATTTATCTGATGGAAACAAAATAATCCAGTCCCTTTGAGTCTCTGTGAAGGTTCTCAGTCATCCAGGTCCTGATGTAACTGAAACAAAGCTAATACAAATGGACTTTGTTTCACCACCATCAAAGTGGCTTCTTCAGTTCCTTTCAGGGATTAACCCTCTTAGAAATTATCCCACCGGCTGCAGCTACCCTTGGGCCGTACAGCGAGCTTCAGCTAATTACTTAAAACCTTCCTGCCTTACTCTCAGATCTCAATTTGCTTTGTTTTTAGCCTAAGCAGGCAGCTAATTTTATGGAAAAAAAAAAATCAATATAGCAACAAACAACTGAGACAGAAGGGTGTTTAGCAGCTAAAGAATAAGATATTTCCCTCAGGAGCTGGTGGAGACCAAAAACAGCTAAAAGAATCAAGATTGATTAAAAATGACAAAGTAAGTACAGGATGTTGCACCCTTTAATGCATGGAGAGTTATCTCATGTAAGATTTGCATTATTTAAAGAGGACCTACTGTTTTTTACAACCTGGACCTTATTTCTGGCATAAAATACGATCGTTTACTCACCCATATAACTTTGGTGTAATTTTTTGTCATTCGGACGATATTTAGATCCGCGTATATCCATATAGTGGGAGTGACTGGGGCACCGAGATGCAGCCTCTAAATAACGCATTATCTGCCGCGAAACTCCTTCATTTCACCAACATTTTGTTATGATACGCTAGTGCTATTCCCCGTTGAGTCCGGAGTTACCTGTTATGTATTCGCAAATGTGCAGGGGTTTATTGTTCTTTGGCCATCTGTTCCTCTCTCTGCCTCCGCATCCTCCTTTCAACGAGCTCCTCATCCGTATACTCTGGCTCAAAACGGTAAGAACGTCCATCATAAACAAAGTCGTCGTCCACAACCTCAGAATCGGAAAAATTTTCAGTCATGTTGCAAAAAAACTAGCAGTAGCAAATTACAGGTAAACAAGCCGACGTAGCAGGTGCACGCGGCGCTCAGAGATGACATCATCCAGGTCAGAGGTTAGTAGGTCGATCTACAGACCCCAGATGATGATAAGAGGTAACTCCAGACTCAAGGGGGATAAACACTAATGTATCATAAGAAAATATTGGTGAAATGAACGAGTTTCGCTGCTGATAAAGCGTTATTTAGAGGCTGTGTTTCGGTGCCCCACTCACTCCCACTATATGGATATACGCAGCGCTCCACTGGATCTAAATATCGTCCAAATGACTCCAAATAACACCAAAGTTATATGGGTGAGTAAACAATCGTATTTTATGCCAGAAATAAGGTCCAGGTTAAGTTTGAACGAAGACTCGTCTAATATTTTTGATCATATCCTGTTTTTGCTGCCCCCAAGTGGAAAAATAAACCCGACCCCAGTAATTAAACACAACCAATGTAAATGTATCAATGGACATGCTGCGCTCAGTTTTATGCAACCGAATTAGCAGAACTGGCTTCGTCTTTAAAAGCAGCTGAGTCATAAAATAGAAGTCATAAATAAATGATGGTTTCTTTTTCTGAACCATATTAATAAAGTCATGCTGTATCAAAGTGAACTTCAATGACCGGCGCTGCTTGGCTTAAAAATATCCAACACAGTGTTGGGGAGGAAAAATAAGCAGCTACTTTATTAAAATGTCAGAAAAGTTTGGAGTTTTAGGTTTCACATTTATCTTTTGTGCGGCTTCTTCAAACTTTATCTTATTTGTTTCTTACTTTATGTATTTTCTTTTGTCTAGATTTGTACCCTCTCTCTCTCTCTCTCTCTCTCTCTCTCTCAGCCACCGTGGGTCAGTAATCTTCATCAGGTGGTCTGGATAGATTAGTCCCAGTCAGTTGCAGCACTCCCTGCCTTTTTATAAATACTTTAATAAACAATTACCGAACGAGGAGCTCCCACCTTTTATTTATTTATTTATTTTAATATGAACTCTGGAGAAGAATCCATTCTCCATCTAATCTTTCATTTATATGTGTGTACGTGGGAGACTCCCTGCGGTGCTACAAAGCCACCGTGGGCTCAATCAGGAACAGACTGACCTCTGGAAACTGTGGTCAAGTGGAATGAACAAATCTAAAGTGGATCCAAGGGGAGCTTAGGGGGAAAGAAATGGCTCAGCGGGTGGGAACATTTTAAATCTGATGGCGTCACAATTTTCCATTAACCGTTCGTTAGGCAGGTGTAAAATGTCCCTGCCCTTTATTTGAGACAATGTGTAATATATCAGTTGGATAGAAATAAAAAACTCTCTCATGTATGAGTATTATTACTATACCTTGGATTTATAGTGTGCAAACGTACATTTTGTCCTCAAAGTTGATGTTAAAAGCAGGAAATAAATGTAAGGAATAGGAAGGATTTGATTTAGACCGGGAACCAAAACTGTGACATCTGAGTCAAAACTTCTCCAGAACTGCAGCTCTTGTTCCTGGTCTCCAGTGGTCAGTACCAATCAACAGTGGTCCAAGGGAAGAGGAGGAGAACCAGGAGACAAGGTCATGGACCAAGGCCATGGATTATTGAGAAGGAGGAAGAAGGAGGAGGAAGAAATATGTGAAGAGGAAAGAAAAGAGGAGGAAGAGCTTAGAGGAAGATGAAGAACAAGGAGGAAAAGACAGATGAGGAGGAGGAAGAAGAACAATAAGAGGATGGAGAGGAGGAGAAAGAGGAAGAAGAGGAGGAAGAGGAAGAATAGAAGGAAGTGGAAGTAGAGGAAGAAGAAGGAAGAGGAGGAAGAGAAAGAAGAGGAAAAGGAAGGAGACGAGGAGGAAGAGCTTAGAAGAAGATGAAGAGTAAGGACGGAGAGGAAGGAGAGGAGGAGGAAGAGGCATGTGGAAGAAGAGGAGGAGGAGGAAGAGGAATTTGTACAAGGAAGAACAGGAGGAAGAGGAAGTAGAGGAGAAGGAAGAGAAAAGAGAGGAAGAGGAAGAAGAGAAGGAGAAAAAAGAAGAGGAAGGGATACAAGGGAGAGAAAGTAGAAAAGAAGGAACAGGTAGGAGTGGAAGAGGAAGAAGAGGAGGAACAGAAAGAAGGAAGAGGAGAAAGAGAAAGAATAGGAGGAGGAGGAGGAGGAAGAGGTACAAGGAAGAAGAGGAGGAAGAGGAAGAATAGAAGGAAGCGGAAGTAGTGGAAGAAGGAAGAGGGGGAGGGGAAAGAGGAATTTGTACAAGGAAGAACGGGAGGAAGAGGAAGTAGAGGAGAAGGAAGAGGAAGAAGAGAAGGAGAAAAAAGAGGTGGAAGGGATACGACGAAGAGGAAGTAGAAAAGGAGGAATAAGTAGGAGTGGGAGAAGAGGAAGAGAAGGACGAAGAGGAAGAGGAGGAGGAAGAGGAAGAAGAGGACGAGAAAGAGGAGGAAGGGATACAAGGAAGAGGAGGAGGAGCCAGGGTCATGGTGTCCATGCTAACCTCTGACCTCTCACCTCTGATGAAAGCTCCTTCAATGGACACGTCTGAACTGGACATGAACCTTAGAGGGCACATGGTACCAGGATGCATTATGGGAGGAAGGGAAGCCGGGGGGAACAACAGGATGCTTTGGACAATGTTCTACTGGGACAGTAATCATTGTTGGAGACCATGTCCACTCCCTAGAACACAACAACAACTTTAAAGCGTCAATGTGGCCTCCAAACTCCCCACATCTAAACCCAGTCCAGCGTCTGTGGCATGTTCAGTCCACGGAGGCTCCACCTCTCAACCCGCAGGTCTGAGCAGATCTGCTGCTAACGTCCTGATGCTGGATACCGCTGCTCCGGACATTCTGAGGTCTAGAGGAGTCCATGCCTCCACGGGTCAGGGCTGCTTTGGAAGGTGGTCGTAATGTTGTGGCTCCAATGAAAACCGCATGGTTGAAATATGACGTAACCAAACAGCTTACACAAGTGTTTCTATATAACCTCAAACGAGCCTTGATGGGATTTTTAAATATTACACCGAGTCTATGGGTTGAGGCTGCAGGTTTGTCTCAGTGTGATTCATTAGAGCTGATTTCACCGTCAGAAAACAAGATGAGCTCCTATGGTTTCCTCTATTTCCATCAGTAGAGATAATACTTCACAGTGATCTTCCTCCTCTTTATGTATTTTCTGCCTGAAGGATTTAGGCCGAGTTAAACATCTGCGTTGGTTTCCTAAGCGTGTGTGCTGTTCTTCAAGCCCCCCCACCCCCTGTTCTCCCTGGAGGCTTTGCGACAATGTGTGAAAAGCTAATTGCTGCTGACTTTATTCTAATCATATTCATGCCAAAGGAGACGCCGTGGCCCAAACACCTTTACACCGAGCTCAGAAGTAAGAGACGCTAGAGACCATGTCAGCTGTTTGCCGCGCGTGACGTCTGATTCCAACACTCCAGCCTCTCTCCGCCCTCAGCTGATAGCAAATTCAGGAGCTAAGATTAGTTTTTTTCAGAAGTATATAAAAATATTTGCTGCTTGAAGTTCGGGGCTCTGTGAGGTTTGGTGGAATAAATAAACATGTGAGGATGACGGGGAACGTGTTAACCCGAGATTATTCTGCACCGTTGCGAGTGCTACATTTGAACTGTTCGTCCGGAAAATGTGAAACATCACATGTGAAATCTTCAACTCGCTTCTTCAGAGGAAAGAGAGACGTGGGGGAAAAAGCCTCTCCAGACATAAATCACACAAGTCCTGAAAGTAGACAGAGAACCAAAGTGAAACAAAAATATTAATATCACAAATCTGTGAGTGACAACAGTCAGTCCACTTACAGGATTACTAGTTCATTTTAAGGCCAGTCTGTTCAGTTAAGTGTTTCCATTCAATGTGATGAGACTCAGGTGTTGTTCAGTTTCTCGTTTAGTTCAAAAGAATCAGGGATTGGTGCATGATGCCACGAACACATGACCTTTCTGAGTACCAGAACCTCATCCCTCCATCAAACATGGGGGTGCTAATGTCCTGGTTTGGGCCTGTTCTGCTGCATCTGGACCAGGACGGCTTGTCCTCACTGATGGACCAATGAATTCTGAATTCTACCGGTGAACTCTAGAAGAAAATGTCAGGACATCTGTCCATGAGCTGAATGTGAAGAGAAACTGGGTCATGCAGCAAGACAACGAGAACCAAGAACACAAGTGGTTCTACAAAAGAACGGTTAAAGAAGAACAAGGTGAATGTTTAGGAACGGCCAAGTCAAAGTCCTGACCTTAATCCTATAGAAATGTTGTGGAAGGACCTGAAGCAAGCAGTTGATGTGAGGAAACCCACCAACATCTCAGAACTGAAGTGGTTCTGTTCTGAGGAATGGGCTAAAATTCCTCCAAGCTGCTGTAGACCACTGATCAGCTGTTACCAGAAACATTTAGTTGTATGAGGAGGTCACAGCAGATACTGGAAACAAGGATTTACTTTTGCACCTTGCAAAAATGTGCATTAGTTCAACGGCTCCTCTTTGTCTACTTTCAGGACATCCGCTGATATTTTGAGATATTTTTAAGCAGAATGTCGAAATTCTGAAGGGCCCATCTGCGTCTGTGTTTGTGTCTGCATATGTAATATACAGATTTTAAAATTTTCTTTTGCCAGAAACAGTTTCCCACCAATTCACGGAACAAATGGCTAGCAGGCTAGCTGCTTAATTAGCTAGCCAGCTGCTTAATTCTGCCAACGACTTGTAACTGCTGCCTATGTTGTTAGCAAGAACCAAGAAGCCATTTTTATTTTTCCTTTTACATATAAAAAGGACTCTTTGTTTAAAAACACCAAAATACTTTATTCTTTTTGTAAATATGCCAACATACGATGATCCTTACATTATATAACCTAGTATGTAGCATGCAAAAATTAAAGTTGGTCAGGCATGTTGTTTTTACGTTTGTGACATAATGACTCAGTGGGATATCTCGTTATCATCCCCAGATTAAGACCCCAGCTCCAGAGAGCACACAGAATAATTCAGGGGGTCTGGTTCATCATTCATGAATACCATGTAACCTCAAGGGGCTGATGAATATGATAATACTCCTTTTCAAAGTACAGAAATGTCACTGAGCAGCTGAAGGGCATAATGCTTGACATGAAACATATCTGATATTTGAGCTGACCATTACAACGTCCACATAAAAACCCTTCTCGAAAGACAATGCAGGTGTCGTCCAATGTCTTCATGTGAGATTCTGTCCACGTGGATTAAGATTAATTTATCATTTTGACCTCATTTGTTCTCTGTTCTACTTTCTCACTCTCACATCAAAGTTGGGGGCATCAAACTTGATAAAAAAAAAAAAAAGTTGTGGGAAACTTTTAATTATGGTTCATTTAATTATAGTACTAGTGCTCCGTGGATGTGAAGCTCAGTCAAAGTGAAGCTGGGTCTCATATGTCTTACTGAAGAACACATTTATTCGTTATACTGGATGGTCTCCAGAGGTGCAGGACTTTTGGTGGAAATGCAAGAAAATTATTAAAAATGTGAAGTCGCCGACATGAAAAATTATTCATGTACTTGGCCGTGGCAAGTAGGAGCTCTGCAGGACTTCAATTTGTAAAAAAACAAAAAACAAAAGACTGATCCAGTTCTCATGTCGCCTTCAAAAGGAACTCATGGTTTTAACACGAAATGTTGAAGGTGTGAAACCAGACATAAGTTGTGAAAACGCCG
This sequence comes from Chelon labrosus, assembly GCF_963514085.1. Classification (NCBI taxonomy): domain Eukaryota; kingdom Metazoa; phylum Chordata; class Actinopteri; order Mugiliformes; family Mugilidae; genus Chelon; species Chelon labrosus. The sequence continues at coordinate 2,752,779 of NC_140339.1, read as the reverse complement.
CTGCAAGGCAACTGTTGATGTGAAATGGTCATGAGATGAGATGACGTGAGATGAGATGAGATACGGTAAACCAAAGGGAATTTGAAGATGAGATGCAGTAAACACAACCCAATTTATGGCAAAGAAAATGTTCTAAAGAAAATGTCATAAGCTGAGAGATGAGATGAGATACAGCAAACAACCAAATTTCAAGGCAGCATATAGTTTAAATTCTATAAAACAAAAAAAGGTCACAAGATGAGACGAGTGAAACGAGATGAGACGAGATGGTATGAGATATGGTAAACCAAGGGGAGTTTGAAGGCAGCTAAGTTTCATTCCTATATCAATGGTCATGAGATGAAATGAGATAAGATGAGATGACGTGCAGAAAACATAACCCAATGTGAAGGCAGCATCATTGCAGTCCCATAGAAATGGTCATGAGATGAGATGAGATACAGTAAAGCAAAGGGAATTTGAAAGCAGCTTAGTTTCAGTCCTATGGAAATGGTCATGAGACGAGATGAGACGAGATGAGATGAGATACGGTAAACCAAGGGGAGTTTGAAGGCTTAGTTTCATTCCTATATCAATGGTCATGAGATGAAATGAGATAAGATGAGATGACGTGCAGAAAACATAACCCAATGTGAAGGCAGCATCATTGCAGTCCCATAGAAATGGTCATGAGATGAGATGAGATGAGATGAGATGAGATACAGCAAACACAACCAAATTTCAAGGTAGAATATAGTTTAAATTCTATAAAAAAAGGTCACAAGATGAGACGAGTGAGACAAGATGAGACGAGTGAGACAAGATGAGACGAGTGAAACGAGACGAGATGAGACGAGATGAGACGAGATACAGTAAAACAAAGGGAGTTTGAAGGCAGCTTAGTTTCAGTCCTATAGAAATGGTCATGAGATGAGATGAGATGAGATGAGATGAGCTACGACAAACACAACCGAATTTCAAGGCAGCATGTAGTTTGAATTCTATAAAAAAAAGGTCACGAGATGAATTGAATTGATTTATTTATTTAAACTCGAAAAAATCATTGAGGGCTTAGCCCTCATTTACAATGATGTCGAGTAAACACACATACAACACATATACAATATCATGAAAACTAGTAATTAAAAACAAGGGCATGAAAATACAAAATGATCTTTAAGCATGACTTTAAAATTATCAAGAGAAACAAATGAATCAAGTTTAAGGCTGAGTTGCAGGGTATTCCAAGATGAGGGAGCACAATAACTAAAAGCAGTTTTACCAAGCTCAGTGCGCACATGTGGAACTTGCAGCAATAACCTGCTATTCCGAGTTTGGTAGGGGTTGGAATACCCAACTAAAAGGGAAGAAATATACATAGGGAGCTTTCCAGTTAAGGCCTTATAAATAAACAAAAAGAAATGCATATCCCTTCTATGAGATAAGGAAGGCCACCCAACTTTTTCATATAAAATGCAATGATGAGTATTGTAAGCATCATCTGTGATAAACCTAAGAGCTGAATGATAAACAGTGTCAAGAGCTTTAAGAGTAGTGACAGAGGCATGCCTGTAAATCACATCTCCATAGTCCAGAGAAGAAAGAAAAATAGCTTCAACAATCTTTTTCCTACAAAAAACTGGGAAAAGGCCTCTATTTCTAAACAAAAATGACAATTTCTGCTTCAGTTTACCTACAAGACTGTCAATGTGATTTTTGAAAGTAAGTTTTTCATCCAGCCAGATCCCCAAGTATTTGTAATGTGAAACTCTGTCAATATTGGCCCCTTTTAAAGTAGAAATGTTATTGCAGCTAACATCTCTAGATTTAGTAAAAATCATATACTTAGTTTTATTTACATTCAGCATGAGCTTAAGACTGTTAAAAGCATTTTGCAGAACATTAAAAGACTGCTGCAACTGTTCCATGGCCAGGTACGCAGAGTCAGCAATACAATACAGAATTGTATCATCTGCATAGAGATGTACAGAGCAGTTTGATAGTAGAGGGATTATGCTATTAATGTATAATGTAAAAAGAATCGGACCTAGAACTGAGCCTTGTGGGACTCCCTTGGTTATTTGCAGGGGTTCTGACTGAACACTCCCCAATTTCACAGAATGGTGTCTGTCTGATAGGTAGCTCTGAAACCATTGACATGTATTTGCATTGAAACCAATGCTAGGCAGGATTTGTAAAAGTAAAGCATGTTCTACTGTATCAAATGCTTTAGAAAGGTCTACAAAAATGGCAGCACAGTGTTTTTTCCTATCAAGGGCATTAACAATATCATTTACAACTTTAGTAGTGGCAGAAACAGTACTATGTTTAGGCCTGAAACCTGATTGGAGAGGGCTAAGGATGGAATTGGCATAGAGAAATTCTTTGAGCTGACTATTTACCAATGACTCTAGGATTTTAGAGAGACAAGATAACTTGGATATTGGACGATAGTTATCAGGGTCATTCTTATCACCTCCTTTATGTAGTGGGGTGATATGGGCAAATTTCCACACTCTGGGAACAACTCCAGTGGAAATGGAAAGATTGAAAATGTGCATTAATGGCTCTGCTATCATATGTGCTGCAACACGCAGGAAAAAGGGATCAAGGTGGTCTTCCCCAATTGATTTCCGAGTGTCGATAGCTAGCAGAGCAGATAGGACTGCGCTGTGAGAAATAGGATGAAACATGAACTCTGGGTTGCTGCCTGTGTTATAAATTATATCATTTGTAGTGAAATTGCCATTCTGACACAAGGAAAGACCATTATTGTTGCTATCAAAAATATGACTAGCTAATGAAAAGTGTTTGTTGAAAGCAGAACAGATGTCTGTTTGGTCATGCACTATGCAATCATCAAACTTAATAAAAGAGGGAAGAGAAGTAGCAGACTTTTTGTTTTTAAGATTTACTGCCTTCCAGAATTTTGCTGGATCGGAATATGAGCTAGAGATGAGGTTGAGATAATAGTCTGATTTGGCTTTTCTCACAGATGATACACATTTATTTCTAATTACCCTAAAATTTGTCCAGTCTGAAACATCTTTAGTACGCCTTGCCAAACACCAAGCTTTGTTTCTGGATTGAAATAAAGATGATAGTTCAGTAGTAAACCATGGATTAGACCTATTTTTAACTCTGATCTTTTTAAACGGTGCATGCTTATCCAGAATATGAAGAAATGAATTTGAGAAGAACTGTAGGGCTAAGTCAGTGTCAGGAACATGAGATGTAAGATGAATATCACTGTCATAGAGATCATTTAAAAAGGCTTGCTCGTCAAAGTTTTTCATATTCCTCTTTACTATGATGAGACAAGTGAAACGAGACGAGATGAGACGAGTGAAACGAGACGAGATGAGACGAGATGAGACGAGTGAAACGAGACGAGATGAGACGAGATGAGATGAGTGAAACGAGACGAGATGAGATGAGATGAGATGAGATACAGTAAAACAAAGGGAGTTTGAAGGCAGCTTAGTTTCAGTCCTATAGAAATGGTCATGAGATGAAATGAGATGAGCTACGACAAACACAACCGAATTTCAAGGCAGCATATAGTTTGAATTCTATAAAAAAGGTCACAAGATGAGACGAAGTAAACACAACCCAATTTTAACGCAAAGCAAATGTTCTAAATAAAATGTTCTAAGTTGAGTTGAAAGGAGCTGGGTTCAACATTTGTGGTTACGAAAAGAGAAAAGAAAAAAATGCTCATGTCAATGGTGACAGTAGAACACGTGTTAAAGTCAAAGAATGATTCAGTTGTAGAAGTGTTAGGTAGGTAGCCTTCTGTAGACGTCCAGGATCTTACAAGGACCTCATCCAATTATTTTTGAAGCTCTGTAGCTGACTCTGCCTTCACTGGTCTCTGCTGAGACTCTTTATGTGTGATTTGGTTTCTACCTCTGGATTAAATACTAGATGCAGTATCAGTAGTAGCAGGTGGTAGGTCCAGTATGTATGTATAATACATCAGATGATCGGGACGCAGTTTGCTGTCTTGGTATGACCCGACTGACTCGCTCTCCTCCTCAGAGTGTTAACGCTCAGCCAGCAGAGCTCCAGTAAGCAGATTTGTGCGGACGGATTTAAGCTTGTTGCCTTCTGATTCGTCCACTCTGCAAACTTATTCCTCCAGGAGCAGGCTGGGGAAGACGGCGGGGAAAGCGATCCACGTAATGCTTCACGAGATTTAGAGTCTGGCAGTGGCGACAGTCTGGTGAATTTAAAGGAAGGGTGAAGCCTGGGGCGCTGTGAGAGGGACGCGCGGAGTGGAGTCCGGCTTTGCGCATGGAGAGCGCAGCGCACCGGGATGAAAGGCGTCCTCACCGGAGAACCTGGACCGACTTCACCTGTAACCCACCCGCTAGACACGGCTCATAGATGAGAACAACTCCGGAGAGAGACACTCTCCGTCGGACTAGGAGCCCGTCAGCCCGCGGCGCACGGCGGAACACCGGCGACCATGTCCGACAACTCCACCGATCTTAACAACGACACGCTGCCGGCGACCGCGGTCACCCACTACAATTTCCCCGCGCTCATATTCGGGGTTTTGCTGATCGTGGTCGTCACGGGTGGAAACGTGCTCGTGTGTCTCAGCGTTTACCTGGAGAAGGCTTTAAAAACGACGACAAACTACTTCATAGTGAGTCTGGCGTTTGCGGACCTGCTCCTGGCGGTGCTGGTCCTGCCGCTCTTCGTTTACGCAGAGGTAGGAGCCGAGCATGCATGGATTACCGAAGGGCCTCATGGGGCCTTATGGGGTCAGGAGTTAGAGTATGAGGAGACCAGAGACGCAAAACTGTAGTCAGGGTCCATGTTTGCATGAAGAGACAAGAAACAAGGTGTTCAAACAAACTAAAAAGAGACGAATGTTAACTAAACTGACAAGAAAACCTTTCACATCTGGGGCCTTTAGTGCTTTGTAGGAGCTGGGGACCTTTAGGAGTCTCAGCTCAGGGGCCCTTTATCTCGTAAAGTTCCCATGACTTTCATGGTCAAACACCTGCAGACAGCTACAAGGAACAAAATGCCGTGATAAGTCTCAATTTGTGTTAAAGGATTTAATGATTCTCCCACAATAATTTAGACATCCTGCTTAAAATTATAAATAGGATCAACACTTGGACTGATAATTGGCAGCCACACGATTAAACCCACCAGAAACTGGTTCATTATGACGCAAAATGGAGGCTGTGCCGTTTCTCTCCTCTTTTATCAGGTTTAATTAAAGACACCGGGACGTCCTGGTTATGAGGAGAGGCATGATGCATAATTCACAATATTTCCAGGCGCAAAAACGAGTGGTGTAATGTAGCCCTCATTAAAGTCTTGAAAGCCACCTGCCTGCCTGCCTGCCTGTCTAAATATCTCAGAGACGCCCCGCTGAGGCCTCCTCTTAAATCCTCCTTAATTAGCTGCATTTGTGATCTCGTTACCTGTGCCAGCGCTTGAAGCCAGCTAATCTTGAGTGTCACACCGGCCGTTCATGCGCCCTGCAGTCGCCGGATTAGAAAAGAAGTCTGAAAGTTCAAAAGCAGCAGTTGTTCCCCCGAAGAGGAGTCAGAGGAGAGAGGTGGCACAGAGTTGTGTCGTACAGGAAGGAGAGCCGAACACGATGTGGGGCAGCTAACGAGTGGCCTGTTTGTGTGTTTCCCCTCTGTGTTTGTGTAGTTCCAGGGTGGTGTCTGGTCCTTGAACATGCCCATGTGCGATGGCCTGATGACCATGGATGTGATGCTGTGCACCGCATCCATATTCAACCTCTGTGCCATCAGCGTGGACAGGTATGTGTGCGACTGTCTGGTCAAAGTTTAGATGAAAACTTTTCAGCTTTCACTCTGGTTTGAGAGGAGAAAACTCTAAATGAGTCCAAAAATGAACCAAAAACATAAACAATATCGTCAAGATAATGCTCTAAACATCTGCATCTGTTTTATTTTTACAAGGGTTTGCCTGAGTTGAGCGGCTGGACTAAATATTGTAAAGGTTAATTTGAGCCGGCGGTGTTTCCCAGTAATTTGTCTATTGTCTGGGTCACGCTAACTTTGCGCTTTTGCCCCCTGGTGAATGAAGAGTTGCACAAATGTCAGGACAAAAGGCACACGCTCCTTTTGTCTGTGGAGATTCTCAGTCATCCAGATTGTGGCTTGTCTAAAACTGAGCTGGAACAGAGGTGCACCTGTTGAGTTTTCTTGAAGACGTTTCATCCAAGTGGCTTCTTTAGTTGTAAAAGGCTGGTTTGGGAACATTTGTGGATGTTGTCCACCTGGTGGTACTCTAACGAGGCATTAACGGACCTTTTGGGGAGAGATATTGGGACTGTGTTACAGGTCGTGTCTCCGTCCACCTCCCCTGTTCAGTGAGGGGTCTTTGTGCCTCTTTCACACCATCCATCTTCTCTGACTAAAAAGTGGACATTGTCTTGAAAGTTGACTGAGACACATTTTTATCAGCTACTTAAAGTACAACACAGTCTTAACATCTCCTCCCCAAAGAGTCTCACTCAAATTCACACCTTGACTCTGAAGAGTTTCTGGCTCATTAATGGATAAATCTGATAAACCTAAACTAATTAAAGATGAATATCTGGTCGCTACAGACGCTAGTCATTTGATTTTCAGGTGTGCACCACCAACAGATGTTCCTAATAAAAACTTACTTGGATGAAACAAAGAAAACTCAAAACAAGTGCAGGTCCCTTTGTTTTAACCTTGATTTTAGCTATTTATCAACTTATCGCTTTGTTTTCAGTCTGGCTAAAGGTAAAAACTAATCAGACTGCATTTCGTTAGCTGCCTTAGGGGATCTCCATCCAGGGAAACATGCTAGATGACTTAATGTAATCACTCTACACGTTCATCTACACTGATCACTCAAGTTGTTGTTTTTTCCCAACACCTTAAGGAACGAGACGATACGATACGATACGATACGATACGATACGATGCGATATGATACAAGATACGATACAAGATACGATACATGATACAACGCAATGCAATATGATGAGATACAATGAGATACAATGAGATACGATACGATACAAGATACGATACGATGCGATACAATATGATACAATGCGATAAGATACGATAACATACAATGACATGAGCTGAGATGAGATGAGATAAGATACAATACGATTACGATATGATACGTGATATGATGCGATGCAATACGATGAGATAAGATACGTTATGATACGACTAGATATGGTACGTTACGATGAGATACGATATGACACATGAGATATGATAAGATGAGATGTGATGTGGTGTGATATAATGAAATGAGATGAGATGAGATATGATATGATATGATATGATATGATATGATGAGACTGTATGAAATTACATACGATATGTTACAACATGATACAATACGAAAACATACGATAACATACAATGACATGAGCTGAAATGAGATAAGATGAGATGAAATAAGATAAGATACAATACAATTACAATATGGTACAAAATACGAAACATGATATGATGCAATGCAATACAATGAGATGTGATACGATGAGATACGATACGTTGCGATATGACAAGATATGGTACGTTACGATGAGATACAATATGATACATTAGATATGATAAGATGAGATGTGATGTGATGAAATTACATACGTTATGTTACAATATGATACAACAAGATACAATAACATACAATAACATGAGCTGAGATAAGATGAGATGAAATAAGATACAATACAATTACGATACGATACATGATACGATGCGATGCAATATGATGAGATACGATTAGATACGATACGATGAGATATGATAAAATGAGATGTGATGTGATGAAAAGAGATACAATACGATATGATGAGACTGAATGAAATTACATATGATGTTACATTGAGATCCAATGAGATCCAATACACTATTGGATAATACTTTATTAATCCCACAGTGGGTAAATCTGCAGCTCCAACACCGCAGAAGCAAACAGTTTAAAGAAAGAAGCACACAGGAAATAAAAAGAAGTAAACTTTTAAAAAGTACAAACATGCACACTTGCATATGATATTAATGTTTGTGTTATATTTCGTGTGTTAGTCTGCGTATTGATGTTTGGAATTATAATTAATTTAAATTCAGAAAAGGGTGAAGTAGTCAATAAAACTATAGAATGACTGGAAGCAAGTGAGTTACTGAACGAATAATGAACAGGTTCTATAATTTATCTGTCTGAGTTTACTTTAAACTGTTAAAGCTTCTTTCTTTTGTTTTCCAGGTTCATTGCTGTGTCCATACCTCTAAACTACAACCGTAAACATGTGGACCACCGTCAGCTCATCCTGTTGTCTGCTACCTGGCTGCTGGCCTTAGCGGTGGCCTCGCCCGTCATCTTTGGCATCAACAACGTGCCGAACCGCGACCCCAGCGAGTGCAAACTGGAGGACAACAACTACGTGGTCTATTCCTCCGTCTGCTCGTTCTTCATCCCCTGCCCCATCATGGTGCTGCTCTACCTGGGGATTTTCCGGGGGCTGCGTCACTGGGAGGAGACCCGTAAGGCCAAACTGCGCAGCAGCATCGAGGCCTGCAGGAAGCTGCAGCACGCCGCCGTCGCCACCGCCCTCCCGCCGCTGACGGGCACCATCCCCGGGGCTCTGCCCATGCCTCTGCCCAGGATCATCGAGAGGGACCTGGCCCAGTCTCGGATGGACGACACAGGAGACTACATACAGCAGGAGATTCCTTATCCTCGGCAGTACAGAGAGAACTCGGTGCCCACGGTGACGTTCAGTCAGCAGCGGCACTTAAAGAAAAGAGCCAAGATCAACAGCAGGGAGAGGAAAGCCATGAGGGTGCTGCCTGTCGTAGTCGGTGAGTGTTTCTGCTCAAACAGAGGCCATGGTTTAGTCCAGGGGTGTCAAACATATGGCCCACAAGCCAAAACTGGCCCACCGGAAGATCCAGTCTGGGCCACGGGATGAATTAGCAAAGTGCAAAAATGACATGGAAGACATTAAGTGCGATTCTTCAACAAAATTGGCACTTATTCCTAATTCTTCTGTTAAGGGATGTGGACACAGCACGACACTGAGACCTAGACCTAAACAGCAGATGATAGCAATGCTCCAAAACGGCACCTTTTTCTTAAGAAAATCAGGTTGTTCATAAAATGTTTTGTAAAAGGACAGTTTTACAATGTAAACAGTCAACAGAGTTGTCATTAAGCTAATCTGACCCTATCAAATTGAAAATTTTCAAAATTCGGGCCCCTGAACTAAACTGAGTTTGACTCCCCTGCTTTCATCCATTAACTTCAAATTATCACTGTGCAATAGTGGATTTAATTGAGTCCAGCTGTGATCACCTGCAGAGTGGATTTAATTTGCAGCTCAGCCTCAAATTTCCACCTGCTAATATCAGAGCAGAGACGCTGGATGTGCTCATACGATCGCAAAAACCATTTATGTTCATTCACTTTATGATACATCCACAGATGGCTACACATTACAGGAGCGTACACGCCAGAGACTGTGAATGTTGTCACGACGTGGCTCAAAATGTGGAGACCATGCATGAATCTTTTAAATAAAGTAAATTTATTGTACTGACTTAAACCAAATATGCAAGAGAGACAGATACTGACCATCGCTGCTAATGAAGCACCATCCCAAACGCCAACAAATGGAGGAAGTAGCTCATTAAACCTATGTTCCCTGAAGGGTTCAGCCTCATTTAAACATAAATGTGGTCTCCTTTCCTTGAAACGCTTCTCTTCTGCAAACACCCTAAGAGCTAAAGGATGGATAAGGGGCTCTGACATATTTGCTCTCATCGGTTGCTACCTTCGGCTTAAATGCATATAAATGATCGTACACTGATAAACATTAAAATACCTTGTTCCTGTTCCAGCTGGGTGCTTAATTTTTTAACAAGAGTAGGGAGAGACAGGGCAAACGTCTTCCGCTCCGTTAAAGCCTTAATTTTTCCATCTGTTAGACAGGAGTGCCTTCAAAATAAAAGCATCCAGATAACACCATTACTACCAAAATAGTAGTTTTAGAGGTTTTAATGATGTTTCATCCAAGTAGCTTTCTTAGTTCTTGGTGGGGTTTAAAAAGGAACTGTTAATGGTCTGATAATGTCCAGATACTCAGCTGTAGTTGGAGGAGTTGCGTTCCTTACTTACGAATGGTACTCTAACAAACCATTAACGTCCAGAGGCTCCAGTCTCAAGGTGTGAACAAGGGTGAAACATTCTGGGGCACAGATGTTCAGACTGGGTTGTAAATTGACGGCAGATTTCGTCTCGGCCCACCTCCACCTGCGCAGAGGTTACAGGTTAATTGTCACAGAGGGAAAAGTAACCGCCGCTAATGAAAGTTATTTATTTCCATTTAGCACTGAGTCATAAAGAAGAAGTAGAGTTCATGAATGTGTTTTACTCTAGAGATCACAGCTTGCTTGTGAGAAGATTTGCACATTGTTACTGAAATACGCATCATCACCTGATTCATTTCTGTTGAGCATTTTAGTGTCTTTCAGCTTGTTGTTTTGAACACAGGCTGTAAAATTAGAGGCTGTCTGGACGGCCGAACAGGCAAATATACTTCATCGCCCAGAGACCAGGTGGACACAGATATGACCTTCTGTGTCTTCTTAAAGTCTAAAGTGAGAAGATTTACACGGATGCTGCTGATGAGTCAGAGGACGTTCGTGTACAGACTACAATATTTTCTCTTCTTTCACTGATCCCCAGCAACAACAAAGACCCAGCTATAGAGCTCCAGGGCGTCATGTGAGTTTTTGTTGTTGACGCCGCCATATTGGCAGGAAAACTCTGATAAAACATGAATGGAGCCGGCGCTGATTTCAGGCCGTCAGAGCTTACTGCACGCTTTTAATTGAAATTGACCAGTACAAGACAAAACTCCACAGATTATATATCACGGACCCTTATCATGCCCCAGGTGTGCTTTTATCGAGCATTGAAACAAACTGACAATGTTCCTGACGTGCAATGCAGAATGCACACTTGAAGTAATGACCTGCACTGAAGAATGTTTCTGAGGAGGTTCATGACAGTAACACAACTACAATAACAAGTAACTGTTTAATCCTGAATCTCTTTCTCATTGTGAGTAGTTTTAGTTCTGAATGAGCAACACCCCTTTGTAATCCACGTTATAGACATTAGCCTTTTAAGTCAACGCTTTTAAGTGACTGCGCTTAAGTTAATCCTGTTCCATCAAATCAAAGCATTTCTGATGTACAAATCTTTATTTGCTTTTTTCCTGGATCGGCTCCGAAAACCAAGTTTTCCCATAAAAATTAAAATGTTTTTTTTTTTTATTATTATTTGTTTTCGCTGTAGATACTGATCAAACTGGTTAATTAACTTTTCATTTTGTTTAATTAACTTTCGTGTTGCAGCTCAGGAAGCTCACCGCGAGGTCAGAACGAGTGTCAGGACAGAAGTGACTGACAGTCAAGCCGTTATAGCTCAAAGTCCTCAATCCAATTATTATGCAACACGTGATCTCACAGTCACTCCGGTACACAGAGAAACAGGCTGAGATGAGTTTGGATCAGTTAGAAACCAGATAACTCAGTCTGATTCAGAGTCCAACTCATGGAACTAGAATCTCTACAAACATCTAGGTTTACAGTTCAGTGACGTAAAGTCGTACGTAGTGGTGTAAGGACATAAAACCATTCAAGCCAATTAAAGCCTCTGAACATGGCCGTACAAATCCTCAAACATGGGAGCCCCATGTTTAGGTTTTTGTTTGCTTTTTGTTTGACTTTTACTTTATTTATTTATGAGTCAGACAAAAATGTTTTATTATCAAGAAAAGAAAAATAACTCTGCACACACTTTGATAGTCCTCCAACCAATCAGACCCATTTTGTTGTAAACTAATTCAACTCCACGGCGCTCAGATGACATGTATGAATACTTCTGCTCTTCTGTCCATCACCACATTAAGCCCCGCCCACAAACTGATTTAATTGGCAGATCTTTGCAGGAGCTGAATCCGTTCCCAACAGAGAGACTCCAGATCAACTTTCTGCCACAAAACATCGTGAGTGGTTAAGTTTGTCTAGTTAATTATAATTAACTATTTTAAAGACGTTCAAAAGTAGCTTTTTGATTTTTCAGTTTGATTGGCATTTGATTGGAGCATAATCAGTTCCCAACCATAGACTGTGTAAAGATGGACGACAGAACAGTTCCTCAAACGTGAAGCCAAAGCAAGTAGAGCTCCCCCTGGTGTCTGGCTGCAGTATAGGTCATAAGCTCCACCTCCGTGGTAGTGGGCGGGACTTGCATCAAACTAAAACACTAAAATACACGTCAAATAATTCTTTTTCAAGGATGGTTTCAGGCAACAGAGAGACTCCAGAACAAAATTACCCTTAAACCTAACAGGTAAAAAAAAAGTCCAATGTAAAAGTATAAATGTAAAAGGTTTTCAATATTATTTTCAATTACAAAGTTGGACGAGTAAGTGCTAATTATGATAAATGAGTATTATTTCTATACATACGCCCCATCTTAGCTCTTTGTTTGTATTTGTTCAAAAGTTGGTCTGGATTCCTTTTACAGCCAAACACAATAAACAAAGCCATCATTCTGTAGCATGAATAGAAGCTCAGTCAAGTACCTCTCCACAGACACTAATAAAGAAAACCACAGAGCGGCGTTGAAAGAGTGAAATGCGACAGAGGTTATTATTCATTGGAAGCGCTGGAAAACCAGGTCAGTAATAGATTACAGAAATCTGTCTCAGGATAGGGCAAATATTGATCCAGTTGCTGGTGCCGTGCAACGAGTTGAGTTATTGCACGTAGATATTGATCTGTAAGGTATGGATGCATATTTGTCAATTTAAATGAAATAAAAAAAATAAAAAGCAGAAAACAACAGAATACAAAAAATATATTAAAATCTGCAAAAAGGTCTTTAAATGTCTGCAGTATAAAACAAAATATAAATATAAACCAGTGAAAAATACACAATAGTACTGTTATATAACCAGTCAGAATTAAGTATGAACGTAGTAAGAATGTGAATAATTAAACAAATAGTGACAGTATGTTGTGCTAGTAGTGCAGAGTGGGTAGTTGAAGTTGTGTAAAATGGCGATATTGTCTGGACAGATCTACATTTTACAGGACAGAGTGTTGATGCATGAGTATTTACATGTAAGGCTGTGTTATCAGAGCTGTCCTGAATGCATCTTATAAGTCGGAGGTGCAGCATGTTATTCAGGTCCGACCTCCAGGAAAGAAAGACATAAGCCCCATCCATCAACCTCTGGACACAGAGCTAATAAATCACTCCAACCTGTGTTGTCAACAACGTCAGACAACACTCAAAAGACAAATGGCCTAACTTTGATTCATGGCACACTTATTTATAGCTTCATAAGCTTATTAAAGGGGAGACATTGTTTCCAGTTCGACTGCTTGAACACAAATGTCACCGGTGTTTGTTTGATGAAGGGCCGGATTCAGCCGAGGAAGCCGGCATCAGATAAGCGATCTGAGTCCTTCGGTTTATAACAAGTGTTTTAATGTCTTTATCCTCTTTGTGACGTCAGAATTAATAGTTAAAACACAAAAAAAAGGCCAAGAAATTCACAATTTATTGAACATCCCCGAGCGGTGACGTCCTGAGTTAAAGTGATGAGACAGCGGGGTCGTACGCGTCTGCTTTGTCTCTAATGAACTCTGTCTGGTCATGAATCATTCAGAGTCACACTGTCAACTCGCTGTGAAACACATCATTCTTTAATCTGACGTGTTTCCTGTTCGAACCGGCTGCTGAGGCAGGACAAAGTGAAAAGTTTAAGATTAATGGGAGACCAGTTAGTTTTGGACGAAATGGAAGAGGGCTGTTCTAATTAAGGACGGCTAGATGGGCTGGTGTTTTTAGTTGACGTTTATTTTATTAGCAGAATCGTTGTACCTGTAATCTTGTGTGTTTAAAAGGTCCAGACACAACAAATCGACATCGATGAACAACCTGCAACAGAGGTTGACTGTGACATCTCGAACATGCTACTACTGTACATGTACTTGAATGCACCACAAACACTACAGCCAACGAGTAGCTGGTGCATATGTTCTGCTCCTGAGAGGAAATAACTCTCCATACCAGCAGGTGGCAGTAGTCTGTATTCATCATTCACAATGGGAAACATTAGCTCATATTAGCTGGGAGGCTAGGAAGCTAGGAAGAGCTACTATTAGCTTGGAGGCTAGGAAGATCTCATATTAGTTGGGAGGCTACGAAGCTAGGACAAGCTACTATTAGCTGGGAGGCTAGGAAGAGCTCATATTAGCTGGGAGACTAGGAAGCTAGGAAGAGCTACTATTAGCTGGGGGCTAGGAAGAGCTACAGTTAGCTCAGAAGCTAGGAAGTGCTTCTATTAGCTGGGTAGCTAGTAAGAGCTACCACTAGCTTGGAAGCTAGAGAGAGCTGCTATTAGCTGGAAAGCTAAGAAGAGTGGCTATTAGATAGGGAGCTAGGAAGAGCTAAAAACTGTCGTACGGATCTGGCCTCTCCTGAAACACCTTGGAGGCTAGGAAGAGCAACTATTAGCTGGAGGGCTAGGAAGTGCTACTATTAACTGGGAGGCTTGGAAGCACTAGTATTAGCTTGTAGGCTAGGAAGCTAGGAAGCGTTACTATTAGTTTGGAGGCTAGAACGCTAGGAAGAGCTACTATTAGCTGGGAGGCTGGGAAGCTGCAAAACAAGAAGAGTTTTCAGTGTGACCTTTGAACTTTAACATTTTTACTTTCGTCCAGTCAGTTTCTCTTCTCTCTGCTCTGGTTCTCTAAGCTAATCAGAAGGATCTCTCTCACTGACTCAATCCACCTCCCGGTTCAAAATGTTGGGGTCTGACTCGTGGCGACAAAAAAAGAAAAAGAAGAGCAAGTGTCACGACCCTTGGACAAAAATCTGTCCTGCATGAGAGTTTCTGAGCTCACAAATTGAAAAACTGAGTTTACAGACAATAATCTCCACATTTAATGTGCACGAAAAGACCCAGCACATCTGTTAACAGCTGGCAGTAGAGGAAGAGCTAAAGCAATCAATGGTCAAGACATCAATAGATGCTTCAGAAAGGCCTGGAGACATGTTTCTGTGCTAATTAGAAAGAGACAACAGCTTCCTTTTAAGTTTATTTTATGGAGTGCTAATCAGAAATGTAATTACAAACTCAGCTTAGAGCTTCTTTATTTGATTGCATATTGATTAAAATGGGGCTTTCAAGTGTGACTATTTTATTTTTGGTTTGTTTTTTTCTTGTTGATTTTGCTTCTGATTTTTTTATGGCCACAAGACACCACTTAAAGAACAAGAATTTTTCCCTTCCTAATGTTTCAAAGAGGGCGGCACAGTGGTGTGGTGGTGGTGTCCTTTCTGTGTGGAGTTTGCATGTTCTCCCTGTGTCTGCGTGGATTCTCTCCAGGTTCTCCAGCTTCCTCCCACCGTCCAAAGACATGCTGGTTAGGTTCATTGGTGATTCTAAATTGGCCGTAGGTGTGAGTGTCTCTCTGTGTTAGCCCTGTGATAGACTGGAGACCTGTCCAGGGTGGACCCCAACTCTCACCCAATGACAGCTGGGATAAACTCCAGGGATCGATTTATTTATTTAGTTTTTAAATATCTTCCATTTCCTGCATCCTCTCATTAGAAATCTTATGAGACTGGTTTTGCACAACTAATCTCGCGAAACGAAAAGATGAAGGCTTCAACTCTGAGAGCACAGTCAGGGTTGAAAGCTAATTGGATTTAAGAAGTATGATGGAAGACCCGAGAGTGGAGGGAAAATACACCGGCCAAAAAAAAAAAAAGTGGCCACCTGGAATTAACTAAGCAAATAGGTAGGAGCCTCCTATTGGATAATTACTGCATGGGTGATTATCTTTCAGCTGGCAACAAGTTATTTAACCCCAACTGATGCAATGAGTAGCTTCTCATTTCGTCAACAACCATGTCTAAAGACACATCCTGTGGTCGTGGAAAAGATGTTAGTCTGTTTGAGAAGGGTCAAATCATTGGCATGCATCAAGCAGAGAAAACATCTAAGGAGATTGAAGAAACTACAAACACTGGGTTAAGAACTGTCCAACGCATTATTAAAAACTGGAAGGATAGTGGAGAACCATCAGGGTAAGAAGAGAGGCAGATGAAGTGATGCACCCATCATGCCTAGTGTCTACTGTACAAGCCTGTGGGGGCAGTGCTACGATCTGGGGTTGCTGCAGTTGCTCAGGTCTAGGTTCAGCAACATTATGTGATCAAAGAATGAGGTCAGCTGACTACCTGAATATACTGAATGACCACGTTATTCCATCAACGGATCATATTCCAAGATGACAATGCCAGGATTCATGGGGCTCAGATTGTGAAAGAGTGGTTCAGGGAGCATGAGACATCATTTTCACACATGGATTGGCCACCACAGGGTCCAGACCTTAACCCCATTGAGAATCTTTGGGATGTGCTGGAGAAGGCTTTGTGCAGTGGTCAGACTCTCCCATCATCAATACAAGATCTTGGTGAAAAATGAATGCAACACTGGAGGGAAATAAATCTGGTGACATTGGAGAAGATTATAGAAACAATGACACAGAGAATGTGCTGTAATCAAAGATAAAGGAGGTCCAACCAAATATTAGAGTGTAGGACCTTTTTTTTGGCCAGGCAGTGTATTAGAACCAGTGACAACATTGGACCATGTGAATCGGACTCAAGTCAATTCAAGAAATCAGTCTTGAGACTTATTCCCTATTTTTAAATGTTTGACAGGTCACATGGATGATTTATGATTAAGTACAGTTATGTATATTATTTTAACAGGTTGCTTCCTGTTCTGCTGGACGCCGTTCTTCGTGGTCCACACGATGCGAGCCTTGTGCGTGACGTGCGACGTCCCCAACAGCCTGATGAGCACCGTCACCTGGCTGGGCTACGTCAACAGCGCCCTCAACCCCATCATCTACACCATCTTCAACACCGAGTTCAAGAAGTTCTTCAAGAAGTGTTTCCGCAGCTGCTGCTGACAACGACGACGACGGCGGACTTCCCTGCGCGGACTCCGAACTGAAAGGAAGGAGGTCAGGAGGTCATCCTGGTCGGATTTACAGCTCCTGATTGGGAAGTCTGAAGCCTCCCGTTTTAACAAATTAACTCCGCATGAGAAGAAGATGGTTGATGGTATCTGGGCTGGCAGCGTGTACTTTTTAAAAAGCAATTACTGACGATATAAGTTTAATTCCTGGGTCCATTTTGTCTTTCGGTGATCCCTGAGGATTACTGCCCGGAACAATGATGATGTTTTGGTGGAAAGCTGCAGGAAGACAGCTAAGCACAGACTCCTGCCTGAATCGAAGGAAGATTTCAGTTTGTCCATAAAGCACTTGTTCTTTTTTCTTCTCTTTTATTTTTTGCATTTACTGTCCATCAACCTTGGCTGAGGGTTATGGTCTGCCAGTTCCCAGAGAAGGACGCAGGGATTTGTACAGAGCTTGAGAGGCGTGACTTCCTGAAAGGATAATCTCAGTGTAAAAAAAAAAAAAATATCTCCAAGGATACAAAAAGACTGAATAAGCCTTAGCAGAGCAGAATAACAAGCAGCTTCATGACCAAAAGCCCAAGTTTCCAAAATAAGGAAGTAGAAAATACTGGATACGGCGTCCTGTCAAGCGGTTACAGAAAATGAATGAATGAAAATACTGGATCATGTGTACTCAGTAAATATAAGCTACAGCCGATAGGTGGTAAGCTTAGCTTAGCATAAAGACTGGAAAAGGGGGAAATTGGTCATTTTAAGGCATGACAAAGACAGCTGAGGACCTTCCTCAATCAAGTTGTCTTCAGGAAACATGGATATTACTAGATATACACCGATCATCTTGTGACAATTCATTGTTCTTCAAAAACATGAAGAACAGCACAAGGTGTTGACCTGGCCTCCAAATTCACTAGATCCCAACCTGATCAAGTATCTGTGGGATGATCCACAGAGGCCCCTCCCCTCAAAGCCCACTAACAACATTCTGTTGCCAGACACCACAGGACACCCTCAAAAGGCCCATGTCCATTCTCTGATGAGTCACCACAAGGGAGACCTACACAATATTAGGTCATAATGTTATGGCTGATCGGTGTATATTTTTCTGCTTGTTTCACTCGCAAACATTTGGGGAGAGGGTTACCTAGGCAACCAGAGACTGGAACGTCCACTAGAGACCGACTGTGACGGTGCGTTCACAGTAGCAGTGAGGAATAACGAGCTACAACCCATTTTCAATAGAAGACGGCGAGATGAAGCGTCAAGCCGACGCCCAACATGAAAGTTGAGCTGGCTTCAGCATTTTTGATGCGGTGATGCGCCAACCAATCAGACGGGTTTGCTTCATCCGTTGCCGTGTTCTATATTTACATCCAATGGCATTGAAGAGTCGTAGCTTATGGCGCCCATAGCGTGAACGTAGCATGAGCCACAAAAAGATGGACAACCAGTGAACGGTTTTATCTGTGGACAGGGCTCTCTAATTTGATTTGAAGTGGTAAGAAAAGTGAAATTATTTGCATTTGTGCACAAATCTGGTCTTCAGGTCTTCATGTAAGTTCACATTTATGAACAAACAAACAACCGTGAATACTCTTAATAATCCCTTATATTAATGATCCCAGGCTAGCAGTTTCCTCCTGCTTCCAGTGTATATGCTAAGCTACATAAGCTAAGCTACACAACTCCTTGCTGTAACTTCGGAGTCAATTCAAAGATGTTGCAATTAGTTGCTTACTTCAATTAGTTGCGTCTGCTGCAGCTAGCTTTACAAGCCAGCGCTGCTTGACATTGCTGCTTCTTTTGTTTTGGGCGCACAGGAAAGGAGGACACTCAACAAACTGAGGAACTGATTTAAATATTTGGTACTTGGTAAGTGTAAAAGACAAAAACTGAAGAAGCTGTTTGAAGGGAGGTGCAACTCTTCTGGTGAAGCAGCCGACAGGAACCGTGAATGAAAGGTACCCGTGCATCAGCTGAAGCAATCAGAGTCGTTTAGTTGTAAACAAATTCAACTCCACGGCGTTCAGATGACGTGTACTGTTACTCTTCTGTCCATCACCACATAAAGCCCCGCCCCCAAACAATCTGATTGGCCTGACAGATATTTGCAGGAACATAATCAGTGCCCAACGGAAAGACTCCAGACCAACTTTCCCCCACAAAACATGTTAACGTGCAGGGGAAGTTCAACTGGCTTCAAGGCTTCTGCTTCGAGGGAAAGGGTCACGTAAACCGTCCCAATCATTGCGTCCCACAAATGTGAGTAGTTGCAGAGCAAATGCAAAAACACATTTTTAAAATGAGACGTACGTTTCTGCACATCAGCGTTTTTAGGAGGAAATACATCGACACAGTATCTGGAAGCTGGGGACAAAATAAATAAATGATGGACTTGTAAGTAAGGTGTGCACTGATGAAAGCTGTGACGTAATATTGAGCAGCATTACGCCTTAAGTTCAGAGGATGTTACCGTCTGTCCTGCTAGGATTTAAACCCCTAAACCACATTAATGAGATCCCAGAAAGTCATTTTGACTTGTCAAGAACACAATTTCTTTTCCCAATTTCTTCAAATGCCGTGTTTCTTATTCACACATTAACATCCTTCAAGCAAGGCTGAGCAAACCCGGACTTTATGGAAATGACGACCACTTTCTTCCATTCTAATAAATTAACGATTCATTACAGCGCTGGGAGGATTAAACTTAAAATAAATACCAAAAAGACAAATGTAATGGTTTAAACCTGAAGTTAATCCTCCATCATGACAAAGATTTACAATTTCCTTCCTTTTGAATTGTGAAAACATTTTTCCTTCTTTTTCTATGAACTAAACATGAATTTTAATTTATATTTACCAACCAGAGATGACGCCAGAACCCTTTGTGACATCGTGGGAAAAGAGTTTGTTGAAACTGAATGATTTGGTTTAAGAGAATATGAAAAGTACCGTGTTGTGATGTGAAAAGGTTTTTTGTTACAGCTAGAAAAAGACTAGGATTTACTTTGGGAACATAAAACGGAGAAATTCATCTTACTTAAAGAAATGTATTCCTTAACGATTACTTCTCTTCCTTAAAATACTCCAATGTGTTAACCAAATAATGTCAAAAAGCATTTAGATATCTATCCAAAGTGTATGTTTGAAACCTTTGTTGCTTTAGTAGAAAACTCAATTTGTTCTCCAGATCGTGTCTTCATAACTCGCACATTAGAGTCTACGTTCTTTTTTTTTTCGTCAAGTTTTTGTGAAAAACTTTAGTTTGAGTTGTCTGGTCACCGCTGTGTGTTATGTTTGGTTACTGCCTGTGCCTACTGTATGCCATATCCACGTTTTATGTGGAAACCTTTCTAATAAAGTGTTTCATCATCTTTCTAAATGTCCCGGTGTCCTTCGGCTGAGATCTAATCAGCTCGGGTTGCGGTCGCTGTGGTCGGACCAGCTCGTCTTTTTATTGTGCGTCGACTTGATGTGCAGGAACACCTTGAGCCGGGCGAACAGACCGGACCCCAGAAGAGATTTTGAGATAATTCTCGTGGAAAAAGTGACCGAGCTGAACGTCACAGCAGATTATAAAATCCTGTTTATGTGGAAAAAATAAAAACAAAAATGTAGAAGACATTTCAATGCTGCTATGTAGACGCCAAGACTGAAAGAGACAACCAGAAAAACAAGTTATTGGTAATGTCTCTGTGTGTCTTTCAACAAAAAGACTAAATGTTCATAAAGGGATTTATGTTTGCGTTCCTGTCGGACATTTTTGCCTCATTGTGGACGTTCTTTGTCACTTGGCATCTCTTTGTGTCTCTTTTTGTAGCAGTTATGGATCTTTGTCGTAATTTTTTGCAATTGTTTAGTTGTTTTCTGAAACTGCTTGTGTCGTTTGTGGCGTCGTTTGTTTTCACTCAGTAGTTGTTCGTCTCTTTTTTGGTCATTTGTTTTATGTCTTTGTTTGCCGTTCTGTAATTCTTGTGTGTCTCTTCGTAGTTATTTGTATGTCTTTGTGGCTGTTTTATTGTCTCTTTGTAGTCACTTGCACAACTGAGGCAATTTGAAATCACTTTATGAACATTTAGTCTGTTTGTGGCCATTTTTGTGTCTTTGTAGTTTATCGTGTATCTTTGTAGTTGCTGGCATCGCCATTTTGAATCCCTTTTTATCTTTGTGGCAGATTTCGTCTCTTTGTAGTTATTTGCTTGTTTTTGAGGCTAATCCCTTCGTGGACATTTTGTCTGTCTGTGTGTACATGTTTGTCCTTTTTTTAGTAGTTTGTGAGTCTTTGTGGTTCTTTCTGTGTTTTGTTCCTCCTTCTGTGACATTTTGCCAGCGAGGTAGATCTCACAGGTGCGGCTGTTGCTTCCATAACTGCAAATTAACTTCAGCGTGAGCACTATTTCAATGTGATGAAAAGTATTTTGTTCAAGCTCGAGGTAAAAAGCAGAGAGAAACCAATGAGAGGCCATGTAGTCAAGATTCTTTGGCCCTTTTTTAAACCTCCCCAGCATCAGTGTGTTTGAATGAAAGTAAAGACTAATTGAAGCTACAAAATTTCTCTTACCGCCAAAGAATAAGGATTCTACGTAAATAGGTGCCCCCAACTGAGATGTGCAAATTGGACATCAGGGACTGCAGAGTCTTATTACCTCCCACTGAGATAACTTCATGTTCGCTAAACTCTGCTATTTTAATCCGCAAAAAGCAAGTCAGCGTGACTCTCAGAAAAGAAGCTGCTCACCAGGCACAGCTGGATGTTTTGCCTTAAAGAGCTTTGATGCCAAAAAAAAGACACTCAAACCAAAATGACTAATTAATTTCTCGGCCATGAAACCTTTACTTCTATTGTTTTAAGTGAGCCACCAATGATCAGTCAAGACCTGAACAACACATCTGGAAACACTTGGCTGCTGCAGTTCCATGCAGATTTTTCAACCGGTTACAAATATCTCACTGGAATACGTCTGGAAAAATTGGAAATTGAAGATATTAAATGTTCTACTGACATATTAGTGGAGAAGACACCAAATAACAATTGATATGTGACCACTTTGTCCTGGTGATGACACTAAATTGAAGGTGAGGGCATCGTAAAAGTCACAGAGATTGATCTGCAGAGGAACATGAACAGATCTGAGTGTCAGTCTGTTGAAACTGGACACATCATTTGGAAACATAACAAGAGAAGTAAGAAGAAATCAGATTTCCTGTCTAGTTATTAACGTCATCAATAATCCCGTGGATGTGGAGGAGATGAAGACGCACACAGATACTAGAATGAAAAATAAAAAAAAAGCCTTTCTATCCTTGCAGCAGATGATATCTTTGTTAGAGAAAATGTCAGCAGCACCTTGAAAACACATTTTCCTTTCTGCCTTCGGGGCTGGCCGGAGAAGCAGAGGTGAAAATTAAGCGAGAGGTGCGAGAGCTGGAGTTTAGAAAAGTGGACGCAGGCGCTGAATTTTATCTCGGCAGTAGTGAGACGCAAAACTATGAAGCCGAAACAACACCTGTCAACGCTGAGCTCAGAGCTGAGGGCGGAGCTAGATCTGTCGCACCTGAGGCGTCCTGGGAAATGAAGGCGAGGAACTGCAGGGTGGAAACCAGTTTCCCTGGTAACCAGTGGCATGTGGATAAGAGTGTCTTAAGACGTTAAGGAACCTGAATGAAGAACCATCACCTGCAGATTTTATTTATTTATTTATTGACGTATAAATAAATAAAATTTAGGTCTTAATTATTAAAGTTGGCGTCTGTGTGGAAACAAAGACCCACCTGAAGAAAGTGTGCATGATATTATAAGGAGCTAGAGAATAATAAATAAAATGTATTTGATCTTGGAGGAGGGGGAGGAGGAGGAGAAGAACGAGAAGGAGAAGAAGATGGAAGACATGGAGGAGAAGATGACGGAGGAATAGAAGGAAGAGGACAAGAAGGAGGAAGTAGAAAGGAGGGGAAGGAAGACAAGGAGGAGATGAAGGAGAAAGATTAGGAGAAGAACAAGGAGGTGGGGAGTAAGAGAATAAGGAGGAGGTAGAGAGAAAGATTAAGAGAAGAACAGGAGAAAGAAGAGAAGGAGGAGGAGAACAAGGAGGAGGAAAAGAAGGACGAGGATGAGAAGAACTAAGTGGAAGAAGAGGAGAAGAAAGAGGGGCAGAATGTGGAAAGGAGGAGATGAGGGGAAGGAGGAAGAGAATGGGAAGAAGAAAGAGATGATGGAGGAGGAGGAGTTGGACAAGAACAAGGGGAAGGAAGAGAAGGAAGAGGAGGGGAAGGAGGAAAAGAAGGAGAAGGTTTCCTTGGTAATGACTGGATGAGAACATCTAAAGAACCATCAACTACAGGGTTCATTCTTCTACTACTCTACTCATCAAATTTAGATCTTTACTGAAACACCTCCACGGTGTCGACAGATTACGCCTCCTCCTCCTCCTCCTCCTCCTCCTCCTCCTCCTCCTCTGAACGTCATCCATTAGTTTAATAAATCACAGCAGCAGCAGCAGCAGCACTCATGACTGGTGTGTGGTCAGCAGCTGTAACCTCATTAATTATTTACCACTGTGATCATCATCTGGACATCAGCCATGTGACGTACACAGACTCAAAGTTAACTCCTTAAACTCTGGACTAGTTTCTTTAGAATCTTCTCCTCGTCACAACGCCAGAGTCTGATCAGAAACTCTGTGTCTGGATTAGTAGAAACGACAGAAACAAAGCTGGGTCTAGGAGGAGAAGGAGGAGTAAGAGGAGGAGAAGTAGGATGAAAAGAAGGAGAAGAAGAACTAAGATGAGGACAAGCAGAAGAAGAGGGAGGAATATAATGAGGATAAGGAGGAGAAAGAGGAGGAGGTTGAGAAGAAGTAGGATGGAAAGTAGGAGAAGAACTAAGAGGAGGACGAGAAGGAGAGGATGAGGAAAAGGTCAAGAGCAAGAAGGAAGAAGGAGGAGGAGAATGAGAAGGAGGAGGAAAAGAAGGGGTGAGGAACAACAAGGAGGAAGAAGAAAAGGAAAGGGGAAAAGAATAAGAGTGAGAAGCAGGGGTGAGAGAAGGAAGAGGGAGGGCTGTGGGGAGGAGAAGGAGGTGGGAGAGGAGAAAAAGAACTCAGAGGAGGAAGAGAAGCAGGAGGAGAAGAAGGGGAGAAGATGAGGGAGAAGAGGAAGGAGGAGGAGAAGGAGGAGGAAAAGAAGGGGGAGAGGAACAACAAGGAGGAAGAATAAAAGGAAGGAAAGAAAAAGAGAGAGGAGGAGGAGATGAGAAGAAGAAGAACTAAGAGGAGGAAGATAAGTAGGAGTAGAGGATGAGAAGTTCAAGAGGAAGAAGGAAGAAGGAGGGGAGAATAAGAGGAGAGAAGTAGAGGGAGAAGAAGGAGGAGGAGAAGGAGGAGGTAAAGAAAGAGTTGAATCTAATGAATATTTTCCTAGTGAACAGATTATTAAAGGTTTACACCACGACTCTCCATCTGATTAAAAGTCCCTCTGGTCAGTCTGTTCTGACTGAGCTGGTCACCGTCTGGGTCATAATACTAGGAGGCATGGACTGTACATAAAGATGTCATCAACCAGATACTCACCTGTGATTGGAGGAACTGATCCTGTTCTCTAATGACCCATTAATGTCCATAAACTCCAGTTGTCTAAATCCACAGTAAACTGTCCTCTGGCTCCATCTGCTGGTTTTACGTGAGGGTATCACACATCAATGAGCCACAACGACTCCTCCATCACCATCAAAACAATCTGAATAGTTTTATTGTGACAAACACCAGAGCAACACATTCATCTGGATTCAGCTGAGAAATGATTTACAGATTTTAGTGCAGACGTTCAGTTCAGTGAAAAACATGAAGATGAAGTAGAGGCTGAAAGTGATCATGTCTGTCCTCATGTCACTGGTTCCAGGGTTTCACCTCTATCCAGGTTTACGTCTTAATCTCTTCTGGGACGAGGAGGAGGAGGATAACTAGAAGGAGGAGAAGGTCGAGAAGAAGGAGGAGAGGAACAAGGAGGAGAAGAAGAACATGGAGGAAAAGAGGAAGAAGAACAAATAAAAAGGAATATAAGAGGAGGAGACGTAGTAGGTAAAGAAGAAGGAAGGAAGGAGAAGGTAAAGTAGAAAGAGGAGTAGACAAAGAAGGAGGAAGAGAAGGAAGAAGAGGGGAAGAAGCAGGAGAAGAAAGAGGTGAGAAAGGATGAGGTGGGACAGAAGGAGGAGGAGGAGGTTAAGAAGAAGCAAGAGGAGGAAAAGAAGGGGGGAAATGGCAGAAAGAGAAGGAGGAGAAGCTCAAGAAGAAGGAGGAAATGAAAGAGGAGATAAAGGGAATGTAAGAGGACGATAAGATGATGAAGAAGAAGGAAGGGAAAAGTAAAAGTAGACGGAGGAGAACAGAAAGGAGGAGAAGGAAGAGAAGGAGGAGGAGGTCAAGAAGAAGAAGAAATATGTCAAAAAGAAGCAGGAGAGGAAAGAGGTCAAAAAGGAGAAGGAGGGAAAGAAGAATGAAGAGGAGGAGTGCTGTCCTTCATATAATTGTCCAAAACATATTCCTTCTACTGATCACTATATATTTTCTTCCTCCTGTGTCGGTTCCTCCTCATCCTCACTGTTCATCACTTACCTGCGTCTTAAACACATCTGATCAGTTTCACTGTATTTCTAAAATGAGCAGTCTGTCGAGTTTAAACACATGAACCTCAGCAGGACGTCCCATGAAGCTGGAGCTGGAGCTGGAGCTGGAGAGCAGCGAGTAAAGTCAAACCTCGAGCTGTGATGAAGAAGAAATCCTCTCACTCTTCTGTTTTTGTTGCAGCCTGCAGAGAAAAGTTAAAGTTAAAGGATGAAAATGATCTGGAGAAGCTCTGAACTATTAACTTTCCCTTTTTTGTTTTAGACTACAGAATAAAAGAAAGGTTTGATTTTCTATAAATGTGCGTGACACCCACTTCCTCAGCTTCCATCAGAGCATCCAGTTCCCGCCTCCAGCCGAGGGCGTCGACCAGCGCCTGCACGCCGCTGACCACGTCCCCCAGCTGCGCGACGTCGTGAGGCCGGCGGCTCCAGGCGAACGGCCCCACCGGGTCCCTGTTGATGAGCAGACGGGGGACGGAGCTGCGAACGGCTCCTGCCAGGCTGGCGAACGGCTCCACCTGCAGAGTCAACGGCCGCAAACTGAGCACTTTGTTGTGTTTTCAGATCAAGACCTTATGTTTTTTGGCTGCTGGTGCTCACCTCCAGTGAAGTGCCCATGATGATCAGCAGGTCTGCCAGAGGGAAGTCTTTGAGATACTTGAAGAAGTGTCGCGGAAGCTCCTCCCCAAAAAACACGATGTCAGGCTTCACCACGCCCTTACAGGTGGGACACTTCGGGACCGTCCCGCTCATCACGTCTGGCTAACGAGACACACAAAAATAAATAATTATTGTCTGCTGACGATGCAAATCAGGCAAAATAAAATCCTGGAAGACAAAACATTGTTGGTCCAAACCACATCTGATGCATTTAAAAGAGGAGGAGGAGGAGGAGGAGGACAAGGAGAGGGAGAGAATGGGAAGGAGGAGGAGAAAGACGCAGGAGAAGGAGGAGACGGATGAAAAGATGGAGGAAGAAAACAAGATCTAAGAGGAGGAAGTGAAGGAGGGGGAGGGAGAGGAAAGAAAAGGAGGACAAGCAGAAGAAGAGGGAGTCATATAATAGGAAGAGGAGAATAACTAAGAGGAGAGAGGGAAGGAGAACAAGGGGGATAAGGGGAGGGTTGGGAAGGAGAAGAAGGAGAACTAAGAGGAGGACAAGAAGGAGGAGGAGGAGGAAAATGTCAAGAGGAAGAAGGAGGAGGAGAAAAGGGGGAGAAGGGAGAGGGAGGAGGAGAAGAAGGAGGAAATGAAGGGGAGAGGAACAACAAGAAGGAAGAAGAAAAAGAAGAGGTAAAGTAAAAGGAGAAGAAGAACTAAGAGGAGGAAGAGAAGTAGGAGGAGAAGAAGTTGGGGGAGATGGAGGAAGAAGGAGGAGAACAAGTTGAAGAAGTAGAGGGAGAGTGAGAAGAAGGAGGAAAAGAAGAGAGTTAGGAACAACAAGGAAGAAGAAGAAAAGGGAAAAGAAATAGGAGGAGAAAGAAGCAGAAGAAGGAGAAAACAAGCACGAGAACACAGGGAGGGAGGAGGAGAGGGAGAAGTCGGTGTAAAAGAAGGAAAAGAAGAAGGGCTATGGGGAGGAGAAGGAGGAGGAAGAGGAGAGGCAAGAGGAGGAGATGGATAAAGAATAAAGGATAAAGTAGGAGGAGAAGAAGGGGGAAGATGAGGACAAGTAGAAGAAGAGGGAGGAATACAAAATGAGTATAAGGAGGAGAAAGAGGAGGAGGAAGAGGAGGAGAAGGCTGAGAAGAAGCAGGGTGAAAAGAACGAGAAGAAGAACTAAGAGGAGGACGAGAAGGAGGAGGAGAGGATGAGGAGAAAGTCAAGAGGAAGAAAAAAGGAGG
This sequence comes from Chelon labrosus, assembly GCF_963514085.1. Classification (NCBI taxonomy): domain Eukaryota; kingdom Metazoa; phylum Chordata; class Actinopteri; order Mugiliformes; family Mugilidae; genus Chelon; species Chelon labrosus. The sequence goes on along the minus strand of NC_140339.1, from coordinate 2,725,262 downwards.
AAGAGAACATGGGGAGAAGAAGGAGGAGATGAACAAGAATGAGGGAGAAGAAAAGGAAAGTGGAAGGAGAAGAGGAAGGATTTGAATCTAATCTAATAATATTTTCCTAGTGAACAGATTATTAAAGGTTTACATCTGATTAAAACTCTGGTCAGTCTGTTCTGACTGAGCTGCTCACTGTCTGGGTCGTGACTCACTCTGAGGTCCTCGCCCTCATATTTCCTCAGGCAGGAGGTGCAGGTGGCGGTGGCGAACGTGCCGTGAGCCTCCACCAGCATCTCTGGAGGAATCCCTGCCACTTGACCCAAAGGAAAAATATTTAAAAAAAAAACAAATCCATCATTTAATCAGCACCACAATCTGAGTGACATTGACAGAGGCGAACACGTACGTCTCTCCAGCCCGTCGATGTTCTGCGTGTACATCCTGAGCAGCTGACCCTTCTGGTGCAGCAGACGTACAAAGTAGTGCGTCACATTGGGCCGGTAGTTGCCCGGATACAGCTCTCTGGCCAGGGCGAAGAAGGGGTCAGGGTTCCGGTGGAAGAAGCCGATCTCGAATATGGCCTCGGCGTAAGGGAGGTCGTACTGCTGCAGGTTGTCGTAGAGACCGCTGCCTGGAGACCTGGGAGCAAGTGAACTTCGTCTCATGTTCTGTCTGATCCTAGAGGGAAACCTTCGGGGAAACCTTTTTACCTGAAATCAGGGATGCCACTGGGAGTGCTGATCCCAGCTCCGGCCATCACCACCACTCTCTTGTAGCGCTTCTCTCGGATGTTTTTGGCGATGTCCTGCAGGGTCTGCTGCTCGACGGACCCACCACCGCTGCCGCCAAGGGAGAAAAACCTTCGGGTCCCATTCAACCAGGGGGAGTGTGTCCGTCTGTGAAGAAATTAAAACTCTGAGGTCTTGAAATAAGAAAACCTGACATTGGAAAAGTTTAAACACAGCTTGGTAGATTTAGACTTTTGCTTGCTTGGTCACAGTAGCTTAGTTGCACATAAAAAACACTCTTAAGAACCACAGATAAAAGAAAGATTAAATAAAATAAAATAAAAATAAGTAAAATAAAATCTAGTGAAATAAAATAAAAATAGTATTTTGACTTTTAATTTTTTTCCTGCACCTTTAGTCTGTTGGTTTTATTTCTTTCTTTCTATTTATTGTTTTCAAAGTAAGAATTTCATTGCATTTACATTTTTAACAAATTTCTAAGTTAGAAAAGATCACATACAAACAGTTTTCACGCTGCTAAATAAATAAATTTACAAAAAATAACTCTTCGCTCCCGTAAGGAAAACAGATTTCTGCAATGCAATGTCAATTAATTAAAAATATATACAGTACATTTATACAGTTCCACTGATGCTGCCACCACCGTGCTTCAGAAACATCCAACAGGGGGAACACTCTTCATAGGCTGAATCTTTTAATATTTTACATTTTCAGAGGCTAATACTAGACAGTCATTTGCACAAAATTAACTTTTTATCAATTACTGATCCATAAATGTCTAAACCTGAAGCTGCACATGCATTGTGTTGCTCTCAGGTGATGTTGTTGTCGTACCTGGACAGAGCAGGTGCACCTTCAGCTGGACACAGTCTCCTCTGACCAAAGCCTATAAAACAGCACACAGTTTATTAATCACCTTCAGTAATTGTTTCTGCAGCATCTGTGTGTGTGTGTGTGTGTGTGTACTGACCGTCAGCAGAGAGACTCCAGCTTGTTCTTGAACACAACCTGCGATGTAAACAACAAAGTCTGACAGGTGTCATTAATGAGGAGCCCACCAAAGAAGAAGAAGCCATTAGAGCAGCTGAGACTCTGACTCAAGACTCTCACCGCTTCACACAAGCACAATCCTAAACATTTACACGGCCTGTTGGCGCATTTACTTCAGTAAACATGAGAGAAAATGAATAAACAGTGACTGACAGCTTGCTGAAGTATGTGTTGTCGTCCTTTGACCTCCTTCTGTCTAACTTTAACTTCTCAAATCTATCATATCGTTTGCTGCGTAGGTTTAACGCACATTTAGTTAAATTACCCGCCTTATATTAATGTAAAACGATCCACCAGGATATAAATCATAACGCTAACAGAGGTCAAAATATCAACTTTATTGACATATTAGGCGCGTTCGACTTGATGCAGATCTGTCTGAGTCTGACTTGACGTGATGCATGCTGGGTAGAACAAGTTCATTTTAACCAATCATATTCGAGATCTATGAGCATGACAACCCAGCATGCATCACGTCAAGTCAGATCTGCACAGATCTGCATGAAGTCGAACGCGCCTATTAGCTTTAGCTAGCTAAAGAAACGCCCCCTTTATTTCCCATCAGCCCTTGCGCTCCGGAAGTAGTAGCAGCAGCAGCAGCAGCCAGCAGCGCAGACCCACAACACGGCAAAGCTACTTGACGTTAGCTGAAAATTCAACAACACTCACCAGTCCTGAAGTAGATTAAACTTAATTTTGTCGCTACCATGAAAGATGTCGCCGGGTACCTCAAACAGCAGCAGAGCAACAGCTCCACGCCGGAGATGGCGGCGGAGTGGCACGGGCTGGAGGAGTTGTACAACAAAAGGTAAAAAAAAGTCAGCTAGCTGGGGTTGAAAACACTCTGCTAACCGCTAGGCTAGCTAACGTTAGCTAGCTCATTCATTGAAATTGCACGCTGAGTCATTCGCGGAGCTAACGCTAGCAGTCGTAGCCGAGGTTTAGCTAATGCTAAAGAGAAACCTTCATCTTTGAAAACAGAGCTCATAACTCGGCTACTAATATTATTTTATGAACAAATAAATAGCGGCAGGTAAAAAGCACCTTGTGTGTTTTTAGGTTTTAACCCCGCACCTGTAATATAGAATAAAACTGACTGGCCTGTCTCAAGTTTTCTGTAGCTGTTAGCATGGAAGCTATGCATGAGTTTACATTACTTCACCATAGTAATAATCTTTTTAGTATTTTATCAACTAATATTAAAGAATATAGAACTTTTAAATACGATATTTATCGTTTTTTTTACATATTGACATATTAAAATTTTAACTTAATTGCTGGTTAAACAAACCAAAGTCCCAGAATAATCATTATTTTTCTGTTGATCAATAACACGAACATATTTACAATATATAGGAGCATATTCAGTATATGTGTAATTAACATGACATGTCAGGGCTTTGACTATTTCATCAGTTCTTGTGTTTGCTGATAACTGTTGTTAAAATACGTATGTATATATTTTTTGTTGTTGACAGGTTGTGGCATCAGTTGACTCTGAAGCTGACAGACTTTGTCAAAGATCCTTGCTTCAAAACAGGAGATGGCCTCATACAGGTACGTGCACCTCACCCGAAGTCGTTTACCTGCAATACACCTGTAATGAGTATGCACTGATCTTGATGTGCCCTGGCACCAGTTAATATCATGCAGCGACTTGTCTTTAACAAATTTTCACCCTTTTGTTGCTTTTATGAATCGTCAGTAAAATAGTTTTGAAGCTTAAATATCTATAAATGATTTGATAGTGAATCTGAAACAGATCTACGGACAAAAAGTAGTGGATGTAATTAGGTAGAATTAAATTAGCATTAAACGTATCAGATATATCAGTCTATCAAGAAAATAATATATGCATAGTGAGCGTACATGACAGTCCAAGACAGTCAGAAAGGTCGGGGGTGGGCTGGGGGGTGGACAGAGACAGGAACTCGACCTCAAATCAAAATACTTTAATGTCAAATAAAAACATCAAGTTATTATTTCCATGTCTGTGTCGTAAGTGATAAAGACTAATGAGTGCAAAACACAACTAGTTGTGTTTTAACGGACTAAAAGTACCACATGCAGCTTTTCTGTTGATTGAGACTTGTTGTAAATAATGCCGTGGATTTTTTTGGCCACTAAAAGGACTCCGTTGACGTTGACTCTGAATTTCTTTTTTTCTTCTTGTAGCTTTATGAAAACTTCATCAGCGACTTTGAACACAGGTGAGATGAAAACTGTGCGATCGCTCAGTCGAAACATGTAACTGGATCCTGTTTGTTCTGCTGCTAATTTTATTTTATTTTTTTCTTGCTCCCTTACCAGAATCAATCCACTGTCGCTGGTGGAGATTATACTGTTCGTCGCCAGACAGATGTCAGGTGAGAACAGGAGGCAATGTTTTCTGTAGGACGTTCTTTGTTTCATGATGATGTTTCATTAAAACGTTTTTTTCTTTTTCTTTTAATGTTTAGATCCAAAAGATGCCATCACTTTTCTGGAGAAGACCAAGGAGAAGGTAAGTTCAGGGCTTTCTAAATGTACATTTTCTAAACTGTATTTCTGATCAGACTTTGTCTCCGTCAGGTGAAAAGCAGCGACGAAGCCTCCATTCTCTGCAGGACTTCAATCGGCAGTCTCAAATTGGAAATCAGCGATCTTCCTGCCACAAAGGTGAAACCTTTTAAACTCTCATCTCTCTTTGTTTGCAGGTTGCTGACGCAAAAGCATCCGTTTCGCACCTCATTTAGAAATAACGCTCCGCTGTGATGTTCACGCGTGATGTGTCTGTGAAGCAGAGCGCCAAAAACACAAAAACGCTGCTGCTTTACAACTCACACATGGCTTTGTAACTCCGGCTCTTACTGAAATAAATTGTAGGTGTTGGATCCACCTTTTCCTTCGCACCTGAGATTTTAAACTGCACGGGAAAACATCAGTCACTATAGAAACTTGGTGAAGTGGTTCTGCTGCTGTTAACCACCACATAATGTTTTAATCAACGTTTAAATAAATCAAAATAAATCCAGTCGGACTTAATTTAATGTCAGATTTAGGGTTGGAGAATAGCTACCTGATCAGAGTATTTCCTATGAGACATGATTAAGTGCAGATTTTAAATCCCGCCATGGGACATTTAAATGTTTATTATTATGTCTAGTAACATCATCCGACTCTGCTAAAAGTCTACAATTATCCCTGTTTGTTTCTTTCACTTCCAGAAACTCATTGAAGAGGTCGAGGAAATGTTGAACAACTTGCCCGGGGTGACGTCGGTCCACGGCCGGTTTTACGACCTCTCCAGCAAATACTACCGCATCATCGGGAACCACGCCTCCTACTACAAGGACGCTCTGCGCTACCTCGGATGCGTGGACATCAAAGACCTTCCAGGTGAGCGGGACGGGAAGAAAATCTGAATTAAGTCTAATTTTAAAAAACAAAACGAAGCACGTCGCTTATATCTTCGTGTCTGAATGTTTGTCCACAGAGACAGAGAAGCAGGAGAGGGCGTTCACACTCGGACTGGCTGGACTCTTGGGAGAGGGCGTTTACAACTTTGGAGAGCTGGTGGGATTTACACCGAGCAAAGTGGTTGTTGTTGGTTTTTTCCATTCAGCTGAAGCTCAGAGTGGTAACGGCTACGTCTGCCGTTTTGTCTTTTGCAGCTGATGCATCCTGTGCTGGAGTCCCTGAGGAACACAGACAAACAGTGGCTCATCGATACGTTATACGCCTTCAATGGAGGCAACGTGGAGAAATTTCAGGGCTTCAAGACGGCATGGGGCCAACAGGTGAGTCACATTATATCAGACGTACACTGACAAAAAGATTCATTAATACACTAGATGTTACAATCCCTTGTGCCAAGATCCCAGGCAAAACACATTTAGAGGCCCTATTCAACTGAGAAACCCTAACAAACCAACAGTCATGTGATATGACACTTAACCTACAATCTAAATGAACTAAGTAAAAGCTGCTGGCTTGTAGGCCCACAGAGCAGCAGAAGATAATTCAAACATTGTGAAACATAAGCTAACCTAACGCTGCTGGCTTGTATGGCCCGCTCAGCAGCTAACCATAGCTACCAAGCAACATGAAGACATCAGGAACCTGGCCTAAACAACAGCAGTATGCAGCATGTCATTGGGGTTTTCAAGTGGGCACCTCCTTTCACTGAGGTTTCGTTAAGTTAGGCCCACGACACCTCAAGAAGGCGTAACAGTGAATTCCAGCGTCCTGGAGTCACCCCCCTCCACGCTGCCACTGCAAAACCCCGTTTTTCTCAACATTAATATTAGACAACAACTAATATTTCAGTAATTAGCCTAGTCCTTTTATGAATCACGACACAAACAAATCTACCGTGGGAAGAAATTATTTGTGTTGAGATTTAGAACTTCTCAAAAATTCACTGCTTTCCATTTTCATGAATGTCTTAAGATCAGAACGGCACCATCTGCTCATGTGGATCAACCTTTAACTGGTTAATTTTCTCTCTCTCTCTCTTGAACATAGCCTGACCTTGCAGCACACGAAGCTAAACTAATGCAGAAGATACAGCTGCTCTGCGTGATGGAGGTGAGTCACATTTATGCCCTTTTTGCACGGGACCAGTTTTACCTGGGGTCCTGTAGTCATTTATGATTGTCTGTGGTTTTAATCCTGTGCAGATTGACCACATACGTCATTTGTGAAGTAAAAATGACGCCGCATATTACCTACCATAGTTAACCTGAATTGGTTTCTGTCTCTTTTTAAGAATTATGAAGAATGTGTTATAAATCAAAGTTTGGACGAAGCATATTTAGATGTGTTGGATTTTATTTAGTGGTGTTTTAATGTGTTCATCGCTTCAGTAAAGGTGAGGAGCTGATTTAAATACTGGTCGCTAGTTTGTAAATTCTCCCCCAGAATCAATAGTCTCATCACATCATGTTTTTTGTTTGTTTGTTTTAATATATTTTTCATTATTGATCAAAATCTGCAAATAACTTTTATTCTGAATCGCTGCTCTGTATGCTAACTCCTGTCTCCTTTTCCTTCCAGATGACCTTCACTCGTCCAGCGAATCACAGACAGCTGACGTTCACTGAGATCGGTCAGAGTGCCAAGATCCCCGTTAACGAGGTCAGTAAATCTGTTGACCCACTTCGATCACCAGAGAGAATATTGTTACAGCTCTATTTTTAATCACGCGGAGCTGATGTAGTTTTACCTGACCGTTTGTGATGTTTGCCTCCTGCAGGTGGAGCTTCTGGTGATGAAGGCTCTGTCTGTGGGGCTGATCAAAGGGAACATTGATGAGGTGGACCAGAAGGTGCAGATGACCTGGGTGCAGCCCAGAGTGCTGGACCTGCCGCAGGTTCGTTTTCTTATCAAATATCACACTTATAACTACATTTACATGGACAAGTTAATCTTCCACCTGATCAATTGTTCTAATCAGAGATTCCAACTTCACTGTTTACAATAGACGCTGAATAAAATGGCGTTGAATCCCTCAGGATTTTCTACATTTCTGCATAAAATTGACTTAAAACATCAGCAGATATTCACAAAATTCCTGAAAGTAAACAGTTAAACAAATTGTATACGTTTTTATGTGTTTATTTAGATAACTGCGCCAGTATTATATATCTGAGGCGCAAAGGTAAACGCACCTCTAGGATTACAAGTTAATTTCAAGGCTAAATTAGTGTTCAGAAGTGTTTCTTAATGAATCTAAAGAGACTCCGCTGTCAGTGCCCCTTCTGATTAGTCTTATTTTTAAGGTGGAGGTCATTCTACGCCATGTATTTTTTTTAAATGCTGTCACTAGAGCAGTAAACATTTCCTCCTGCTCTGATGCATGTCAGGACTAATTGTGGGTTTTTGTTTTCAGATCAAAGGCATGAAGGAGCGTCTGGACTTCTGGTGCGGCGACGTTAAGAACATGGCCATGCTGGTGGAGCAGCAGGCCCACGACATCCTCACCTAAACAGATTCGGTCTGCAGACGGAGAGATCCCACATTTTTTTTGTTTTGTTTCGTTTTTTTTCTTTCTACCCGATGTTCATTCTTCTGTTACTGTCACTGTTTATTACCAATCTGTAAATTACACTGTGGTATTTTACAAATAAACAACTGGTTGGAACATTGTCCTCACTGCGTGGACTGTACAAAGATAATAAAATATCTACAAAAATTACACTCATCTCTGTAATTGTTATGTTTTCAAGTGTTATTTGTCTTTTAATATGAAACTGTTGATACCTGAGCATCTTATTTATTTGTTTTGGTTTGTAATTCAAGATGGACGTCCATCAAACACATAAAAACAAGCTTTTTACTTCCTAAATCCGTAAAAAGACTGAAAAGACTATATTTTTTTTTGCACTTGGGTACTAGAGATAGTACTTTATACATTTCCTCTTTACCAAACAAGTTTAAGCTAGCTAGCAACCTTATTCCACTGCTTCATGGCTAAATAATTCCCAGATATTAGCTGCTGCTACCATTAGGGTTGCCAACTGCCATAAAAATAAATAAGGGACACCTTATTTTTTTGAGCCCTTTTTTTGTGTGTGAAACGATTTTTTAACTATTTGACTAAAACCTGAATTGAATTAGATTCATATTTTTGAGTGATATGAACACATGCAAAACAAATTATAATTCAATCATTTATTTTTAATACAAAACAACAAAATTAACAGAAACCTGTCCTACTTAACTTAATAATAAATAATAATAATTAATAATAAAACCATTGAAAGCAGAACATTCCTCTTGTAATAGTGCAAACAGAAAGTGTGAGGAAAAGTTGTTGCTTTGTTGTCTTCCGGTATCTTCTTCCAAGCGACAGTACCTCGACCAATGAGATGAGCGGGATTCCCGCTGTCAGCTCATTGGTCGCAGAGCAGGAGACGGCCGGGAAAAACTTTACCGTAAATGTTGATATAAAGCGCCCTCTTATTCATTAATTCCATTGACATTTAACACACTATTCTTGATTCTCACGGTATTACGGGACAAAGTGAGCTAATGTCTGCTAATGCTAATATCACCTTAAAGACTTTTAAAAAGATAGTTATTCTACTCCGTATATTGTGTTTGGTACTGTTTTAAAATATTTGTAATTAATAAATGTCATCTTTACCGTAAAATCTCATCCGGCTAGCAGTTTGACCCCTTTTTGCACTGATTCGTGGCTAAATTATTCCCCGATATTAGCTACTGCTACCATCGCAAAAGAACTAGCATTAGCTGCTAACATTGGCGATTAAAATGAAGTTCAACAAAGAAAGGTCTAGATTTATGGTTCACTTTACTTTTAGCTCTAGTTGGGTCTCCACCAACTCTTAAAATTAAACTCTTTACTAAATGCCACTATATGTTTTGCTAGCAAGCTGCTTTCTGTGCTAACGCTAATATCCCCTTAAAATACCTTTTAAAATACTGCTATTCTACTCAACGTTTCGCACTTTGGTACTATTTTGAAATATTTATATATAATAAACTTTATCATAGAAGCTAGCACCTCTTTTCCACTGCTACATGGCTAAATAATTGCCTGCAATTAGCTGTAATACTTGCAAAGTTATTTATTTCAGAGACAAAACAGGTGTTTCTATATATTTCTTTTGTTAATTCAGTCATGCAACATTTTTTAAACTTGTACAATATAAAACCCATAAAGACCACTCTGAGATTTTTAATAAAGTCATCTCACAAAGCAGGAAAGTACAATAATGACTTGTGACACAGATTCAATTAAAAGAAAGAGTTTTCTATGGTGGGCTCATTAAATATTAATGTGTTGTTGAATTTTAAATAAGACGGCTCCACCGTCGTTAACACTGCAGGACGTAGTGGGTCCTGAGTCTTCTTTCATTAACGTCAAGTAACTACAGACCTCTGCGTGCTCTATCGAGGACGGAAAAAGATTTAAATAAATGTAGAAATAAAAAAATAATCTACAGAAATAAAACGGTTGCATTGAATCCACATCCCTCTATTTTCATCCGTTTATCTATCGTCAGGGTATTCTAAATGTCCCAGATAAGCCATAACATTATGACTGTGCGCCTAATATTGCGAAACCAAAGCAGACCTGACCCTCTGAAGGTGTGTTGTGGTGTTTGGCACCGAGACGTTAGCAGTAGATGCTTCAAGTTGAGAGTTGGAGGCCTCCATGGAAGATCATCCAACAAGATGCTGGATTGGACTGAGATCTGAGGCCAAGTCAACAGGTCAGCACCTTGAACTTGTTGTTGTTCCTCAAACCTTTCCTGAACCAGGGAGCATTATGCTGCTGAAAGTATAGTTAATACAGTTTCCATAAAATGGTTGACATAGTCTCCAACAGCGCCTAGGTCAGTGGTACCCAAGGTGTCCCTGAATGACATTGGCAACGCATCGCACTCCACTGGTTTGCTTTCTTCACACGGTGCGTCCTGCTGCCACGTGGACCTCAGGTAAGCAAAGCACATACACTTGGCCATCCACATGATGTAAAAACATAACCTCCAAACTACCTCACCATCATCTCTAGGGCTGATCCAAGTCCACCCTACAGAGAGACGTCACTACATCTGCTTGTATCTGCAGCATCTTTCAGTCAATACACAAAATTCATGACCATCAGACAAAAAAACATATTTATTTCAAAGCGTTGTTGTTTCACCTCCAGTTTCCAGGAAGGACAGAAAAATGGAGGAAGCAAAACAACCAGATCTGGGATCATGAGGCGCCGATGAAGACGCTCGTATCCTGCCTTTCAGTGAGTTTGTCTCAAAGACATTTTCTGCATCATTTAAGCCTTTTGGACATTAAGTTGTGTCCGTGTCCTTCATGTGTTCTCACAACAAGAGCTTCACTGAGGACTGATGTGTGTCCGTTACGCTTCGATGGACACCTGGGGTCACGTTCTGTGGAGGATGACTTTTACCAGAGTTTGAATTAAAAAGGGAAATGCCAAACACCAAATGCCAACTGGAAAATGCCACATCTGTGCTAACGTCTTAACATTTATCTATGAGCTGATTATCCTCAATAATTGTAGTAAAAAAAAACAACAACCTTTTTCTTTTTTATTTAATTCTGAGTGATTCTCCTCTCTAATGTCCACCTCGGCCAGAGAGCGACTGACTTGATTTCATTTGATTAGATCATTTACTACATTAGGTTATTGTGTCTCGTGTCTGTCAGTCCTGGAAGAGAGTTCTTCTGTTACTTGGCTCATAAAAGGTGTTTTATTATCCTATTCATCAATTCATCAATTGATCAAACAGAAAAATCCTTTCAGAGCTCAAGGTGACACCTGCAAAAAAAAATTAAAAATTTTAAAAAATGATAAAAAAATAAAGAAATTAACAGCCGACCTATAAATTAAATTAAAAAGAAATGCATAACAGTAGAAAATTAAACACAAATGTTGTCATGGATTATTTATTTTAGATATTTTATGATTAAATTTAAAAATGATTAAATAATTTTAGTTATTTGAAAAAGTAACAACTTAAAAGTAAGTTTTACCATTTAAAAATATTTATTTATTATATGTGAAAGCGGTTTCAAAGTGGTTTTAGTTATTAAGAAAATTAAAAATCTAACATTTTACCTAATAAAAGATATTTATTGCATGTTAGCGATTAAGTAAGTAGAAAAATACTAAATGATCCCATATATTTTAACAAGTAAGAATTTTATATTTCATTATTTAAAGATATTTATTATAATATTGAAAAGATAATTTAATTTGAATAATTTATCCACACGGTTAGCACCGATGCCTCGCGGCAAGAAGGTCCTGGGTTTGAATCCATCGGATGACTGGGTCCTTTCTGTGTGGAGTTTGCATGTGATTTATTTCTATGATTTATTTCAAGTTTATAGAATAGATAGATAGATAGATAGATAGATAGATAGATAGATAGATAGGGACAAACGTCCTCCTCAACCTGTCCATGGAGCAGGACAGAGACACGGCTGACTATGGTGTCCTGTAGAAGGTGGTGGACATTGTTCATGATGGACCAGAGTTTGTTCAATATATGTGTGTATGACATCTATATTTCTCCTTTTTTTCTCCAATCACTTGCTCCAGTCACTGATTGGAAGAACATGCACCAGAGGAACGCCGGCCGTCATTTATTCTCGCTGCTGCTGCTGAAGAAGAAGAAGAAGAAGGTCAGTCTGGGTCTCTGTGGTCTCCAGTGACGCTCGCTCAAGTGACAGCTCCAGTCCATTGGTTTACCTTCGAGATGACAGCGGAAAGGACTAACAACAATTAGCGAGGGAGAGATCAATGATACGCGCAAACCACCCCCGTTATCAGGAAAACAGATTGCTGACTGACCAGATTTGAGTCTGGGAGGGGAGAGAGAGAGATGGAGAGAGAGAGAGATGGAGAGAGAGAGAGAGAGTGAAATGAGGCTGGATAATTAGGAGAAGGAGGCTGTATCCCCGAAGGGAACGAGCAGCGAGCAGCTCTGTGCATGCAGCTCTTCGCACCATCCCTCCGTCTCTATCTCTTTAAGAGAGAAGGAGTGTGTGTGGGGGAGGGGTATTGGCTGGGGTGGAACAGTCCTGTAATGAGCAGATTTTAGAGAGAGAGAGAGAGAGGGATAGAAAGAGAAAGAGCGAGGCCGAAAAAACAAGAGGGGACAGATGACTTGGTGGAATTGGGATATTACAACAACAATCCAGATCTGAAATGGCGAAACGGAGAGGACAAAAAAGGGAAGAGGAATAATAACGCGTCCCGCTTCTCCCCGATTCTGCATCCTCATCCTTCAGATCACAGCCGAGCAGAGAGGAGGAGGAGAAGGAGGAGGTGGAGGAGGAATAAGGGAGGAAGAAAAAAAAAGCCGGAGAGATTTTCACACTCCGCTATGTCTGCCGAGGCGTGTGTGTCGGTCTGTGTGTGTGTTTGTGTGGCCGTGGATGTGTGTCTCTGAGCTTGTTTCCAGGCCATGCTGCCGTAGAGAAATATCTTCAACTTCTCTGGGTTATATTTCTCTCTCTTTTTTTTTTTAAATGGCGTATGAGTGCAGTGGCAGCAGCAGCGGTAGCAGCAGCATCCCTGTCCTGTATCCGTCTGCCGGTGCGGCAGGATGTGGGGATGCTCTTAACGTCTGATTGAGCCGAGCTGAGCTGAGCCGCCGCCGCCGCCGCCGCCGCCGCCACCGCCGCCGCCGCCGCTGCTCCGAGGGCCTTGTGGGACTGCTGGCAAAGCCTAGGCCTCGCTTGTCTGGAGAGCCCCGCTGCACGGACGAGGCGACGGGCCTGCACGGCTGCGTGGAGCAGGAAGGTGGAGGAGGAAGTTGAGGAGGAGGAGGAGGAGGAGGAGGATGAGAAGCACTCTGAGCCTGCATGCCCATGGGAAGCAGCATGCACGGCCGCTTGCGTTCGTCACTCCAGACCCGTCGCTGAGGCTCGGATTGCTTCTCCATCGTGAGGTGATGCTCTTTTTAAAAACCAGGAGCCGGCGCTTCACATCCTAAACTGAGAGGAGAGGGACAGTCGAGAGAGCCCCCACACCTCCACGCTACCTGCTTCAAACCGGGCCTCCTCCCTCCCTACTTGCTCCTTCTGAGTGAAGCGGGGGCCCTTGTTTGTTCTTCTTTCTTGACGTTCTAAGGATTTGCCCTAAACCTGTTTCATGCATGTCCACTGGAGGCAGGTTTGACTTTGATGACGGGGGGTCGTACTGCGGGGGGTGGGAGCAGGGTAAGGCCCATGGCCGAGGGGTCTGCACGGGGCCCCAGGGTCAGGGCGAGTACGCGGGGGCCTGGAGCCACGGCTTCGAGGTCCTGGGCGTGTACACGTGGCCCAGCGGGAACAGCTACCAGGGCACCTGGGCGCAGGGCAAGCGGCACGGCATCGGCGTGGAGAGCAAGGGCCGCTGGGAGTACAGAGGGGAGTGGACGCAGGGTTTCAAAGGTCGCTACGGGCAGCTGGAGAGCACGGCCAGCGGGGCCCGGTACGAGGGAACGTGGAGCAACGGGCTGCAGGATGGATACGGCACCGAAACCTACTCTGACGGAGGTAAGAGACACTTTACTTCCCCCCTCCCCCGTGTCCTCCCACAGCTTCTGTTTTCAGACCTAACACCAGTTTAGAGATCAGAGGAGTGAAACCAGACTCATCTACTGCTCCCCGGGCTGCAAGTGGAGCAACTTGCTTACCTTGCCCGCTTCCTGAAACCAACTGTAACACATCTCTGATGCAGGCTACATAAATAACATGTAGGTCACATCCACATGCACGGATATATATTACTGATGAGGCCTACGGGCCACAGCACCAGCAGCACCAGGGGGTCAAGCCCTGTTTTGTAGTATAATATACGTGCAGAGGAGTGGCAGTGGGAATCGACTGTAGCAGAAAGTAGTGTGGACCAAATACTTAAGTTATAAGCCACAGTTTTTCCACCACCTGAGAGTTCACTACAAAACATCTAACATCTAAGAGACTGAACTGCAACGAAGAGACACAAAAAAGCTGCGTGAAATGGCTTCAAAGAGACATAAAGACATGCTAAACGAGGGGTGAAAGATGCACACAGTTACCAGAAAGGAGGGAAAATGTAAAACGACCTCAAGCAGATGCAAAAATAGGTTCAAAACAACCACAAAGATGCACAAAATGGGGAGAAAAAAACATGCAAAATGACAACAAAAAGACACAGACACCCAAAAAATACAGAACTATAGTACAATGACCATAAAGAGACACGAAACGGCTCAAAATAGAAACAAAAACACGTCAACTGATGACAAAGGCACGTAAAAGAGACTTCAAAAACTCAAAATGTCAACAAAAAGGTTCAAGACGAGCATAAAAAGACATAAAGTTACGGAACAGACACACAATACAAGCACAAAGATGAGGCAGGCGACTGTAGAGTGAAGTAAAATGGCCGGAAAAAGGCAACTTCAAAAAGAAGTCAAACAACTACAAAGCGCAGTGATCGTAAAGAGACACAAAAACAACCGCGAAGAGACAAAGCAGCAACAACGAGATGCAAAATCAGTCGAAAAAGAAGTCAAACGATTCCAGAGTAAAGTGAAATGACCACAAAGAGACGCAAAACAACTACAGAAAGAAGTCAAATGACTACAAAGATACGCAAGATGACAAAAAAGTAGCGCAAAGAGGTTAAAATAAAAGATATCAGGTGACAACAAAGAGACGACAAACAAAATACTAGATAGATATAAGAGACACACAGACAGACAGTGAGTTGAGTCTCACATGAGAGGGGTGGGGTTTCACTTCCTGGTGTGTTTTATTTCCAGACTCAGGAAACAACACAAACATCTTCGAGCGAGGTCACGTGTCTCAGGTTCGAAATTAAAACCTCATCGCTCCTGTTTATCAAATCACACCTTCCCTTCTCCCCCTCTGCATCACCGTGATGCAGAGTCTCCATGGTAACGCGGAGACAGCAGGTCAGCGTGTCACTAGAGACCAGCTCGCGGCTCTCCTGCTCTCTGATTGGCTCCCCCCAACCCCCTCCGCTCCGCTCCGTTCCTGCCTGCCTGCCGGTCGGACATAATTGAGGCCGTTTGATAACCGCCTCCGAGAAACCCTGACGATGGAGGTCAATAAATAAAAGCAGGTGGAATGAAACCACGACGGCTGCATCGGCTCACACCTGCACGCTGAAGAAAAAACAAAATAAAAACAAAGATGGAGAAGAGAGTGAAGGAAATAAAAAAGAGACTGCGTCACGGGACAGCTCTGCCTCTCTCTTCCGCTCACGTGGAAGACCGCCGACAGATGAATATAGCACGCACGAGCTGACACATTTTCCACAACCCAGTAAATGTGCAGGTTTTCTCCCTCAACACACACACACACACACAAAGTGGCAGGCTCAGTAAAAACAATAAGAGCCTAATAATAAGAAGAAGAACATACAGTATTATAGGCCACAGACACTTCAGCACCACAGACAGAGGAAGGAAGGTGACTTTCACAACTGTAAACAGGACTTCCTCAAAGCTTAAAAGACAAGATGGGATCCTTTTTTAATTTATGGATCTTGAAAAAAACAAGTTTTTGGAGGCTTGAAAAGATTCCTGATCAATTAAAGTTGGCACATAAAAGAGAAAGTGGAAATATTTACATTAATAATAAAGAAGAAACATAGAAATAACTCAGACAATGCTACTATTAAGAGTCAAACTGGGACACGAAAAGGTTCCTGACATAATGTAGTTGGGAATTAAAAGGAAAAAATGACCTGCAGATTAAAGCAGATAACCTGGTAAAATGTCAACATTTAATTTCCATACTGCCGTCAGACTTGTAAATTACAATAAGTGCAAATACTGTAACCTTGAGCGTTTAAATTTATAGAGTTTTAAACAATGTTGTAGGCCTGTCTTTGAGTTCTGACTACAGAATAATGTACACCACTACTATGAGTGAAACTGGGACACAGTAATGGTATTTTAAAGCTTTTGGAAGCTTGAAATTGTTCTTCACCAAACATAGTTGGGAATTAAAACAAGAAAAAAAGGGGAAATTTTAAATAATAATAGGCGACACCGAACTGGTGGGATAATAAAAACCATCAAGAGTGAAATTGCGACTCTTGTTTTATAGCTTCTGGAGGATTGAAAATGTTCCTGGTCGATTAGTTGGGAATTAAAATTGTAAATATGAATGTTTAAATATTTTACAAAAATAATAGATGACAAGAAGAGTTCTGTAAACGTGAAAGAATACAGAGATAACCTGGAGTTCTCCAGTTTGTTTAACAAGGTATGGTTTCAGAACCATGGACAGCACCCGGTCCATTGAACTGTGCATCACAAAAAAAGTGCCTTTGAAGAAGTCTGAATTAAATCTGCTCAAAGCTTAAAATAAAGTGTGAAAGAACATCAGGATCTTGTTTATTTACACGTATGGAGTCGAGACAGTCAAGATTTCTAAATAAACAAATAAATTCCCATGTGCAAACTGAAAAAAAAAAACAGATGATCTGAAACTGGGACACAGTAATCCTATATTTGGTTGCAACACTAGAGTGATAATAGATGATTAGTAGAGCTATGCAAACATTAAAAAATACATAAAAATAGGGAGACGTCGTGTTAAAAGGTTTTAATTTTCAGTTTATTGAAGAGGTTTTGATTTCAGAACCCTGGACAGCTCCTGATCCATAAAACATTTACAGATAAAACACAAAACTCTATAAAAAAAAGGATTTTAAGACTCAGATCTCTTACTGGTGCCACATTTAGCAACTAATTTATTTAAATTTAAGTTTAATTAGTCAAGTATTGACTTAATAAAGTGCAATTACTTGTTTGCTAACTGTAAAAACAGCATCCTTTGAAGGTAGACGACAGATTATGTTTCTGTCATGATTGAATTTAAAACACCAGTCTTGTTTTAGAAGTTTTGGGGGCTTGAAAATGTCCCTAACAGATTGTAGATTGGAATTAAATTTTTTTTAAAAAGTAAATATTTACAATAATAATATAATTATAGATCATAAGTAGAGGTGTGCAAACATGAAAAAATACAGAGATATTTATTTTACAAGATTTAGGTTTCAGCACCGTGGACATGTCCTGATAAACTGCCCTATGGAGGACAAAAGGTGACTTTTAGAAGCATAAATTAGAGCTGATTTATTTATTTATTTATTTATTTTTCCATCAGTAGACATTCTCCATAACACGCGCAGAAAAATAAAAGCTTTTATTTTGATAGATAAGCAAGGGATGTGCTTCCTGTCAGGGGATGCGTTAGTTTCAGCATCACGGACAGCTCCTGCTCCACAATTAATAGAATTATATTAAACAATCATCTGAGTTTCTTTAGCAGCTAACTGTGAAGCGCGTTGACCGACACCAATAACAATCCAAATCTGTAAAAGCCGTAGCCGTCAAGAATACGCAGACTTCATTTAGTTTAGAGTTTTAAAGACGTGGTTATCTCTTTGTAGAGACCAGAGCTTATTGAATCTCTCTGAGCTGGAAGCTAATTGTCTGCGTTGATGACTGTCGAGCTTCCTGCCCAGAAACATGAAACTCTGCCTCACCTCTTGCTCTGACCACCTCTGGGAATTCGAGGAAGGATGGGAGGACGGCGGCTGTGAGATGTTGACCTACGCAAGACCTGCTGTGTTTAAAAGCTCCTCCAGAGAGATCACCTTCGCTCTGAAGGTCCTAGCGTCCATTCCAACGTTTATTTATTTATTTGTTGTTGGTGCAGATGGAGACGAGGACACTGGGAGAAAACATGACAGTCCTCTCTTTGTGTTGCTGTACTTTGTGTTGGTTCGTCTCCCGCACGCCCCCTCCGTCGATTGTGCCAAACGCCGCAGCTCGGGCCTGTTTGTCCACAAAGCACATATGCGCCTTTCTGCCAAATTTCTTGGTTTATTTCAAGTGTTTTATTTATTTATTTTCACAGCTTCAATGTTGAGCCAATATGTGCCTCCGTTTGGCGATGTAGTATTTCAAAGATGTTATTCCTGGCGTTCTGTAGTGATCGAATAAAGGCGGATCACACATATTTCTTTGAGATCTCTCGCTCGTTAAGGAATATTTTCCTCTTATCCTTTTCCTAGCCTGTGTGAGGGGAAACTGTAGGCATTGTTCGACTTCTTCTGAAGATGCTGGCAATTTTGAGAGTGTACGTGGCATTTCTCTACACTGTTAATAAACCAGAATATATTTGCTGCAACACCCTCCCTCTAAAACTGACTGAGGAGACCGTGATAAAGCCAGTAAAGGAGATTTAAAGGATAAAATTACATGCAAAGTAGTTGTTTCTAAACGTCAATGAATCAAATCCTGATAAGAAAGATGTCTGGTTCTGTGGCGTGGTTTGTATTAACTCAGCTCAGCGCTGCCCCTGTGGTCAAGCTGCGTTACTACAACTGCCACGTGGTAGCAAACAGGTCGTATGTAAGTTTGTAACTCATTGTGGTAGAAATTGACCACTGGCCTCAGACTGTACCCTACGTGCTGTGGACACTTCTTTCTTTGGTCCGGTGTAGATATCTTTAAACATTTGGACACACAGCTCATGTCTGACTCTTTCTAATGTCCCTTTGTCTATCTTCTAGGAACCTACCAAGGCCAGTGGCTGGGAGGGATGCGTCATGGCTATGGCGTACGGCAAAGTGTCCCGTACGGCATGGCCGCCGTCATCCTCTTCCCTCTGCGAACGTCCATAAACTCTCTCCGCTCCGAGCACAGCCACGGCCCTCCCGCTGTGCTGGAGGATGGCGCCGCCACCACGCCCACGGACAGCGTGGTGGCCGGGCTGGCAGGGAGCCCAGTGGGCCGAGGAGGGTTCGCTCTGACAGCTCCGAGTGAGGCCGAACGCCAGAGGAAGAGGAAAGGCCGCTTCCGGCAGTCCATCCTGAGTGGCCTGAAGCTTCGACGGTCGGAGTCCAAAAGCTCTTTGGCCAGTCAGCTCAGCAAGCAGAGCTCCTTCTGCAGCGAGGCCGGCATGAGCACGGTCAGCTCCGCCGCATCCGACATCCACTCCAACGCCAGTGAGAGCGAGCAGGGCGCCCCCGTCGACGCCACCGTCACCGAGATGTACGCCGGAGAGTGGCGCAGCGACCAGAGGGCCGGCTGGGGCGTGAGCCGGCGCTCGGACGGCCTGCACTACGCAGGCGAATGGGCCGGGAACAAGAGGCACGGGTACGGGTGCACTACCTTCCCCGATGGCACCAAAGAAGAAGGAAAGTACAAGCAGAACGTCCTCGTGAGCGGAAAACGCAAGAACCTGATCCCGCTGAGGGCCAGTAAGATCAGAGAGAAGGTGGACCGGGCTGTGGAGGCAGCGGAGAAAGCCGTGGACACCGCCAAGCAGAAAGCTGAGATTGCCATGTCAAGGTAAGACAGGAAGCGATGTCACAGGTAAAGCACACTTCTGTGCACCAATCAGCTAATTATCAGGTTATTTTATTGTTTTACAAACAAAGATGTTTTAAATATTTAGGACTGAATGCGGTCTGTGGGGGTCCATCGCAAATTTTTGCCCCGAGGCCCTCCTAAAAGGCTAATGCGGCCGTGTTTTTACACTCCCTTGATATTAAGATATTAAGATATTTTAACCCCTGACATTAAATTTTATTTGGATGGAAAATATGCAAAAAAAACAACAATTCATTATAATTAAAATCACATACGACCAATGAACATCATTGTGATGGATTTAGGCACAGAAAAGAAAGGTTGTCAGACAGTACTGGCATGTGTTAGTGCAGAATAATTAACCTTTCTAGTATTTCCGTTTACTTCCACTCATTTAAGTGACCTGTAGCCTGTTGTTCCTTGGTTATAAACGAGGACAAATAAAGCAGAACTCCGTGGATGAGGACAATCAATCAATAACCCTGAAGTCGAAAGCCCTTTTCTGACTGCAGTGTTTCTACCTGTGCTGTTCAGGATGAGCCACGCTCGTGGGAAGGCGGAGGCAGCTGAAGGGGTGGCGCAGAAAGCCACGGAGGAGTGTCGACTGGCCCGGATAGCTGCCAAAGAGCTCTCGCCCTCCTTTCACATCTACGGCAATGGTGAGTGGGCAAAATGGTACTACGTGCATATATATATTGTTTTATTTGCACTTTTTACCCACCACATGGACATGAGGAATGTTTATTTTCACTCAAACTATACACCAGCCGTTCAGATGAGAACACCAGCAACTATCCACAGATACAAAAGAAAACACAGTAAAAAGAAAAAACAACATTAACATAATAAAATGTATACAAATATATATATATATTGCACTTGGTAATAAATCGATATTCTGCATATTGTATGTTTTTGTCCATTAGCATTTACAAAAAACAGCAGCGATAGCATCTGCTAAAGCTACACCATAATATGCGGTGGCTAAATCTAAGCCTATAGGAGAAATATATAGCATGAGGTTAACTAGCTGTGCTAAAAGCTAACTAGCCTAAATTATGTTTTATGTTTTGTTTAGTCTCTGATAATTAAAAATAAAACAGTGATCCGTTATTTAATAATTAATAATAATTAGTGCATAGCATAAGGTTCTTTCACATATTTATCCGTCACACTCTTTGCTACGCTACATGCTACTATGCTACAACATGCTAGCATATTAATGTGTAGCAGGTTTTGCAATTTTAGCTTCTCATGTGGCGTTAACTTAGTAACTGAGTTTGTTTTACTACACCATAAAATTTTATCTAATCATATTGTAGACAAAAAGCAGCATCAGATAAATTAGCTGGGCTAAATGCTAATTAGCTAACTAGCCGCCATTGATGCTTCCTTTGAATCCTTAATTTAAATGTATTTAAATAAACATTTATTTATTAAATTAAGCTAGCTAGTTAGATCAAATTAGGCTAAATTATTTAACTTTCTGTCCCACAGTTTGCCTCTAAAGTATTAGTTTGAAATAAATGCTAACATAAAAATGCTAATATATGCTAACACACTAATGGACAATACTTTTGTTGTTCTCTTGAAGCTTTAATTCTGTTCAACCTAAACATAAACTAAATTAAATAAAAATGTAATATCTTTTTTGCCAGTCCAGTTTAAAGTTTAAGTTTAAATAAATGCTAACGTCAGCATCCTACAAATACTAACATGCTAATGCTAAGTGTTAGCATGCTAAGATGTGCACTAATGAAAATAAATAATGAATCTAAAGTCAGTTTTAACAAGTTTTTGGATATTTTGCAGGTTCACTTGTGATGACGAGTGTTACAACCTCATAGTTTTACAGTTTACTGTCCAGCCTGAAAACTGGAAACCCTTTTTTCCTCAGCTTCACTGCTTCTATTGCACACTCCTTTTTTTTTTTTTTTTTTAGTTTCCCACAGAGACCAGCTTTGTAACAATTAGTCATGAGTCGTGACCAAATGACGGAGCTGCACTCATTATCTTAAAGTGAAATCTACATAAATGGATAAGTATCTGAACTTAATAGAATAGTTAGATGTCAAATATGTGGATTCGCTGAGCAGTGTGCAAACACCGCGATCTCGTAATAAAACTACAAAGGATAAGCCTGCGAGGATTCAAATTAAATCAGTTCTGTTAATCCACAGAGCCACGAGACGGCTTGCAGCTCCCCTCTCCATTTGTTCCGCTGCATGCCAGTAACACTCAGACACACTCACGCTGTAGGTTTTTGCTGTGGATCGGCGCCAACTCACTTCACCGGTGCTGTTCTCCTGCTGTTTTCATAGGGCTCGAATGTCAGAGGCCCAAACACCAGGACGCCAAGGACAAAGACCACGAGGTCATCTCCACAGGAACAGACAGTCCGGAGCTGTGCACTCCGGACACCACGCCGCCTGTGATAACACCTGATCTCAGCCCGGTGTTGAGCGTGCCCACCTCGCCCCCCCACAGTCCGCCCAAACACGCCCATCGCCCCAGAAACGCTTGCTTCATGCGGCAGAGCGCCGTGGACGATCAGGGCGGGGCTGAGATCCAGGTGCTGGTGGAGGGGCGGGGTGTGGACCTGCCAAGGGGAGGGGCTAACAATTGGACCGATGACATGTACCCGGATCGGGGAGGCAGCAGCCGCTCCACCACGCCGTCCCTTCTGGAGGAGCAGGAGGGCCAGATCAACGGCCACGAGCAAGCCCCTTTACCCAACCACAAACCACGGGAGAAATCCTTGTCCAATCACAAGTCCCGGGAGCACGCTTCCTCCTACAGGGTGTGGGAGCACTCCTTATCCAACCAAAAGCCCTCCAAGCACGCCTCTTCCAATCACAAGTCAAGGGAGTACTCGTCCTCCAATCACAAAACATGGGATCACTCTTCCACCAATCACAAGGCCTGCGGGCATACCTCTTCCAACTACAAACCGCAGGTGCACATTTTATCCAATCACAAGGCCTTGGAACATAACATGTCCAATCACAAGACTTCTGAGCATGCTTCTTCCAATCACAAGCCCCAAGACTATATCTCTTCTAATCACAATGCAAAGGACCACGTCTCTTCTAGTTACAACCCTCGAGAGCATGTCTACTCCAACCACCATCCAAAGCAGCACAACCCCTCCAACCACAAGCTTAACGAGCATGCTGTTATCGACCAAAGGCTAGATGGCCTCACCGGGGGCTGGACTGCTGAAAGCACCCTGAGATGGAGCCCTGCCCACTCGCGCCTCACGGAGCAGGACGAGGAGAGGATGAATGACTATACGGTTGACATGAGGCTTCAGTGCCCCGACTCGGGGCAGACGTCTCGGGGGCTGGGTCAGGAGTCCCCGGCCCCCAAAAACAACCGTCTGCGATCCCGAGGCCTCCGGCCGGTCAGAGAGGGATCCATGGACTCTGTACAGATGCTGGACAACCTGAATGTGGGGGCGGAGCTGGAGGAGTGGCCGCTGCACAGGGACCTCACCCTCTCCCCACCCCTAAAGTCTCAGCCCATCACTCTGGAGCAGGAAGGAGAGCATCTCACCCTCAAATCAAACTCAGTGAGTCTGCACAGCTCGGTTGATGATAGTTAGATGAGTAATGCAACGGGCAATGACCCGTAATCTGTTATTGCATTCAAAAATACCAGTTTCAGGCTTTTAATCCAACCTCAGTAACACTCAACACTCTTCATTTTAAAAGCCTAACAGTGATTTTCAGGGCATGAAACTCTCCTAGCTGAATAATTTAGTACGACAGATGAATGACTGATGAATATTGATCATGTTGACGTGTGCAAAGTAGTCATGCGGCTTTAACTTCAGCGGGGACTAGTTGTAATCTAAGCTTTTTGTTTGCAGGTCTGTAAAATAACTCACAATAACAAACGTACATGTTTTCAGAGAGAGAAAGAAATCTGTCTCATCTCCCCAGGTCTTAATGTCACGACGGACGCCTTACAACCAGCGCTGTTTGTGGTTCTGAAACAGCAGTAGATAGGGATTCATTGTTCTGAGACAGCAGTTGAAAATAATTACAAGTGAAACTGAACGACTCATGTTGGGGATAATAAATATTAAACAACAGTTGCTTTTACTGAAATTAGAGCAATACAGAAAAGAGAGAAGACATCTAAGTAGACTGTATATAGGGGGAAGAAGGAGGGAGAATTTTCTGTTCACAGCTGCTGAGAGACGTGGACGAGGAAGTGTAATTCGGACCAGTCGCAGTTGCCGTGGTTTGTGCCGCGGCGGCGTTTAATTACATTTCTTGGTCATAGATTTGCCACAGAAGTATAAATCTAGTTTAAAGCTTCGAGCATTACAGCAACCAAGTCTACACATCGTAGCACAGGCAAAGCAAACAGCGCTGTTTGTGGTTCTGAAACAGCAGTAGATAGATAGTGATTCATCGCTCTGAGACAGCAGTTGTTTGCATTGTATTCTACTGTGGTGTGGTGTTGAACACATGTATTTAAAGCCAGATACTTGTGGTCTGAACACAGGACTCATGGTAATACCAGGTCTGAACATGAGCCTATTCAGACAGTTGCAAGCGGAACTGAACGGCTCATGTTAGAGATAATAAATGTTAAACAACAGTTGCTTTTACTGAAATTAGAACAATACAGAAAAGAGAGAAGACATCTAAGTAGACTGTATATAGGGGGAAATGTAATTCGGACCAGTCATTATTGTGTTGTGATCTAGCGTTTAGTTAAATTTCTTGGCTAAACCTGCGTCATACACCTGACACAGAGGCATACATCTGTCTTAAAGCTCAACAAACAACTAGCT
Organism: Chelon labrosus; assembly: GCF_963514085.1. Lineage (NCBI taxonomy): Eukaryota > Metazoa > Chordata > Actinopteri > Mugiliformes > Mugilidae > Chelon > Chelon labrosus. The sequence continues at coordinate 2,700,801 of NC_140339.1, read as the reverse complement.
TTATTACAGCAAACAATTCCCGATCACTTTTGCTTCAAAATTTCTCTCATCTCCCCAAGTCTTCGTGTCGTTTCACACACTCAGCAAACAGTTTGTGGTTCTGAAACAGCAGTAGACGGTCATCCACTGTGCTTGTTTCCACCGTATTCTACTAGTGGTGTTTATTAGCTTATAAAGAGGTGGTTACCACACGTACTTAAAGCTGGGTACTTGGTAATACCAGGTCTGAACATGGGCATATTCAAAAAATGCGAGTGGGACTGAACGGCTCATGTTGGTGCAAATAAATGTCGCTTTTACTGAAATGCAGAAATGAGAGAAAACGTCTAAGTTGAGAGACGTGGACGCGGAAATGTAATTTGCAGTTACAGAAGTATAAATCTAGTTTAAATCTTACAGCATTACAGCAACCAACTCCCGATCAAACTGCCTTCACAGCTTGTTCCAAAATATGTCCCATCTCCTCAAGTCTACACATCGTCACCAGTCTCCAAAACAAACAGCGCTGTTCGTGGTTCTGAAACAGCGGTAATTATAGTGATCCACTGTTTTAAGTGTGTCAGTGTTTATTTGCATACAGAATGAAAGCAGACGTCAGGTGGTGGTGAACACATGCGCTTGAAGAAGGATATTTGAGACACTTGAGTCAGGACACAATGGCTCATGTTGGAGTTGTTGTTAATATATAACGCGTTCTGTTACAACAGCCAGTTCCTGATTACTTTAAAATAACTTTCACAGCTTGTTCCAAAATTTGTCTCATCTCCCCAAGAGCACGAATCTAAGATCAGATCTCAGGAGGCAGTGAATACATGTGATCTGATCACTCAGGACACATAATAATGGTAATACAAGGTCTGAACAGTGAGAATGGAACTGAATGGCCCATGTTGTTGCTAATAAATGCTAAAAACACAACAAATAACACGTTCTGTTACAACAACCAGTTCCTAATTACTATAAATTGACTTTTGCAGCTTGTTCCAAAATCTATCTCATCTCCCCAAGAGCACGAATCTTAGATCAGATCTCAGGATTAGTTATCCGATCACTCAGGACACATGATAATTATGATACCAGGTCTGAACCGGGCCCAGACAGATGTTACAGATGCTTCAGAAAGCAAAGGTGTACCTGTGTATGTTTCTTGTCTTGTTCCCGGACGTCCCGACTAACTGCTTCCTCTCTCCTCTCTTTTCTCCCCCAGGGCTCCAGCTCTATTCTGGTGGTTATGGTCATTTTACTCAATATTGGAGTAGCCATTCTTTTCATTCACTTCTTTATTTAAGCTTATACAGGTATGATCTACTAAGACTTATTGATAACTATATTCTATTGTTACGTACTGAGACGGACATTCTGCCTATTTCGACCGGAGCCCGCAGCCTGAGTGACGGACACAGCAGAGCCTTTCTACAGTTGCTACTCTGTCGTTTCACCATCTGTTGAAGCCCATTTCTACCAAAAGCACCGTTCCTTTTGCTTATTTTAAGCTTGCAACCATGTGGAAATTAAAAAAATAATAATAATAAAGAAGAAGAAGAAAAGGGTGGTTGAATAAGTGTCACAAGAAAGTTGAAGAGTGCAGCTTTAAGTTATCGTGGATGGGGATCAGTCTAGTCAAGAATATAGCAACCCCTTGTTTCCTGGTTGTCATGAGAAACCTTCCATCCTGAACCTTTCTTTTGCCTTTTTCCTTTCCTCTTCCAACCAGTTTCTCTATCCGCACTATGCGCTACACACAGAACTATGCTGCAAGAGTAGATCCATTTTAAAGGGCTCCGTCATTATTCCTTTCTTTTTCTTTTCCATCCACTTCAAACGACACACAAACTACACACAACCATTGCATGAGGCTGTGTGAGGTTTTAAAAAGTGCATTTTCTATCCCTTTAACATCACCGTTCTGTTCCTCGCGCGCCGCTCTCACTTCACGTCCGAAAGCGAAACCCCAGGCCCGAACACGGATTTATTTATTTATTTTCAAATTTTTTTTTTGATTCCTGAGATCGACACAATCTAGTCTAATCCTGAATTTATTTATTAAATATAAGTGGAAGTTTTATGTCGAGCCACACACAAAACATCCGCACGCAAAAAGGACAAACACATAAAAACACGCTGACATACTGAGGTGGATTCAGCCTTGCCCCTTTGTACAGCCTTGAGACTGTTATGTTATAACCACTAATTCTACTATATATGTGTATGTGTCATTATTATTCAAGTTTGTTACTTTTTTGCAGTTTGCAAGACAGAGAGAATGCTGAGTGCCTCGTATTTATTCATTTTCCGTCTCAAAACTTTATTTATTTGAAGAACCCCGAGCCTAGACGAAACCCCTGACCCCTCCCAACACGTGGGCAGGCTTTAAGAGGAGACGAATAACCTTCAGAATCAAGAAAGGTGACCTCCCCGTCCCGCTCTAATCCCACTCTCTCCCTCTCATCCCACTCAAACCTCCCTCCCTCTCCCTTGAAATCCTGAAATGGCATGCACTGTTTTGTCTCCCAGTCAAAAAGGGAAAATCGGGGTTTCTACGGTGTCCTTTCCAGACACTTATTTTTCGGGCCGGATGAGATTTTTTTCAGCATGTACGTTTAAGCCTGCTCAAATCTGGTGTCAGTTTGTGAGTTTCTCCCCTCTTGTCTCTCTTATCCAGCAACACGAGGCTACGTGAGACATGGAGAGCGGTGTAAAATAAAAACGCTAGCTTTTAACTCTCAGTGGATAAAACGAAAAACGTCCTTATGAGTTTATGAATGATATAAAAAGAAACTCTACTGCTACTGTATGTTTTATACTTCGCACCCAGTGGCATCATCATGTTGTGACATCATTGCATGCCCGAGCATGCTCTTTCTTACTCTTTGGTTTATGAGGTTGTTTCGAAGTTAATGTGGAGAAAATAATGAAATGTTTGAAATTAACAAGTGTCGTGTGGTTATTGCTGTTGTCGCAAATGATTCGTGAAGAAATAATGCAAAGTACCTGTCGATGCCAAGCGTCAAAACCAACAAGTACAGTTCCTTTAATGGCCACTAGAGGCTGGTTTCCGAAAAGTGAGTCAACCTCCGTAGACCTCTATGATGAAATATCTAACTTTATAGCAGAAATAAACATGTTTACAGCACAGTCTGTGCATCTTTTGGTATTTCAAGTTTGAGTTTAAAACTTTCTTTTATTCTGTAGTCGAAAACAAAAAAGACATTTTTAATATGAAACATAATTTTCTTTCTACTAATGTGATTTTAAAAAACAACAACCGTATTTTTCTTCAATGGACCGGGAAGTAGCCTACAACATTTGGACTTTGGAGGTATCTCTGGTCCAAGAAGTAGTCTCCATGGTGACTCCACTGATCCAGGTCTCAGTGGTCCAGGAAGTGGTCTCCATGGTGACCACTGGTCCAGGAAGTAGTCTCCATGGTGATTCTACTGATCCAGGTCTCTCTGGTCCAAGAAGTAGTCTCCATGGTGACTCCACTGGTCCAAGTCTCTCTGGTCCAGGATGTAGTCTCCATGGTGACCACTGATCCAGGTCTCTCTGGTCCAGGAAGTAGTCTCCATGGTGACTCCACTGGTGGAGGTCTCTCTGGTCCAGGAAGTAGTCTCCATGGTGCCTCCACTGGTGGAGGTCTCTCTGGTCCAGGAAGTAGTCTCCATGGTGATTCCACTGGTCCAAGTCTCTCTGGTCCAGGAAGTGGTCTCCGTGGTGACCACTGGTCCAGGTCTCTCTGGTCCAGGAAGTAGTCTCCATGGTGACTCCACTGGTCCATGGATCATTGTGTTCAGCACTAGATAAATCTGGTTCTTCTCCAGATTCACAAGGCAAATGCTCAGAGAGAAATTCAGATGTTTTCTATGAATCAAATAACCCCTGTTTTCTGATTTATATTTTCTTTGTTCATATATTAAAGGACGAAAGGTAAATTTTGTATTTTTTTGTTTTTGACAAATTTTAAATTCAAAATCAAACAAACTCTAGACTAAAGTCTAAAACCAAACTTGAAGTACCAAAATGTACGCGGACCATTTTGGTTTTTATTGCTAATTATTCCATTTATGACAACTGCTTGGGAACTGATGGAACAATTATCAACACAGGTTTGCTAGCTGTCTTTATCTCCAGCTCCAGCTCTGTGACCATTTTTGAATTATCTGGGAGTTACAGTAGGTGGATAAAGATAAGATGGAGACAACCAGAGGCGCAACACTTGAGCTTCAAAAACTACTCTTCAGGAAACACATGAGCGACGTCACCGAGGGTTCACCCATCTTTATACAGTATACAGTCTGTGATTGAGGCTCTTGTCCAGTGGTTGTATATTCACAAGTCAGGTAATTAACCACAGGTCAAGCTGGGAAACCGAGAACCACCACCACTGGACCACTGAAGCCAGAAACTCTTAAACTGCACTCAACAAACAGCAGTAAATGAGTTTAAGTGCTCATAATAAAAAACTAAATATCTGAGCATTTAACCAAAGCTTTGACCTGTAGTTTACACTTCAGATAGAGAGTGGTGCCAAGATTTTATGATGAATTTTCCCCCTAAATAAACTGGCGCAGCTAAGTTTGTAAAAGTGAGGGTTGTCATGGAGCTGAGGATTTGGCAGTCAGCTTCAAATGGTTTTGGTTTTGGTTTCAGTTTGTCGGTAGCGAGTCAGTAAGAGTTTGGTGGTGACTCTCGTCTCTCTGGATTAATCAGATCTTAGAGAAAATTTGCCCAACAGAGAGAGAGTCAAAGTGTTTCCTGTCTTTAAAGATAGTTTTACCAAAAGAAGTTTAAAACTCCTGCCAAAACATTAAATACCAACATTTAAATTTAAATACATTTAATTTGATTTGATGACTCAGTAAGTTGTGGAGCATATAGTCTGATGTTTTGGAAAATACCCTTATTGCAGAGAGCTAGAACGGACAATCATACACAGATCAGCCATAACATTAAGACCACAGACAGGTGAAGGGAATAACGCTGATTATCTGGTTCTCAGAGCAGCTGGGCTTTATCAGGCAGCAAGCTGAACATTTTGTCCTCAATACTGATGCCAGAGGCAGGAAGAAAAAAAATGGACAAAGTGGAAGGATTTAAGACACCTGCACCAAACTGGGTCAGAACATCTCCAGAACTGCAGCTCTTGTGGGGTGTTCCTGGTCTGTAGTGGTCAGTACCTATCAGCAGTGGAACCAGAGACAGGGCAGCTCAAACTGCATTGCTGTTGCCATAGGCTTAGTCTGCAATGTTCAAATAGTGGTGCGTATCAAAGTAAAATCCACATATATGCCAGGATCCAAGTTTCCCAGCTTGGCTCTGTCCAAAAGCAACCAGCTAAAGAGAGCTACTTAAAGCTGTGAGCCTTATTTGCTTTCTTGCTTCCAGTATTTTCACATGTGTACTTTGACTGCGTCTGCACGGACCAGTGAAGCTGCTGCCAACAATACGGTAGCAGTAATGAGGACTGTAAACTGATAATAATCCAGGTTATGGTCGAGTTACAGTATAATCTCTTTACTGCTGACAGACTGCGATTACAGCTGCTCCTTTATTAATCAGACACAGATACTTGGATCAGTTTGGGATCTAGTGAATTTGGAGGCCAGGTCAACACCTTGTGCTGTTCTTCATGTTTTTTTTTTTTAGTTGTTCCTAAAGTGTTTTTGTGTGTGTGTCTGTGTCAGGCTGCATCCTGCTGGGAGGAGTGTCATTGCTATGGGGTGGGGGTGCCTGGTCTGGTCTAGGTGGGTGCTACATGTCTCGTGTATTTAATCTATCCATTCTGATTATTAGTTTAATAGTAGTGTCTGTGTAAATGCAGCCAAGGGAGATGTAATAGGTGAGACATTTTGTTTTACTCTGTCTGATCTGATTGAGGTGGTTTTATGAGGCATATTTAATCTAATTGAATATTATTCAGATCATTAGGGGGAACACTAGCGCCCCGTGTTCGCTCTGAGTTAAAGGGAGAAACGCCGCCCCCTGCCGTCAGAACGGAGAAGTGCACTTTCAGATTTCTCAACCAGCTCCATTTCGCTCTTTGTGTTTTGTTTGAAAGCTCTTTAAACAAACTCCCGTCGCCGTTAATCTCCACCCGGGAGCTCGGTTCGCGTCCCCCGGCACCCCCGACTCTCCCCTTCCGAGCATGGAGCGGCTGTAGCGGCACAGCGGCGGCACCTCGCTGCGTGGCGGTTTCCGGTGTCCGTCCGTCTGCAGGAGGATGGCGTCCGGCTTCGACCGCATCCCCTCCACCGCCGGTCCTCCGAGTCCCGAAAACGTCGACGGTTGTGGACCACAGGCCGAGAGCAGCAGCGGAAAGCACCAGTAACCACCCCGAGTGAGTTATCGTTAATTATTTTGCCTTGAACGGAGGTTGATTTTTTTTTTTTTTCTTGCAGATGTGCGAGGCTCGGCTGCAGGAGGCGGATTTCCCCCTGCAGCTCCGGGCAGGCCTAGCTTGATTTGGGGTCCTATCAAACGGACCAGTAGACGTTATTGTGGCCTTTCATAAAGCGGCATTTCAAGCCGAGCGATGTAGCTAAAAGACGCCGTCGCTTCAGTCGCCTTTTATTTATTTATCAGCCGACGTTGTCCATTTCATAACACAGACATTCCGGATATCAGTGCGGGGTTTCTATGGGGAGATAACCGGCGTTATTCAAAATTAGGAAGTCCGGTTGTTTAGCATCGTTAGCCGAAGCTAACGGTTAGCCCGTTAGCCGAAGCTAGTTAGCTGCTAGCTGTCGCAGCTGACAAGCTAACCTCGGAATGCTAGCTACATCCTGGATCAGAAACACTTTTACCTTATATTCTATTAAAAAAATAACACTATCTCCAATAAAACACACTTGAAAAAGAAGATAAGCGACGCATTGTTATATCAGAACCACTAAAACTACACATTTAGCCGCTATACCAAATTATTACGAGCCCGGTTTTCAGGAAATAGACCGAGCCCATTAATGCTGGATTTGTTTGAAGCTCTAAACTGGTTTAACTAAAGGTTCTTTGTGTATGTTTGTGTGCGTTTATTTATTCTGCTTTTAAAGAAGCGTTTTGGGGTTTATGTCACAGTCTTGTAAGTTTCATAGAAAGGCAGTGTTTAGAATAATTGAGGAACTAGTTTTAGGCCTTTAGCTGTTGTTTCGGTTTTATCATCAACCACAAGCAGGACCTGAAATTCAGGCAGCCTTATTCTGAGTCTCAGCCTGGAAACTCAAGTCTTGTTAACTTGCAGTCACACTCCCATCAGTACCTGCTCTTTCACATCCTCCACTGTGTGCTCTGATCGGGTGTTTTTAATGTTTACTAAATCATTTGTTTCCTCTGCTTCCCTGCAGGTTTTCCTCACCACAGCCTCACAGGACGTGTGCAAACTCAAACATATCCGTGAGCTCCTCTCAGCGGGGCTGGTTACATTTTCTTAAACCACCATCCTGTCAAGTTTGGCACTGAAACCCCCCCCTCCTCCTCCTCATCTGAGCACTGAGCTCCTGTGGAAGTGGAAGGATGACGGAGGCGTGGCAGCAGCAGCAGCAACATGCAGTGGCTCCACCCTCTGTTGTGCACACGCTCCCCCAGGGGGCAGACAACTCTCTGGGCTGCACGGTGTACGGAGTCGTCCTGCAGCCCGACACCTCCCTGCAGCAGCCCCAGCACGGCCAGCAGCTCGCCGTCCAAGCCCAGCAGCCCTCCTTGCAGGTAGGTGGCGAGAGAGGGCACAAGTGCAGCGCCTGCGGCCACGACATATCGCACCTGGCAAACCCGCACGAGCACCAGTGCATGGTGAGCACGGACCGGTCATTCCAGTGCACGCAGTGCATGAAGATCTTCAGCCAGGCGACGGACCTGCTGGAGCATCAGTGCGTGCAGGTGGAGCAGAAGCCGTTTGTGTGCGGCGTTTGTAAGATGGGCTTTTCGTTGCTGACCTCCCTGGCCCAGCATCACAACTCGCACGGTAACGGAAACAATCCGATGAAGTGCTCCATCTGCGAGAAGACGTACCGGCCGGGTTCCGGGAACGCCACCCCGACCTCATCAGCCGCCAACCCCCAGCAGCCCTCCACCGGGGAGACGTCCGGCGGCGCAGCGATCAGTGCCTCGTCTCCGCCTGCGTTTGAGGCTTCTTCCCCAGACAGGCCATACAAGTGCTCGGTGTGCCACAAGTCCTTTCGGCATCTGTCGGAGCTGACGCGCCACGAAAGAATACACACTGGTGAAAAGCCGTACAAATGTGACACGTGCGACAAAAGCTTCAGCCAGTCGTCGCACCTGGCCCATCACCAGCGCACACACAGCTCGGAGCGGCCGTACAAATGCGCCGTGTGCGAGAAGAGCTTCAAACACCGCTCCCACCTCGTGCGGCACATGTACGCTCACTCGGGCGAGCACCTTTTCAAGTGCAATTTGTGTGAGATGCACTTTAAAGAGTCGTCGGAGCTCCTCCACCATCAATGCCAGCCAGAAGGCGAGAGGCCTTTCCGCTGCGGCTCATGCGGAAAGAGCTTCAAGCGCCCGTCCGATCTGCGGCAGCACGAACGCACCCACTCCGAGGAGCGACCTTTCCAGTGCGAAGAGTGCCAGATGAGCTTCAAGCAGCAGTACGCTCTGGTGCGCCACCGCCGCACTCACAAAAACCCAGCCGATCGCCCTTTCAAGTGCAACCTCTGCGATAAGGGCTTCCTCCAGCCGTCCCACCTGCTTTACCACCAGCAGGTTCACGGCATGGAGAGTCTGTTCAAGTGTGCGTCCTGCCAGAAGTCTTTCAGCCAGTCGGGAGAACTGCTGCGACACAAATGTGGCGGTGAAGTGGAGAAACCTTACAAGTGTGACGTGTGCGGCAAAGGCTACAAAAAGAATTCGACGCTGCAGCGCCACCAGAACTCTCACTGCACAGAGAAGCCGCTCAAGTGTTCCCTGTGCGACAAGCGCTTCGTGTCGTCGTCCGAGTTCGTCCAGCACCGCTGCGACCCGACGCGGGAAAAGCCGCTCAAGTGTCCCGACTGTGAAAAGCGCTTCAGGTACTCGTCGGAGTTGCAGCGCCACCGCCGCGTCCACACGGGGGAGAAGCCTTTCAAGTGTGCCAGCTGCGACAAGAGCTTCAAGCAGCGCGAGCACCTCGCCAAGCACCAGAGCGTGCATTCGCGGGAGACGCAGTTCAAGTGCGTGTGGTGCGGCGAGCGCTTTGTCGACCTCACGGCCCTGCAGGAGCACACGGTCCAGCACACGGCCGAGGGCGAGAGTTTCCCCGAGGCGCCCTGCATCCAGTGAACACTTCAAGCGACACGTGCCAGCCACCCGCTCACCCATTTGTAGTTTATAACACGCTCCCATAAATTATGATTATTTAGCATCAGTAAGACTCATCCGCACCCTTTTGTTGAGTCAAACAGACTGAGGGGATGAGGAGGGAGGGAGGGAGGGAGGGAGGGAGGGAGGGGAAAAAAGAAAACTGTAACAGAATGGAAAAGATTTTGTTTAGCGTGTGGGACCCTTTTTCTGTGGTTGCATGTGGTCGTCTGTTTTGTAACCTGTTGTCGAGAAAGATGGCAGGAACGTCCGGTGTGTGTGTGTGTGTGCGTGTGTGTGTATCATGCATAGGCTCCTCTGAAATCCATGTGCCTTTTTATTATTATTATTATTATTATTATTATTATTTTTATTGTTTTTTAATCCAATCACTCATTTTTTTTTTTTTTGTTGTTGTTGTGTTTAGCCGACAGAAAACCCTCCTCCCACCTCCCACCCCCTCCCCGCGCGGCTGGCTTGTGCAGCAGTTTATATTTTCACATACTAGATATTAGGTAGTATCATCTGTTTGTGCATGAATATTTATCACACTTTAATATCACTGTTGTATTATAGGTTTGTTTTATTTAGGAAAACACCCTAAGACGAAGAAGAGAAGAAGAGAGAAAAAAAAAAGAAGTGGATTTGTGAAAAATGTATAGCCAGTGTCCTGAAATCTGTGTTGTTGCATCTTTGTATTAAAACAAAATGGCATCTAGGTAACTAACCCGATACCTACCATGTCGTACAAACACTTGACATGTGCAATAGAACGTGCACAGTGTAATATTTATGACTACTGATTCATGGCATAGTCTACTCTGTTATACTATAGATTGTGTGTATACGCTATGTAAACATTGAGAACTGTATAGTGCTTACGTTACCTGCTTTTCTATTCACGACGAATGAGCTCGCTGTATTTTTTGCAGCTTGCGCTTTAGTTTCATTTCTAGAAGGAGGTTAAAACCCCCGGCGAGACTTCGGAGCTGCCACAAACTTAGCTGCGTTAGTTACTGTACGATAGATCTAACAAAAGTAATATTATTATTTTATTTGTTTTATTCCAGAATTGGCCTTGTTATTGTTTTTTTTTTTTTCTCACAGGTGTCTAGCCTCCCCCTTTGCTCCGGATGTCCGGACCAGTTCATTAGCCTCAAAAGTTGCCACTTACGTTTATACCGGGGGGGGGGGATAAAAAAAAATAATAATAATGTGTGTACTTTTAGTTTACTGTGTGGACTTCTATATTCTGTACAATCTTTGCAGTATATTTAAAAGAAGGTTTTTGGAGTTTATAAGTCATGGACAAAGGGAGCTGCAGCGGGACACTGATAGGGGTTAGGGGTGGGGTTGTGTGCCATGGTTTAAATCCTGGTGAGTCTGCTTCAAAAGCTCCCGTCGGGAGTACGAGGCGGGCGCGACGAAGCATCGATTTACACATATGGATATCAATATAGACTCCTGTTCATACTGTATACAGGCAATTAAAATAAACCACCCTTACGACAACAACGGCGTAACATGTTTTTATCACACACACACACTATGTGATTCAGCTTTTAAAAAACAGGTTATGTAATGAATTAACGTGCGGACTCTCTGCTTTGATATGAGGACGTTCACATCCAAACTGGAGGAGAGGTGGAGCAGCTAAAACCAACTTTTATACACATTTCATCTATTTTTGTATTTTATGGGGCTTTTGGGCAGTTAGTGCTTCTTTATTTCTTTGTTTTTTAAGTTAAATATTCTGCAATGGTTGAGTCAGTCGCTTGAACTGAATCAAGCTAAAGATCACAATCAAACAACAACAGGAAGAAGGAAGGAACCTCATTTCATGTGTTCCAGACAGAAATAATAAAAAGTAAACATCAGGAAATGTTTCGTCGTAACTGTTGAGCGGTGATTCAAAATCTTTATTAGTTTTAAATAGTATAAATGGATCACCACAAAGAGACTTGAAAGAAATGCAAAACTAGTCCAAAGAGACACAGTGACCACGAAAGATGCAAAGTAAGAGACACAATTTCACCACAAACATGACCACAGAGAGACTAAATAACTTCTAACAGATGCAAAATTACCTCAAAAAGACTTTGGAAGGTTGCAAAAGTAGGACAAAGACTCAAAACTACCATGTTGGCAAGAAATGACCACTAGAGACTTGAAGCAACCACAACAAGATATTAATTATTAAGCTGTGCAAAAGTAGAGAGACACAAAACGACCACAAAGAAACTTAAAACAACTGCAAATAGACAAAAATGACATATAAAAAGATGTGAAACCAGCACAAAGATGCACAAAATCACCATAAACAGACGGATATGATCACAAACAGATGTTAAACAATGGCAAAGAGACACAATTAACTATAAAAACATTCAAAACTAATGCAGAGACAAAGTGAAACACTTATTTGTTGTTAAAAATAATTTTAAATAAGACATAACGTAAAATTTTCTGTTTCTGCCATTTTTCATCAAAAATATTTAACTATTAGTCTAAACTTTACATTAGATCAACTGACAAATAATTTAACTTCTACCTGTATTTATTTTTGATTATTGAGTAACATTAAATTTTGAACATGCGCAGAATGAAAGCGCTAATCAGCTGTTAGACAAATATAGTCGAATATAAGAAGAAAATACAAAATAAAATGCTCTGATTTTATCACTCTCCACCAATGCAAACTAATAATAAACGAATTTGTATTTTTAAAAGCAGTTGCAGTGATTTATTTTCGTGTAAGTCGTATTTAATAACGTCTATAACGGTTCGTCAGTGATGGAGTTTCGGGTCGGTTTACTTCCGGGTGATGTTTACTGCAAAAAGGAAGCCCATCCTGGTTCTGCTAACGAACTGCTGCTGGATGTACCACCACCACCCCTCTGACAAAATAATCAAATAACCGATTCTGTGGTTATTACACAGTTTACTGATAAATTCAGACCCGGTGGTGCCGCAACCGCCGCACGGACACCAACGCAGCGCCGATGCTAACGAGCTAGCTGACGTTCATGTCGGGCGGACTTCCTCCGAGCTCGGATATTTCTACGACGAGGTTAGCCGGCTAACTTTAGCCCAGCCCCTATTGATTTCACATATGTGAAATGTCGATATTAATGCAGGTCTTGTTGTCTATACATGTTTTGCGTACACAAAGATATTAATTTTGCATCTGCATTCATCTGCTCTGGTGCTTCAGCGGTTTATATGTTTAAAAATTTTATGCTAACTAAGCTAGCTAGGTTAGCGGAACTAGTTAGCTTGGCAGTTACCGTTAGTGAAGACGCTAACTGATGCTGAAGATGCTTTAAAGTGTTAGTTAAAGTGTAAATAGTAATTTTAGCATTTATTATTATTATTATTATTTGTCCCTCGATGATACGGAGTCCAAACACCACATTTAGTCTTGGAGAACTGGTTTGTGTTGTTTTTTCATGGGGACTTGTTAAAATCAAACTGGAATGACTGGATTACTGAACAGGCCTGCTGGGTTTCATGTTCAGAGGGTCTCTGCAATGCACCTGCTAAATGTCACAGATGCACAAAAGCATAAATAAAGAGGCTTAAAATGACCCTGAAGAGCAAAAAGTGACTTAGATGAGATGCAAGACTGTTAAAAAAAATACATTTTAAATGATCACAATGAGACATTTCAGTCAGAAATGACTTAAAACAGATGCAATAATATTCTGAATACATACTTAAGTGTTACAAAAAGAGATAAATGACACTTAAAACATCCTATAACAGATTCAAATGGCTTATATAAAAAAAAAAAAAATGGCTGCAAAGAGATTTAAAATGACCAAAAACAGGTGCATAAAATGACTTGACTTTAAACAACTACAATGAGACAAAGACGACCACACAAGATGCAAAATTAGCATACAGGGACACAAAACTGCCACGAAAAGACAAAAATAATCACCAAGAGATGCAAATTGACTGCAAAGAGATGAATATAAAGAGATAAATGGCACCAAAAGATGCAAAACTAGTACAACGAGACACTAAATGGCCAAAAAGAGACTTAAAACAACAGTAAAGAGACAAAAATAACCACAAAACCACAGTTTAAACTTCTACATTATTTATTGTTGAGCTTGTATTAAAAAATCTTATTTTTTAAAACCAATATAAATAGATATTAAAAGGCCCTAGAGATTTAAATATACCTCAAAGATACAAAATGGCTATAGAAGGTGCCGAACTACTACAAAGAGATTCAAAACCACCACAGAGAAAAGGATTGACAACTGGAGACAAGAATGAAGAGATGCAAACGTACAGAGATCCGAAATGACAACAACCATAAAGGATATTACCACAGATACACAGAAGAGATGCAGAACTACTGCAAAATATGCAAAACTAGTACAGAGCAACTTAAAACCGCCATAAAGAGACTTACAGTTTACCAACGTGACTTCAGAGAGACGCACAATTACTACAAAAAGACAACGAATGACTTAAATCGATCTCTGTTCTCACACAGATGTGATGCATTTCTATCTGAGCCTGGGAGTGAAACATTTCTGCGCCAGTCATGTCAAGGTTTGACAAGCTAGAGATGGTTTTCACTGATTAAATAAATCTGAAAAATAATCAAATCTATGGTAAAAAATCATCTGTGGGCTTTGTAACTGTCACAACCTGGCTGTTCATTTTATTTTTTATCTTTTCCTATTGAATATGTGTGTTTGATCAAGTCTGAGGTGACTGGTAAAATCTGCTTTTTTTGTTTTTGTTTTTACAGAATGTGTTTACGTTTCGTAGATCTGGACCTGGGCTTTAGATGGTTTCTATGTCGTCATGTTTAAAACAGAACTAATCTCTCCTCAAACTCTTACTATGCAATCAACAATTAGTCAGTTGATTATTCTGTTTACAATGACTATTGCCTAAAAAATGTTCAGTATTGGTAAATATATGATTCAAAACGCTTTTTCACACACACACAAAAAAGCAAACCATAAAATTTTAGGCAGCTTTGCATGAATTTTTACCTCAGTGTTGAATTGATCATCAAATTTGTTGCAACAACATTTTCTTTAGACTGATAAATCAATTAATGCATTTTTGCTGCCAATCCCTGATGAAAAAAATAAATCATTGCCTGTTGTTGAGGTTGCAGATCAAACTGTTTAGGTGGAATATCAGCTGATCATGATCGGAGGCTGCAATCAATCAGATATATTTTACATGTATACGTGTTATATTACCACATAGCCTCTCACCCGATGACCGCTGGGATAGGCTCCAGCCCCCCCCCGCGGCCCGTCACAGGACAAGCTGTTACAGAAGATGCATAACAGTCAGGCATAACATTATGACCACCTTCCTAATATTGTGCAGGTCTCCCTTGTGGTGACTCATCAGAGAATGGACATGGGCCTTCTGAGGGTGTCCTGTTGTTAGTGGGGGTGGGTGGGGGGGGGCTTTGAGGGGAGGGGCCTCTGTGGATCATCCCACAGATACTTGATCAGTTTGGGATCTAGTGAATTTGGAGGCCAGGTCAACACCTTGTGCTGTTCTTCATGTTTTTTATTTTAGTTGTTCCTAAAGTGTTTTTGTGTGTGTGTCTGTGTCAGGCTGCATCCTGCTGGGGATGGCTGCTGCCATCAAGGAGTGTCATTGCTATGGGGTGGGGGTGCCTGGTCTGGTCTAGGTGGGTGCTACATGTCTAAGTAACATCCACACCAATGAATGCCAGGTCCAGAAGTTTCCCAGCAGAATGTTGAACTGTCACAAGATGGTTTAAATGTTATTCACTTCTCCTTTCAGTGGTCATAATGTTGTGCCTGATCGGTCTATCTATCTATCTATCTTGATTTTATTTCTAGAAGAAAGAAACGTTTTCATAAAGAAAGTTGCAGCCGTAACATTCAAGATATAATCTCTAACGTTACTCTGTCCTCTGTCCTCTGTCCTTTGTCTCTCTGCAGCTGGCGGCTCTCCACGCCATCATACCCAACATCCTGCTCAGGGGCTTCACTCACTCGGTCATCGTAGCTCTGTCGTTCTGCTCAGCGGCTGCGTCGGACTGGCCGGACTCCTTTGATCAGAGGGCACAGTCGGTCAAAGCCGATGGTAAGCAGTGCCCGGGGATCCTAGAGCCGCGCATTCTGGAGAGTCGGTGCTCTGCCTTCCGCTATCAAGCCAACAAGTATTCAGAGGGAGGTAAGGGTGCCCGACACGGAGCCTCAAAGCTAGCGATGCCCGGATCAACGCCGGCCAGCAGCAAGGCTCGGGTGTACACCGACGTCAACACACAGAAGAACCGAGAGTACTGGGACTACGACGCACATGTGCCAAACTGGAGGTACAGCTCAGTGTGTTACGCTTTAACCGACCAGATGTGGCTGTTCTGATTTAAATATTTGTAAATGTTTCTGTTCTCTGTCTCAGCAATCAAGACAACTATCAGCTGGTGCGCAAACTGGGTCGAGGGAAGTACAGCGAAGTGTTCGAGGCCATAAATGTGACCAACAACGAGAAGGTGGTGGTAAAAATCCTCAAGGTGAGTCTGTTTTTCTATTAATCCATCATCACACATTTTGACATGAGCCAAATACAGATTCTGCTTCAAGTAGAACAGAAGAAGAAGAAGAAGAAGATAATGTGTTCACATGCTCCAGAACATAAATCACTATTTTTGGCAAAGACGTTCTGCTGCTGTGGAGCATCAGGTCTGGAAATTGAACAGAATATGCAGCTTTATAGACGACATGCATTTCATTGAGTAGAAGAAGATGACCACAGAAGTGTTTACATAGTTAATAGGAGCTAACATTTTCCTGTTTAACAGATTATTGAAGGGTTTTCCACCTCTTTCTAACGGCTGAGAATTAGATGAGGCATTTATATTCCTATGACATATGTAGGATGTTGTTGTCACTTTTTGAAGGCTATAGTTTTTGCATTTTGTCCTTTTCCATTCACAAAATGCAGACAATATACATATATGAGTGTATTAATAGATAATGTGCCATTTAGTTCCTCACCGATGGTGAATCTTAACGTCCCGTTTCCTCCCGCAGCCCGTCAAGAAGAAGAAGATCAAACGGGAAATCAAAATTCTTGAAAATCTGCGAGGAGGCACCAACATCATCCGTCTGGTCGACACGGTCAAAGACCCGGTGGTGAGTCAGCCGCGGTCGCTGGGCTGCATGTCGGCATGTGAGCCGTGGTGATCCAGCCATGCTTGTAACTCGGGGACGGTGGTCTCCGTCTACCTGCTGTTCTCCTCAGTTGAGCCCTGTTTTGTCCTCCTCTCTTTTGCAGTCCAGAACACCAGCGCTTGTCTTTGAGTGCATCAATAACACAGATTTTAAGGTACATGCAGAACTACCAGCAGGGTCACCATCCATGCAAAGGCATTGATATCCATTATTAATAACGCGCATATAACCCCTCCAGTTAAAGCTGTATGTGTTTAGCTCCTGGGACTAATGCTTCTTCCAAACATCTAACACGTCTTCCATCTGGTCCACAGGAGCTTTACCAGAAGCTGACAGACTATGATATCCGTTACTACATGTATGAGCTTCTTAAGGTAATTCATCTTGTTTACATCTCCCCCAGTCTCATCTCAACTCATCACTTTTAAATACTTATTAAATTATGTTGCGCCATCTACATGACAGTTGAGTTAGTAGCAGCCTTCAGGCCTGGAGTCTCTCTGAAAGGAACTGATCAAACCAGCATCGATAAAAACTGAACATTGGTCCACATCTGGATGAAAACCAGCCAGTAACATTAAGTGTGTGTCTTCTTCAAGGCTCTGGACTACTGTCACAGTATGGGGATCATGCACAGGGACGTGAAGCCCCACAACGTGATGATCGACCACCAGCTGAGGAAGGTACCGCTGACAACTTGTTTGACTATTTATTTGTGTTCTTGAAGCTTGTAATAGGAACATCTGTTTGTGTTGCCCACCTGGACAGTTCCTCTGTTAACCACCAGAGTAACACCTTGAGTCTGGAGTCTCTGGACAGTAATGGTTTGTTGGAGTATAATTATTATGGGAAAGAAAATGGCATCTAAACAGTTTCCAGTATCACAGACCCGAGTCATTCAAGTTCCAGGTGGACAACACCCTCAGATGAAACCCCAACTCCCCACCAGTCTTTTAAAGACTTGGATGAAACGTCTTCAAGAAACTCTTTCTTAAAACAGTGAAACCCTGATTATTAATGTACGCTTTCTGTTTCGTGTCGCAGCTGCGTCTTATAGACTGGGGTTTGGCTGAATTCTACCATCCCGCTCAGGAATACAACGTCAGGGTGGCCTCCCGCTATTTCAAAGGCCCCGAGCTGCTAGTGGACTATCAGGTACACTCATTTAACGAGACCACTGTCACTTACACTGCAAGGACTGGAATTAAACTAAGATTAAATGTCTTAAAATCAAGGCAGAATATGCTTGGTGTTTTTGTTTTTTTGTTTGTTTTTCTATTGAGATGATTCTCCTTACTAGGCAGTTTTTGTGTTTGAGCATTTGACTCGCTTTAAATCTAATATAACTGATTGCTTTGCTTAAGTTAATGCTTAAAATGAGAATTACCAGACTAATAAAAGGTTTTAGATGAACACAGACAAGTGCAACAACTACTGTATTTCAAGCATCGTCTCCTTGTCAGCCGTTACTCATACAGTACAGAACAATGACAGAACTTAAAGTCACAACTGTTGCTATTGAGTGAACTGTTCTGTTCATAATTTTCTTGTATTAAAACAAATCTTCTTGTTTTTAAGTCTAAAATCACTAGTTGTGAGATATCTCTGGGTTCTTTGAGGCGGATTGACTTTGTTTGATGGATTGACTTAAAAAATCTTGGCAAGTCAAGTCTTTCTGATCTATTGGCTGTCATTTTATATAACATTTTCCTCATTAACTGCCTCCATTTGCTTATAAATCCGTCTTAGCCATTAGTTCTTCCATTCTTCTTGTTTTTTCCCCAGATGTATGACTACAGTTTGGACATGTGGAGTCTAGGTTGCATGTTGGCCAGCATGATCTTTCTGAAGGAACCATTTTTTCACGGCCAAGACAACTACGACCAGGTAAGATGACATCTTCGCTAAAGTAAATATTCAGCTCACTGTTATTCACAAGCTTTATGTATTTAGGATCAGTATCTTGGCTTAAATGCGACATGTGATTGAGCTGTACACAGAGTAAAAGGTTCAGCCTCTGTGGTTAGCAGCTTGTTTATTCAGCGTAATCTGTTGTGGTTAAACATTATTTAGTTTGTTCTCATCATCCGTGAAAGTAACTTTCACAGCCGTAACAGTCCTCTGCCGTCTGTTGTTTTCCTTTGTGACTGTAAAGGTGCTTTAACCGTAACCTACATACGTAGCCTACGTCAGTGAGAGTCATTTCTGCTTGTTCGCTCGTCAGTCTGGCTCGCTCTGTAACAACGCCACCCAAACACCAGTCGGCGCTGTGTCTGTTTTTTTTTGCCAGTCGGGTTCATTTTTGTTTCTACTTCCTGCTTCACTTTCAGCGATGGCGACTGAAACACGTGTCGTACAAATGTTTGTATCAGTGAACCTCCTCAGTTAACCTTTGCTCCATGTGTTCCATCTAACGCAGAGGTCTAAACTGACTAAGATGTGAAATGAATTATAGAAAAAAAAAAAAAGTGCTGTATTTATCAGGCAGAGGGCAGCATGTGACAATCCAAGGCTTTTCAAAAACTCCTCATCAAAACCATCTTTCTGTGTTTCTCCTTTCATCCATTTATGTTTAATGGAACATTTAAACCACCTCTCATGGTACAGTGATATTTATATGAGAGTTTATTAGTTTATAAAGTGGAGCGCTGCAGAAAGAGGTTCAACTGTCTGACTCGGTGCAACTTAACAATTACAGTACCACTCACAGATTTCTACATTTCACACAGATAGAAACGACTCAAAACTAAACAAAGAGAACCCAATTAAACAAATGAAAAAGAAATATTATGCTTATATATTATACTTTATAATGTTATACTATACTTTGTTCATATCTGGGAGTTGCAAAACAAAGTGAAGCCTTATTTCCAGTAACTGCTGTGACTTCCTTGTGCGGCAAAAACATTAACTGAACGTTTCTTGTAACTGCTGTCTACAGTGGCTTGGAGGATTCCTCGTAGTTCGTGGGTTTAATCCCTGGCTGTTGATTATTTGTGGGTTCCAAACTCTTTAGAGATGGTTTTGGAACCTTTTCCAGCCTGATGAGCAACAACAACTCTTTCTCTGAGCTCCTTAGAAAGCTCATTTTCTCTGTTGCCATCATACACTTCCACAAACATGTGTTGTGAAGATCAGACTGAGACAAATCCCTGATTTATTTAAACTAAACCAGGAACTGAACCACACCTGAGTCTCATTACACTGATGGAGACACTTCTGAACACTCTGATTTGGCCTTGAAATTAATTTGTAATCCAAGAGGTGCACTTACTATTGCACCTCACAGATATGTAGTATTGTCTCACTTTCCTGAATCCCCAAATACAAAAGCATCGTATTTTTGCTTCATTTGTTTGATTGGATTCTTTGTGTACTGTAAGAAATTGTGTGAAAATCCACTGATGTTTGGAGTCATGTTTATGTAGAAATGTTGAAAATTCTGGAAAATAAAATAGTTTTAAGGGCACTGCATATTACTCTACATTAAAAAAATAAAAATAAAAAAAGATATCTGACTTTATTAACTCTCCATTTTTGTTCTGCAGCTTGTCCGCATCGCTAAGGTTCTCGGCACAGACGAGCTCTTCGGTTATCTGCACAAATATCACATAGAACTGGACACTCGCTTCAAAGACCTGCTGGGACAGTGAGTATCTGACGGTTTCCTTGTCAAAGCTGTTAAGGTAGAAACAGTAGAAACTCATGCAAATGTAGTCAAAACAGCTGAGAAATGGAAGGCTCTTCATTTAACATAATAAGGAAGAACACCTGTCAACTACTGATGCTTATAAAAGATTGAATAGATCAGATAAGGATTCACTGAATAAACAAGGAAGAGGAAGAAGAAACAGTAATGTAAGCTTCCAGTTCTTCCTGGAGACGCCCTGTTTCCTATAGCCTCTCAGCCAACAGTAGCTCTTCTTAGCTTCCTAGCCTCTTAGCTAACAGTAGCTCTTCCTAGCTTCCTAGCCTCTCAGCTAACAGTAGCTCTTCTTAGCTTCCTAGCCTCTTAGCTAACAGTAGCTCTTCCTAGCTTCCTAGCCTCTCAGCTAACAGTAGCTCTTCTTAGCTTCCTAGCCTCTTAGCTAACAGTAGCTCTTCTTAGCTTCCTAGCCTCTCAGCTAACAGTAGCTCTTCCTAGCTTCCTAGCCTCTCAGCTAACAGTAGCTCTTCTTAGCTTCCTAGCCTCTTAGCTAACAGTAGCTCTTCCTAGCTTCCTAGCCTCTCAGCTAACAGTAGCTCTTCTTAGCTTCCTAGCCTCTTAGCTAACAGTAGCTCTTCTTAGCTTCCTAGCCTCTCAGCTAACAGTAGCTCTTCCTAGCTTCCTAGCCTCTCAGCTAACGGTAGCTCTTCCTAGCTTCCTAGCCTCTCAGCTAACAGTAGCTCTTCTTAGCTTCCTAGCCTCTTAGCCAACGGTAGCTCTTCCTAGCTTCTTAGCCTCTCAGCTAACAGTAGCTCTTCCTAGCTTCTTAGCCTCTCAGCTAACAGTAGCTCTTCTTAGCTTCCTAGCCTCTCAGCTAGCAGTAGCTCCTCTAAGCTTCTTAGCCTCTCAGCTAACAGTAGCTCCTCTAAGCTTCTTAGCCTTTCAGCTAACAGTAGCTCTTCTTAGCTTCCTAGCCTCTCAGCTAACAGTAGCTCTTCCTAGCCTCTCAGCTAACAGTAGCTCCTCTAAGCTTCTTAGCCTCTTAGCTAACAGTAGTTCTTCTTAGCTTCCTAGCCTCTCAGCTAACAGTACCTCTTCCTAGCCTCTCAGCTAACAGTAGCTCTTCTTAGCTTCCTAGCCTCTCAGCTAACAGTAGCTCTTCTTAGCTCCCTAGCCTCTCAGCTAACAGTAGCTCCTCTAAGCTTCCTAGCCTCACGGCTGTCAGATGGTACTTATAATTGGAGACATAAGTCAACGTTCTCATTTAGCTAAGAATCTGTCTCTTTTACTTTAGTTATTTGTGTTTGTTGTTGTCTGTTTTAAATATTAGAGTTGGTCTGTCGCCCCTGCTGTAACGCACATTTCAGTTACTATTTACGTGTTTCAGGACATTTTTATTTATTTCAATTTTTTTTCCAGACAAACACGGAAGCGTTGGGAGCAGTTCATCCAGTCAGAGAACCAGCACCTGGTGAGTCCGGAGGCTCTGGACCTGCTGGACAAGCTGCTGCGCTACGACCACCAGCAGAGGCTGACGGCAGCGGAGGCCATGCAGCACCCATACTTCTGTTAGTACCAGCTGTCTGCACTCACACGTATTACACAGTATATAAAACATGGGTTGTAATAACCCAATAATAAAGAGAATGACCAATGTGTCACAGTCGCATTTAAATTTACAGCCTTTTTCTGAAAGCTGTGTCATGAGTTTGCCTCAACACTTGCCTGAAAATATTAGTAGATTTTGTGTCTGCGTTAGCTCTGCTGGAGTTTGTGATGAAGTGACGCTGCGTTTTCTCCTCAGATCCTGTAGTGAAGGAACAGGCAAACGCCAACACAGATGGCACAAAGGCAATAAGCAGCTCCAATGCAACATGATACCCAGAGAGAGCAGGTAATTCACACACACCTTCTGTTCTGATGTATTTACAGTGATACGTTTGGTGGCTTGTCAAACAGAGACTTTAAAAATTAGCTTTGTTTTCGTTCAAACCTTAGATTATTGTGACTGACTGAGCTCTCAGTTAACTGTAACCGCTGCAGACGCTGCAGTCAGGAGGCTGTGTTTACAGGGACACGATCAGATTTCACAAAACGTTTGTCCAGGAACTTTAACCGGCGTTCTGAGAAACCCGAACATTGTCGCGGGAGTCCTGTGAATGAAAGCAGGATACTGTTGCATGTTAACATCTCATCCAGGTGTCTGAACGTTAGCCTCAACAGAAACCTGAAGAGAGGTGACGACGAGAGAGCTTCACCTTGTTAAGAGACGAGCAACGAGACTGTAGTCTTCAGATAAAGAAACATATCCAGTTAATCATTTTCTCAACACTGTCAGTGGAACCTGCATTAACATTTGTTTGCTTTTCTACAGGGATTATACTTTACCTATTTTAATTGAACATTTACTAAACTTTAGCAAACTAAAACCAAGTCCTCTGGTTGTGAATGTTCAGACTGTCCAAGCGTGTCTCTTCTGATTGTCTTGTCTTTTCCTTCGTCCACTCAGGAAGAATCTTTGTTACCTCAACTTGTGACCTTTTCGTGGCAGAAACCTCTGCCTCCACATCAACAGCCATACTGGAGCAAGATGTCAATTTTGCAGCACACACAAAAACACGCACGGATCAAACCTAACAAAGCCTGGGGAGGGGAGGGGAGGGGAGGGGAAGGGAGGGGGGAGGTAAATCTGAGCTGCTCCGTCTGAGTCACAAATAAATAACTCGGATCTAAAAATCAGATCCGGCCCCTCCCTCTTCTTCCTCCCCCCTCCTCTTCCTCCTCCTCTTCCTCCTCCTCCTCGTACCCCCGTCCCCCGTCCCATCACCCTCCACCTGTTTTTAAAAAAAACAAGTCAAGTGACTGTCGTTGGATCGGTATCAAACCGGTGTTGTTGCTGTAAAGACGCTGTGGTGACCTGAGATCCAGTTCCAGGTTTTAGCACTGAGTGGCGTGGAGGCTCCTTTTCTGCTATGGATAGAACAAAAGCTATATTGAAAGAGAATAAACCATTTTTATTTAAAGGCTTGTGTCTGAGTTTTGATTTCAAACCTTTCCTCCCCTGGTGTAGCTTCCTAACGTCTTTCCTTGTCTTCTCCCAGCCTTGATGGGAGTGTTAGTGTTATTGGTAGTATTGAATGGTGATCTACTACCACCTACATCTATATTACAGTATTTACTAATAAGCTCTTCCATGTGACTTTGCTTCTTCTGCTTTTTGGCAACTTTGACGCTAGCCAACCGCCATTAAAACAGAGTTATGGCGTGGTTTTAATTTAAGACCAACCTAAAACAAAGATCTACCAACGATTGGGACATTCTTCATTGCTTGAATTCTTGTATTTCAGATTTGTTCATTGTGGTTTGACATAACAACACAGAGGCACAGAGGAAATCTACGATTAGAAAGATGTCCACCAGAGATCTGCACTTAGAAGGTCGACGTAAAAAAATTATTCAGGTTGTTGTGTTCACCAAAATGATGTAAAAACCAAAAATTTGGGGTTTTAGACCTCAGTGGAAATCTTTAGCTCTTCAGGAAGTCTCTGGACAAGTTGATGGAGACTTTTGGAGGCTGTGGTATTGTAGCTTTTACCCAAAAACATGTCATGAAACAGACCAGGGAGAACGTTCAGTGTAGGTGAGTGTGTATATTTTAATAAATAAACTGGAAATTCAAGTCGTTTTCCAGAACATAAAACACTTGTGCAACATTCGTGCGTTACAAATCGGTGCATTCGTTTGGGTAAACCCGGGCCGAGGTTGACCAGCCTGCTCAAATTTAAAATCTGCTTCCAGAGTGGCTAAAATTGTAAACACAGCAGAGTAAAACTTCAAATTCAACTCCATGTTAATCTGCAAATCCGAGCGTTTAAAATGCATCACAGCAGTTCACATTTTGGTCAGAGAGTTTGTCGTTTGTTGATCGTTGAAGTTAAAAACTGTGACGATGTGACCCGGTTCTCGCGGGTTCCTTCTTCTAAGCTCGGCCCAAAATGAACGCCCTGACTGACATCTGAAGGTTTAAGTGTCAAACACGGTTAGAAAAAAAAAAAGCAGCCTACAAACACACAACTAGCTACGGCAGATGAGCTCGACACCCATCGAAGGCACGCCCATGCTTCTTCCTCAGCTGCTTCACAAAAAAATTAAAATTAGCCCGGCGGAGGAAGAAAAGTTTGACATTTTGGGAATGAGCTGCTGGCTTGCAGAGGTTTTTAACAGTCGCCTGACAAATATAAAACTGTTCTTTAGCGCTAACCCAACCCTGATTGGGTGTTTAGCTTAGCATACAGTACAGTAATAACACTGTTTCAACTTTTACTTTCACGGCAAGAGGAAAAGCTCTTAACTTCCAATCTGATCCATTAAAGACCAGTATAGAGATGCTAACATTAGCCAAAACTTTGCTAGCATCCAGGATCCAGGTGCCAGAGCTAATGATTTGCTCTTTGGCATTGGAAGAAGCTAAAGATGTTTACATGAACGCAGACTGATCAGAAGGAGTTTTCAGTAATCAGATGTAGAGGTGGTGGTGTAAACTCCTGGCCCAGAAAACATAGACTGTATATAAATATGGAGAACTCGTCTTAACGTCCTTGCATTGGCCAAACTGACGCTATTTTCCCAGGGGTACAGACAGCGCCATCTTGTGAGTTTGGAGTCTGATCAGTACGATCTGAGAGATTTTTTCTTTTTACAACTCTCACGGTTGCAACTGGTGGTCGCCATTATGTCACATCCTGTTTCTATAGCGTCAAATAACGAACTAAAACAAAACTTACCCAAAAAATTTACACTTGAACCTGTATCAACATTATATTAACTACCTAAAATGACAGAAACCATCCTTGAATTACAATTATTTGACGTCTATTTTAGTGTTTTAGTTTGACCCAAGCCCCGCCCATGAACATGGAAGGGGTGGAGCTTATGACCTATACTGCAGCCAGCCACCAGGGGGAGCTCTACTTGGCTTCACTCTAGAGGAGCAGTTCCGCCGTCCATCTTTACATACAGTCTAAGCTTTAGACCAGTTTAATTATATATGTAGCAGGAAATTTCAATCCTAAATTTGGGCTAGTTTTTGCATCACTTTGGCATTTTTTTTTTTCTAACTGTGCTAAGAGGAAAGTGGCACCAGTTACCTGATATTTTGGGATGTTTTACGAATGTTTTGCCTGTTCTTCTTCTACTTCTGGTCTGGAAACCATCAATAAAGTCCAACAGTGACTGATATTTTGGGGGCATTTAAAATCTGATCCGATCATTTTCTTTAGCGTCCATGTAAACAGTTTAGATATATCTGACCAGAATGATTGGTCAGGTTGAAGAGGTCCTCGTCCCTGCTGCACTCATCCCTCCCTTCTGTCTTGTGTAACGCGATAACCCTTCCCAACGTTGCTGACGTCGGTGTAAACTCTGCGAGGAAGCTTCAGCATCCCAAAATGTTCAACTGCTCCTTTTAACATTGCAAAACAAAATGTTTGGTTGTCACGTCACAGTAGCATATCGATATAGAAAGAAAGAAAGAGAGAAAGAAAGACCACCAAGGACTGTGTTAAGACAACGCAGCTGATTATCTTCCTAATAACACTGATATTTGAAGTCTGCCCTGGGGTAGAGTCCGCTGGCACTTGATTTAGTTATTTATTTCTTCATTTAAAGATTCATGGCCTCAGCTTCCCCAGGGTTTTGACATGTTTCGTCCTTGGTGCCCCTCCTCTTATTTTTATTTATTTTTTTGTTTTTAAATGCAAACGATCTAAGGCATAAAACAACGCGCTCTAATAAAAAGAAGGTATAAAGCTGATACCAGAGACATTCAGTCTGTTCTGCAGAAGTAAAAAATAAATAATTGCATAAATAAAGCGTGATTATGAAGGTTTAAATCTGTGATGATTATGTATGAGTCTACATAGATAATGTCGGTTACATCGCGTGGTTGCAGTATTGAGGTAACTTCTCAGTGGGAGTAAAAGGCGAGCTCTGTGGAGTAAAAGCCACACAAACATGCATCGGAAAGGAGTGGAGATGTTGATAGAGGTGTTAGTGTGTACGTCCCTTTTTGTTCGTTCAAGTTTTATAAAAAAAAAAACAATCTCTCAAATACTGGAGGATATCTGATGTGATGATGAGGACATGAAACAGTCTGGGTACCAGCGGGGGAGGAGGAGGAGGGAGGAGGAGGAGGAGGGAGGAGGAGGAGGGAGGTCAGGGCAGCAGCTCCTGCAGCGTTGCATCGTCCAGCTCGTTGACGGCGACGATGTGGTCCAGATGTTGCAGGTACCGCTCCTGGTCTCGCATGAAGTGCGGGATTCTGGTCCGGGGAAGGGTCGCCAGATGTCGCAGCTTCTCAACGTCCTCGTAAGACACCTGGGGGAGGGATACAGGTGAGTATCCGGTCATTAACACACTCTAGTCGTGTGAGTTTCAGGTGGGCAACACCCACAGATGTCCCTGTTTAAACCCCCCCACCGGTGCTGTAATTCAATTCAATTTTATTTCAATTCAATTTTATTTATATAGCGTCAATAACAATACAAATCGCCTCAAGACGATTTACAAAAACGCGGCCTGAAACCCCCCGAGCAACGGTGGCAGGAAAAACTCCCTTTTAACAGGAAGAAACCTTGAGCAGAACCCAGCTCATATGGAGGGACCCATCTGCCTAAGGTCAGCTGAGGACTCGGAGGTAGAGCTGAGGACTTGAAGGAAACGTCTTCAAGAAGCTCTACAAGCCAAGTTGCTCTTGTTTCAGCTTCTTTATTCGATGTCTTACTGATAAAATGTTTATATTTTACTGTTCTTAGGCAACGTTACAGGACGCCGGTCGACTTGTTGCATATTCTGAATGGGAGCTTTGACCATCAGGAAGACGATGCAGAGTCTGTAAGCTTAAATCAAACGTTGCATTACTTCATAATTATTTTCCATCCACATTATTACACCTTACCATTTATCCTTCCATATATACTGTGTATTCTAGTTCTGTTTCTTGTAAATTTGAACCCTTTTTGCTTATACTATTGTACTTTATTTCATTATTATTATTAATTTGACTTTATTTTTAGCTATCTTTACACCTATTTTTTTTTTTTTTTTTTTACTTGTGGTTTTCAAGAGTGACAGTTTCCCTTGTTAGCAAAGTCTAAGTCTATTTACAGCTGTCTGGTGCTGCTGGGACTGGGCTTTTTTTTTGTTTTATGGTATTCCAGGGAAATAGTTTGCCTTGTTTGTTATTCAAATTGTGGCCTAGTGCAGTCGTTTCCGGATGGTTTATTGCAACCATAAAGGTGATAAAGTACACCGTACTCGAGTCCAGTGTACTGGTCAAATTTCAAGATAAAATCATTAAAGGTAATAAAACACAGCCTCAGACAAAGATCTGGAGAGAGTCGTGCTGGCAGCTTCATTTAGACTAGTGGCTGAGAGGACTTTAATGATCTGTGCCTTACGTGACACTGACTCCTACGATGGAAAGATTCAGTTTCGTGCAAAACAGGTTTTGAGAAACTGGTTTGATGTATGTCTTCTATAGAATCTCTTCGTGACGCCTGCAGGCACTACTCAGGGCTAAAACAACACAGGGATTACCTCTAAATGTGTTTTTTTTCCCCTTTAATCAAAAGCAATGTATTTTATTGCACACATGCAAATAAAAATGATTTATCATGACGCCTATTCACAAAAAAAGCAGACCTCTTTTATATTTGTTAATTAAAGTCTAATATCCAACCGCTAAAGCTTGTTCACAAATCCAAACTAAGTCTTTTGAGAGTTTTTCGCAACTTCAGCAAACGTCAAACGGATTTAGATTTAATAAAATGTGACCAGTGTGTGCATTTCTCTTTTCTTTTACGTGATGATTTTCATAAGCTTCGTTCGCGCCCGCAGAAACGACACGTAGCTGCTCATTGCTGTTGCACCGGTTGTGCGTCTTGTCGTCAGGTATGGGAACACACTAACCTTTCCTAAAGAGGTCAGCATCTTGAAGTCGATGTTCCTTCGATGGCGAAGAATCCGGAGGATCCCGTCCAGATAAACCTGATCTTTGCTGAAGCAGCCTGTGGCAGAAACACACGACACGATGGAAGATGAGAAAAAAAAATAAAAATAAAAGCTCTGGCCCGTGAAGGAGTTAGATAACTGGGCTACGCCTCGCTTTTCTAAACTCTGTTTGTGTTTCTGGGACAATCTCAGTTTGAGTTATTCACCAAAATCTCTTAAAATCAATCCCCTAATGTTTGTTAACTAAAATAACCAAATGAGTAGCAAAGGGCCTTTCATGCTTTAACCCCTGGGTTTTGCACTTTTGCATTACAGGCACGCAGTCAATCAAAGACGAGGAAGAAGAAGCTTAAAACCGCTCAGTTAAAAGTAGATTAAATCTCTAGATACTATAGGATTAAAAATGCACGTTGTCACCATAAAAAGAGAAACTCTCAGACTGAACTAAACGCCAAATGGATTTAAAAACAGGCAGTGTCTGGAGCGCGCTAATACGCAGAGGGTAATTGTTCCAGAGTTTGCAGCTGAGCTCCAGCTGATCTCCCCTGAGCTTCAGTCTTGTTCTTGGGACAACCAGAACACTGGAGTCTACAGACCTGAGTCACCTTAACATGCGGGACATGTTGCTGTTGGAGATCAGAGAGATATGATGGAGCCAGATAATAAATCAAAGTCTACAGCGTGCTGGGAGCAAGTGAAGGGAAGCCAGGACAGGAGAGATCAGAGGTGTATAGTAACGAAGTAGATGTTTTGAGGATCTGTACTTTACCTGAGCTTTTTTTTTTTTTTTTTTAATCAGGACTTTTACTTTTACTCTACTACAAGTTAAAAAATATATTTTTACTGTGTCGTTTTCCACCTCGTTACTCGTTACAAATTAAAACAGAAATATAATTAACCATCGAAGGATAATCTGGAATGGGCGTGTCCGAGAGGACGAGAGGAACAACGTCTGGTACTCTCACGAGGTTTAGAGGTCAGGGTGGGATGCGCGGGGCGGCGGACATCAACATGGCTGCCTCCGCAGTTAACGCTGATGAGGAAGACACGGGAGACGTTACCACACTGACAGCATGTCCTTCGGTGGAAGACGACAGTCACCCGTGACGAGGAGACAGGAGGCACTTTTTTGTGTTCTCAGGCAGAGACGAGACACGAGACACTTGATTCACTCACTCTACAAGTGTTCTTTTGTTTTTGTTTTATCATACCACATCTATTTCATTCACCTGAAAGTGAAACAAAGAGAACAAGGGGAGAACCATTTTTGGTTGTTTTGCTTCTTTTTATGCGTACCATAAAAATACTTTGTACTTTACTTGTACTTGTACTTATGATACTTGAGTATATTTTTTCACAAGATACTTTTGATACTTAAGTACATTTAATGTGAGCTACTTTAAGACTTTTACTCAAGTGATTTTCTTATGGGTGACTTTAACTTTCACCAAAGTCATTTTCAGTTATGGTATTTGTACTTTTACTTATTTTTTTCAAGTGTGTGTCTCGTCACCCCTATTTTCAAGTACTATACACTTCTGGGAGCGATCTGATCAATGCGGGACATGTTGTTGTTGGAGATCAGAGAGATATGATGTAGCCACATTTGCGTATTGGGGGAAGTCCCGATCCAAATCCAGCTGGCATTTAATTCAGTCTGAGAGCTTCTCTTTTACTCAGCACCACTAGAACCACAGTCGAGTCTGGCACCTAAAACAGAACATCTATTTTCACGGGGTAGTTTGAGGGTTACGGCTTGATTTCATTGTAAAGGTTTGATTAGTGTGAGGCGCTGGGTGATTCATTAAGTTTGTCCTGTGTGTGCGTTCACCGGGCTGCGAGGTGTCCGTCTGTCCCCTCTTGGCTCGCAGGCAGTACTCCCAGCGGACGTCCGGGTCCTGGACGAAGCGTGCGATGTGACTGAAGAGCCGGCTGAAGCTCATGCTGGCGGCGTGGTACACGGTGTAGTAGAGCAGGGCGGCGCGCCACAGGTAGGGCTGCTTCCGGAGCAGCACGCTGTGCAGGCTGGCCAGGCCCTCCTCCGTGGGGTTGGCTGGTTTGAGGCCAAACTGCTTCCTGCCTTCTGCCGAGGACCACGGCTGCAGGTTGTTGTTCACGCCTCGCAGATAATGTGTGCCTGAGGGAAAGATACGCCACAAGTATAAATGGAAGCAAGTATGAAACCATCCAGGCAGAAATACTATTTATAATACTACATAATATTATACCACTATTTCTTATTTGATGACTCTGTGAGAATATTCATGATAAATGCATTTCCGTGCCATGTGGTTTCAGCGAAATGCTAGTATCAGCATGCTAACTGGTATTAGATTGTACCCCTTCCCCTGATATACAGTATGCTGTGGTTTTATGGGATTACATGCACCAATCAGCCACAACATTATGACCACTGGCAGGAGAAGTAAATACCATCGACCATCTTGTGACAGTTCAGTGTTCTGGACCTGGCATTCATTGGTGTGGATGTTACTTAGACATGTAGCACCCACCTAGACCAGACCAGGCACCCCCACCCCATAGCAATGACACTCCTTGATGGCAGCAGCCATCCCCAGCAGGATGCAGCCTGACACAGACACACACACAAAAACACTTTAGGAACAACTAAAAAAAAAACATGAAGAACAACACAAGGTGTTGACCTGGCCTCCAAATTCACAAGATCCCAAATTCAGAGCTAGTGTTAATTTTGTCACCTATTTTTAATTTAGTCTTAGTCTTGTGCCAAATGTCCTTGTTAGTTTTAGTCATATTTAGTCATTCACATATCTTTTTTTCTTAGTCAAGTTTTAGTCGACTAAAAGTCTCGTCATTTTTAGTCTAGTTTTAGTCAAAAGAAAACTCAATATATCTTAGTCAAGTTTTAGTCAAAACATTTTAGTCTTTTTTTATATAACAAATTACTTCTGAGATTATTTCTGATAACCATTTCAGTCAAATATCGAGCCTCTTCCTTCTACCTAGCATGTCGACGTCTGCACCCACTCTGGCAGAAATCTCTGGTGTTTGCTACTGTCTATGGGTGTTCTTGCTCCATGTAGTTTCATGTTGCAGCCACATGTTGGCAGCATAGCCACAGGCTGGCAGCAACAGCACGAACTCATTCGGAATATTTTGAAGGCCTAACAGTTGAATACCGTATTTTCCGGACTATAAGGCGCACCTGAATATAAGACGCACCAGCTAAATTTTGGGGAAACAGATTGTGCTATAAGCCGCACCCGACAATAAGCCGCTGGTGTTTTAATGTTTAATTACCGTAAGAGTTTCTTCTACCACGGAGGGGATTGTCGGGACAGAAATGACTGTTTGGAAACGCAAAGCGTCCCATTTATTTACATTTGACAAACATAAATCTTTCGATCAATCAAACAAAAAATCAATCGATCAAACTTTCACATCTTTGACATTACAAACAGCATTCGTGCAGTGCACAAATAATACAACGCTGCGCTCCTAGCGCACTTCCTGCAGTCATAGTAGGCCTACCGATAAACAAAGCTTACAACGCTTGACGAGGCAATAACGTTAAATGGCTAAATTTAATTTGTTTGTAAAAGTGCTTGTCTGTAACACGGCAGCAAAAGTGCAGTAACCCGGCTGCTCAACTAAATAACCAGCATCTTTTTCGAAAACAGCCAACACAGCAGTAAAGGTGCAGTAACACGGCCGTTTACTGGATCAAAATAACCAGCCTACTATACCAGAAAAGTCAGTTCTTAATCCTCGTGTCATCGTCTATGACATGATAGTGCGCCCCTGGTGACCGTTAGCTGTAAAAATCCATCCGCCGTTGTATAAACCGCAGGGTCCAAAGCAAGTGACAAAAGTAGCGGCTTATAGTCCGGAATATACGGTACTCTATCTCACGATGAAAAAGTAGAGACAATTGTAGACGAAACTGAAGAGAGATTTTATCTTAGTTTTTATTTTATGCAAAACATTTTAGTCTCGTCTTTTTTCGTCAACAATAATGGATGTTAATTTAGTCTTAGTCAGCGTTTTTGGACAATGGTGCAGTCTCATCATCGTCTCGTCTTAGTCATGGAAAAAAAGGTTGTTGACGAACATATTTAGTCTCGTCTCGTCTGACGAAATTAACACTATGCAGAGCTGGCTCTAGGCATAGGTGATATGGGGCGCACCCTCCTGGAGGGGACGCCGCTGCAAGCTTCAAAAAGCACCCCCCATTGTTTCTGATTGACCTGGTCAAGAGGGTAGTGGGGCGAGCTATGATATACCAGAATGGTACATCAAAGCCAAAACAAAACCAAATGAACTTTCACACCTCTTCCGAGTGGGTTTTTCACTTTGTCTTCAAGAAAATTAAAACAAGACCAGTTGCCTTTGTTTGTAGCCTTGATAAGCCTTTTGATGACCTAAGCAGTTGTTCCTCTTAGTTACTCTACCTGGCTGCATAATACCAGATGTCCCTGGGTCTTTGGTAACCACGAGGAGGCACGCTCTGTAATACCAGGGTTTGCCAACTTTCCACCGGGATTTTAAAAGCATCATTTAAGCATCATCTAAATGTGTTACTGGGAACAATGGAAATGTGCCTGGATAAATACTTTCCACATCATACATGGTTCACTGATTTACACTGATATGCATACAGCACCCAGTGATATTCATCTATGGAGCCAGATGAAAGTAACCCCTTGTAAGGCAGAGGAGGTGGAAAGGCAAACTACTTGAATCTACACACACACTACATAGTCGGCAATGCAAATACTGTGAGACGTTGGATCCTATTGATAACAAATTTGACTGAAAAAACTGATGTTTTATTTGCATGTAGGGAAAATAAACAAAGCCAACAGGACTGAGACGAGGGATTTGACTGCCGCCTGTAAACACAGCGTTGGTGGACCTGTTCAGACCTGGGCAATCCGACAGCAACTTCCCACCCTTAGGTACCTACCGCTGCATCAGGACCATGAATAGCTGTTTGTTGTTGTGTGTGTGTCAACTAGGGGTTGAACGACTTCGGATTTAGTCGACTAATACGTGGTGAGAGGTCACAGGTCGATGCTAGGGCCTGGATACGTACTGTAGTGTCTCAGACAAAAGAAACTATGGAGGCTTTTCTGTAAGTTTATTGAAGCTGTTGGAACGTAGCCCACGTCAACACCATGAACACCGCCAGTCTGACACTTCTAATATGTGGTTTGGCAAACTCTCAGCTCTCAGCTCTGTCTCTCGCGTGGTGCATTCACCGACATCAAGGACATAAAAAAAGCACGCCCTACAACCACAGCAACAATGCCAACTAATAGAACACAACAGAACTGAACGTAAACACACAAGCTTATCGTACTGTGCCTTGCACATATGTATAAATCCGTGCTACCAGGAGCATCTAATAGTACTCCACAGCGTGTTGTTAGATGGGATAGTGTAGCAGGTATTTCTCTGCAGCTAGAGGTCTAATAACTTTATCAAATAGTTGATGTGCAGCCTCCTTCTCTCTGTTACCACAGGGTGTTTGGTGAAGTTGTTAACTGACTGCTGTCCAGAGGATTTGGACCGTTCCTCCGCGTTAGCCTTTTCAGATGCATTGCAGTAGTACTTTAGTTGTATTTCAGGACTGACATGTCATGGTAGTATGGGCTTCATCTTTAGTGAAGTATTTCCACACACTTGATGAACCGCTGCTAGTTTGCTGCCACTGGAATTCACCTTTGATGCTTTTTCCTTTTCAGGTGATAATCTATGATAGCAGTTGTGTGTGTTTAATCTGACCCAGGATTCATTGTGTGTTCACACTACCAAAGGAAGGAGGTCAGATGTGTCCCAGACCACCTCCACATGTAAGACCAGATCTCTCAAGTGCTACCTCGATGCGTCCTGTGCGTTCGTAGCGGTACTTGCAGAGGAAGGATGTTAATGCAAGGTCTGCACGCTGCCCGTGTCTGGCTGCTGCAGCAGTTTAACACCTAGAGACAAACTCAAAGGAAGGACTCCTTACAAACGAACCCTGCAGGAATGTCCGAGCTGCAGCTTACCGATCTCGTGCCTCAGCATCCCCTCCAGCCAGTGCTGTCGAGCTCCGGCCAGGTTGATGGTGAGAGTGGGACGACAGCTCTCCACCACCATCACCGCCTGAGACAGCAGCTCGTCAGACAGGCGCACCACGACCTGAAGACACAAATACGATCAGCAACAGCACCTATACCTATACCTAGACTTGTTCATGCACTCTTTTGTGGACTTTTGCCAGGTTACTCTTCTGTTATCCACCGCCTCTTGTATGTTGTATGAAATGTGCCTTGTCTATCTGATCAACCTATATGCTGAGTGCATGTTGTATCAACTCACCTCTCCCACACAGCCTTCTTTCTGCAGGTATTTGCGTACAGCCGCCCAGACCTGACTTTTAGGGAGCACGTTGCCACCCGTCACCTCCTCAAAGTTCTCATAGGAGCCAAACTTCCTCAGGACACACTCCATGATTCCCACCGCCTGCAGTCAAAACACAAACATCATGATGTGAACTCAGAGGCAGGCTGGTTAGAGCTCTGATCCTGACGTACCTGCTCGAGGAAGAGGCCCGAGCCCTCTCGGTACTTGTCCAGCACGGCCCTGGGTTCGGGCTGCGCGTACTCAAACTGAGGCTCATATCTGTAGTCAGACTGGAAGAAGGTCTGTTTCTCCTGCTCCAGGTTGAGTGGTCTGAGGGCGACGAGTAGACAGGGCCTGGCGGATGTAGGGATTGCCGTGCCTCCCACCCCTTTAGCTATGTGAGGCAGGGAGGTGGCAGGTCGCATTTGCCCCTTGCTGGCCCGCAGCCCCAGGGAGTAGTTGACGGAGCAGGTGCTTTCACTGCGACGCATCCAGCCGCCAGCTCCCAGGCTGGGGCTGGTCAGGCTGCGAGCCGGGGGCGAGGGGGCGCCCGAACCGCTGCGCCAAGGAGGCTGCAGGATCTTCCTGTCCGCCACGTGCTCCTGAGACCCTCGAAGGCGCTGGGGTGTCACCTCCAGGCTGAGGGGACGGCGGAGCGGCGGTCTGGGCGTGACCCCGCATTTTAACGAGGACGACTTCCTCTCTGCCAGGCGGCTGCTGCTCGTCTGAGTCGGGAGTCCATTGTGGGAAACCTTCTCTCTCTTGGCGACGTTGCTCCTTTTGGATGGCGTAGCGGCCTTTGCGGCGGAGCTGCTGGCGGTTTTGGGTGGATCTGCTCGGACATTTGGCCTCAACAGGTCCCCGACGCTTTCACCCTCAACCTGATCCATGAAGACTTCACCTGAATCCAACACCATCACCACGGCTGCTGCACCTCAGGCTGCACCACGCTCCGGCCTCGCACTGACGAGAGACCACAAAGATTAACGACTCAGTTTGTTTAATTTATTCGACTTTACTTGACCTTGAAACAACAAACCCTTGTAGGAACCAAACACATTTTTACATACACTGAAGTTCCACAGGGTTCTGTGCTAGGACCGATACTTTTCCCCTCATAAATGCTTCCCCTTAGACAGTATCATATGGAAACACTGCATAAATTTCCATTTCTAGGCAGATGATACACAGATTTATTTATCTACAAAGACAGATTAAACAAATCAAAACTCCAAATAGAAACCCCATTCAGTCCCGTTATTATATATATATATATATATAATTCCACATGTCTACTTTGCATAAATCAACATCAACATGTGGCTTTTTTATGAGGAAATGTGGTTATTTGTGTTCAGTAATACAATTTATTATTACTACACTTGTGGTGCTTTCTTTCAAAACGGCAACTGTGTGTTTTTTCCTGAATAAATGAGGCCAAACATTCACTCCTTCAAGAGGACTGTCATGGTTTGTGCTTAATTTTCCTGGGTTTCTGTTTCCTGTTTTATTTTGTTAAGTTTTTGGTTTCCTGTCTTGTGTTTTTCCCTTTTGTGTCATAGGTAGCTTGCCCTTCCTTTATCTTCCTCGTCCTGATCGTTTTCACCTGTGTCTCGTCACCCCTGTTTCCCCTGTGTGTATATATAGCCCTGCCTTCCCCTTTGTTCTCTGTCATGTTGTGCTTGTCACTCGTCTCATA
Source organism: Chelon labrosus (assembly GCF_963514085.1). Taxonomy (NCBI): domain Eukaryota; kingdom Metazoa; phylum Chordata; class Actinopteri; order Mugiliformes; family Mugilidae; genus Chelon; species Chelon labrosus. Next base: position 2,664,593 of record NC_140339.1, on the reverse strand, counting down.
GTTTCGTCTTGTCACGTTTAGCTCTCTAGTCTGGATTCTTGTTATTAGTCTTTGTTTCTTGTCTCATACTTTTGTCTTGTCACGTTCTTGGATCACGTTCCACAGAAGTTTTTGTTTCGTCAAGTTTAGAATACCTGCCACGTCTGCAGCGCCTTTAGTTTGGTCTTGCCTTTTTCATTAAATACCTTTTCCGCTAACTCCTGCCTCAGACGCTCTGTCCTGCATTTGGGTCCTACCCACATTATCCCGCAACCCCCTCGACAAGGATGTCAGCTGAGTAGGCGATCCTTCATTGTGGCCGGGACTCATTCTGTGTCCACACTACTAAAGTAATGTGGTCGCAAGTGGTACTCCATCTCAAAAGCATCCTTTATTCACATCTGCACTTCGAGCTCGTCACTTGCAATCGGATCTCTAAGGATGCATGTTTATATCTGACCTGAACCAGACGGTACTAACTCTGGCCTTCGTTTCTACTGAGAGGAACCTTTTGACCAAGACATTTACTTTATTTCCCACATAAACCAAGTGACTACGACTTTCAACTGTGCAATAGTGTCAATACTTGAAATATCCTGACTCGTTGGCTTTAATTCCTTCCTTAAATGGTTTGTTTGAGACCATCCGTCCTGGGCGATCTGATAACGAGTGACCAGCTTAAAGTCCAGGTGTGAACATACCCAGGACGCAATGAGGACACATTTGACTGATCCAATCTCAGACCACATTTAGGGGTGGTCTACATCGCATTTGACCTCATTTCCTTTGGTAGTGTGACCACACAACGAGTCCTGGGTCCTGAGTGGTGCTGGGTTAAAGACCACCCACTCAGCAGGTGTGATTCTGGTACTTATCGCCGTTAAATAACAAAATAATGAATACATCTGAACAGAAACTAACTAAACTATTCGCACGTGGTTCATGATGTGTAAGGGGTTGCGTGAAGTTAAGTTACACATTTCCTGCTTTATTTACACTCAGTAGCATGGAGACTTTTCTGTCAGGGCGGTGAAAGTCAAATTATAATCTGAGCCTTCTGCAGCTCAGTGCGTCCATAATTATATAAATACTAACTTAAAGCGTGTTCTTTCAGTGAGTGAGGGTGACTTTGCGCCTTGTTCCAAAAAACAGATCCTTTCCCCAAGTCTTGTTGCACAGCTGTTTTAGTCACACAGCTGTTTTCAATACTGTAAATGTGTGTATATATACAAGCTACCCCCCTCTAAGTTTACATTTCGAGTTTACAGTCTATATTTGATTTGATTTTTCTCAGGTTTACATTCACACTTATATTGTTTACCTTGTGTGTTATGTGCAACTATTACTGTTTTACTGTAGTACTTTTCTACTACTGGCTGCAGGTACAAAAATACATTTCACCGTGCATTGTACTATGTGTAACTGTGCATGTGACAAATAAAAACCTATCTCTCTATCTACACACACGACAAACAGCTGTTCATGGTTCTGATGCAACGGTAGAGCCAGCAGCTGTTATAATGTTCCACTCCACTCTGAATAACGGCTGTTTATTTGCAAACTGAGATCAGATCTCAAGTGATGGCTGGGGACGCATGTGGAGACGCCTGCGATCACATTGCCCAGGTTTCAAGGTGTGAACGAGACCTTAACGAACTGGTAGTATCATATTATAACGATGAAACTCTTAAGATTGATGCTTATAACCGGCTCAGAATGTAGTTTGAGAGGCAGGTATCCTCTCTGCTTTCAATTTTTAATCCTAACCTAAAATAATCTCTTACGAAGGTTTCCCAAACAATAAACCAAATAAACAAAGTAATTTTCAGTTTCTGTCCAATCCTTACTCATGCACAGAGAGAATGAGTGTGTTTTGTTTTATTTTTTTAAATCTGTGACGGGGTGTAATGTGTGAGTGCTTCTGCTTTAATTAGATCAGAGTTGATTTAATGAATGGCAGCAGGAGAGCTTCCACGGTGGAGACACAAAAATAGAAAAGCTGTCTGAGGAGCAGCAAAGCCCCAGACACAAGACCCAACCTGATTTAATGTTGATGAAATAAAACAGCAATTCAGTCTGAACAAGTCTCTACACAGACAGCTGTAAAATAAATTAAATAATAAATAAATAAAAAAATCACAGCATTTTTATTAGCATTTATTTTTCTTAAATCTGTTCCCCATTATCGTTTCCTGTCAGGGACCCCTTTAACTCCCCAAACAGACAACAACTTAAACAGACACTGACCGAGCAGCGAGTCCCGGTCTTCCGTGGAGGATTTCTGGGTCTCAGCCTCTTCATTCACTCATCGTGGCGGAAGATCCACGCACCCGGAGCGGAGCCGTGATTTACTCCGCCGCTGAACGGGGGATAACGGATAACGGTTCAGTCAGGAGCAGGGCCCGGGGCGGCTGCCTGGGCCGGCCAGGAAGCGGCGGTCGAGTTGGAAGATATGACGCGTTACGCACGGCACGCCGCGCTTGACGTCCCGTGCGTCTTTACGTACAACCGGAAGCGGGATAAGGACGTCCAGGGTCCAGAGATATACAGTCAATGGTCCAGAGGGTGTTGTTCATAGATCGAGCAAATAAATTAAAATTTTGATTTATTTAATGTAATGACTGGTTGATTAATTTAACTGGACAAGATTAATTTTTTATTTGTTTAATAATAATAATTATTATTATACTGATAAATAAACTGCCTGGCCAAAAAAAAACAAAAAGGGCTCCACCTGGATTTAACTAATCAAATAGGTAGGAGCCTCCTATTGGATAATTACTGCATGGGTGATTATCTTTCAGCTGACAACAAGTTATTTAACCCCAACTGATGCAATGAGTAGCTTCTCATTTCTTCAACAACCATGTCTAAAGACACATCCTGTGGTCGTGGAAAAGATGTTAGTCTGTTTGAGAAGGGTCAAATCATTGGCATGCATCAAGCAGAGAAAACATCTAAGGAGATTGTAGAAACTACTAAAACTGGGTTAAGAACTGTCCAACGCATTATTAAAAACTGGAAGGATAGTGGAGAACCATTGTCTTAGAGGAAGAAATGTGGTCAGAAAAAAAATCCTGATTGATGGTGATCTGTGATCACTTAAACGTTTGGTGAAATCAAATGGAAGAAAAACAACAGTAGAACTCAGGGCTATGTTTAATAGTGAAAGTAAGAACATTTCCACACGTACAATGTGAAGGGAACTCAAGGGATTGGGACTGAACAGCTGTGTAGCCTTAATAAAACCACTAATCAGTGAGGCTAACTGGAAAAAAAAGGCTTCAGTTTGCTAGGGAGCATAAAGATTGGACTCTGGAGCAATGGAAGAAGGTCATGTGGTCTGATGAGTCCAGATTTACCCTGTTCCACAGTGATGGGGGCATCAGGGTAAGAAGAGAGGCAGATGAAGTGATGCACCCATCATGCCTAGTGTCTACTGTACAAGCCTGTGGGGGCAGTGCTATGATCTGGGGTTGCTGCAGTTGCTCAGGTCTAGGTTCAGCAACATTATGTGTCCAAAGAATGAGGTCAGCTGACTACCTGAATATACTGAATGACCAGGTTATTCCATCAATGGATCATATTCCAAGATGACAATGTCAGGATTCATGGGCTCAGATTGTGAAAGAGTGGTTCAGGGAGCATGAGACATCATTTTCACACATGGACTGGCCTCCACAGAGTCCAGACCTTAACCCCATTGAGAATCTTTGGGATGTGCTGGAGAAGGCTTTGTGCAGTGGTCAGACTCTCCCATCATCAATACAAGATCTTGGTGAAAAATGAATGAAACACTGGATGGAAATAAATCTGGTGACATTGGAGAAGTTTATTGAAACAATGCCACAGAGAATGTGTGCTGCAGTGAAATAGTCTCTTCCTTGTAACCTTACAAAGCAATCATTTCATATCTGACTGGTTAACGAGTCAGCAAGAGACAACGTGACCGTTTCTTAGGACCTGCCCATCATCCTGTGTGGGACAGCGTATGCCTGTGGGCAAGTGAGTAAGTGTAAGTTCTGTGGAAGCAGTTTTCTGGGTAACAGACGGCATTCTTCAGTCTGGAGAAACAAGTTTGAGTCTACACGGATGTGACAATATTTGCATAAGAATCCTTTCCACGGGTTCTAGGGAATACACTGATGGGTGGTTTCTCTCGAGAACACAGTGCAGACTTTAATCTTTACTGTGGCTGAGCGCTTCTTAGATAGATAGTTAGATAGATAGATAGATAGATAGATAGATAGATACTTTATTAATCCCGAGGGAAATTCAACGTACAGGGACAACGTAACAACGTTCTTGACAACGTACAGGGATTATCAGATAGGAACCAGATCAGGAACCCCCCCCCCCCCCCCCCCCCCCCCCGCACCACACCCCTACAGGTCCGATCATACCTTTCTAGAGAGTGTATATGAAATGAGTGAGAGTAAACACAAGCCTACGTAAATCATAAAACAGATAGAGATAAAAACAACATGAAGCAAGATTTTTGCAGAGAGGGAATAAATAACAGAGAGGTAGAAAAGAAAATTAAAATAAATAAAAATAAAGCTAGTAACAGCACCAAATATTGAATGAGCATGTTTAACAATCATGTAACACTGGAGTATAATACTTGTTTAAATATAAAAGGATTACTACGTTGTGGACACTGTGTCCACATATGTTAGAAAGCCGCCCCAGATCTTTTGAAACTCTCCTGGTTTACCCTTCAAATTGTACAGAATCTTTTCATACGGTATGCATGATGCCAGTTCCTTCGTCCATCTAGTAAATGTAGGTGGTAATACATGCTTCCGATGCATAGCTATACGTTTGTTGGCTGTGATAAGGGCAATTCTAATAAATTTGTTTTTAATTAACTTAATTATCATCGATGTGTCATCTAGGAGGATTACTCTTGGCTCCGCGTGGGAGCAAGTCCAAAACATATGCATCAACGTTTCTATTCCCGTTTTGCATCTTGGGCAAAACTGTGAGTACTGAGGCTTTATTTTATGTAGTCTGTCAGGGGTATAGTGTGTTCTGTGAATAAGATTGAGATGAGAGTTCTTCAAAAGTCTGAAGATTCCTTCTTTAAACAAATTCCCAAAAGTCGTATTACCTTTTGTTAACCATTGGTTTCAATCAATCAATCAATCAATCAATCTTTATTTATAAAGCACTTTAAAAAAAAAGGTTGGCCAAAGTGCTGTACACAGACATGAGAATATAAAAATACAAAGAAAAATTAAAAACAAGATTTAAATCATAAAACCAATCAAACAATATAAACAATAAGAACCAACATTTCATGCCAAGATAAAAGCCAATACTATCTCTAAGGGCTTTAGGTAAAGAGGGATCGGAGTGGAAAGGGCCACCTGCTTCCGAATTTGCTGCCAAATCTTATAAGTATGGAGAATAACTGATGTTGTAACTGAAAGAGAGCTTAGCGAGCTGATATGTGGAACTGATTCCAATCTCAACTCTGTTAAATGGTTCTGTTCAATTTGTCTCCACTTAGGTGGATGGACTTGCACTGTCTGCCAGGCCCATATTGGCCTAATTTGTGCCGCCCAATAGAAACACTCAGAATTGGGGACTTAAAGGGGAATTACTGTTTTTTACAACCTGGACCTTATTTCTGGCATAAAATATGACTGTTAACTCATCCATATAACTTTCTGTCATTTGGAGTCGTTCGGAAGATATTTAGATCCAGTGGAGCGCTGCATATATCCATTAAGTGGGAGTGACTGGGGCACCAAACGCAGCCTCTAAATAACGCATTATCTGCCACGAAACTCGTTCATTTCACCAATATTTTGTTATGATACGCTAGTGCTATTCCCGGGGTCTGTAGATTGACCTACTAACTTAAAATGAACGAGTTTCGCTGCAGATAATGCGTTACTTAGAGGCTGCGTTTTGGTGCCCCAGTTACTCCCACTATATGGATATACGCGGCGCTCTTTAGCTTTGGCATTCAGTGGCATGACAGCACTGTTATTAATATTGATCTTATAGCCAGATATTTTACCAGATTCTGTCAGTGTGTCCATAAGAGCTGGGATAGACTCATCTGGACCTGAGAGGTATACTAATATATCGTCTGCATATAGAAATAAAATATGAAGCAAATAATAGAGGTGAAAGGCAACAGCCTTGTCTAGTGCTGCGTGATTAAAACAAATCTGGCCGAAATGGCCTTGTTGGTTTGTATTTGTGCCGTAAGGTGTTTGTAAAGCAGTTTGGGACCCATGTTGTTTCTGTAGCGACTTCGTAAATCTAGAGTTCACTGAGAGACAGAAGATTTGCCCTATTGTCTGATGCGCTACAAAAAAATCCACTGAGACTTCGAACGTAAGTTTAACCGTTTTTTAACAAACAAAAGATAATCAACTCACGATAAAGTGCTTTAAAATATAACCAAAAATAATCACAGTGGTCAAAGAAAATTAGCTTTCAACAAAAAAATACAGCGACCCACCTGCTCTCTCTCTCTGTCTCTGTCTAACCAAAAATCAACAGGTGAATATCAACTAATATACCTGCCCATAACCATCTGACTCCCTATACTCAACATAATCACATAAATGATATCCTAATAAACACAAAAACCCAAACAATATCCCTTAACCTTACTACTAACAGAAACATAAAATGCATTAATGGCTCCTACAGTCTCAAACAGGTGTTGCCACTTGTACACTGTCTAACGCCTTTTCTGCATCGAGTGACACTGCAACGCATGGTTTTTGGTCAAAGCATAGGAATTTTAAGTATGCAGCACCCACAGATGTTCCCTAAAAAAAAAAAAGTCGGACAAAATCTGTGATTTAGAACAAGGATGAATCCAGGTAAATCCAGTTCCCTTCGTTTTTATTCCCAGAAAACATTTCAGAATGCATGAATTCCTCCTGCTGACATTCAATCGTTGATCCAGGTATAAAGCTATTTGTCAACCAAATAAGTTTGAGATAAAAGATAAAAAAGAAAAGAGGTGACGTCTTGCAGCTTCATCAACCAGGAAACAGTATCTGAACTTTACATGTGAAGCGTCAAGAGTGTCAACAAGCTGCGCAACACAATGATTCTGTTTAACCACTGATGACCTTTCTGTCACTGAAACCGGTCCCTCCACCTTAGACAAATAATCACAGAAGGATTCCACATCTCATAACTAAAAAAGGAGCTGCATTATGAATGGTGGTGACACTGGAGGGGTATACTCTTAAACCGGTGCTCCGATATTTTAACTTCCAGTCCAAACCACAGCTGGATATGTCCCATCCAAGTACAGAGCTGAAACAGATTATTACTTATCACTCACACTGTATTAGTATAAGTATTCATACGTAGCACTTTGTACACATTTCCTGATCATGACATCTTTGTTTAGATCAAGGTCCAAGGTCACTGTATTTGCCCAACATGAGCCAAGTTTAATATCTGATTTGGAATCGATTCTGAAGAAATCTTTAACACCGAGTTAACCTAAGACATGCCCTGAATCGTTGTGAAAATTATTTAAGAGATATTTTTAAATCTGCTTGATAGTCGGGAATGAGACCGCGGATCAGATCTTGTAATGACATCTGTAAGTACCTAATTCTGCATATTTAATTATCCAACATTCAAACAAATAATAAGCTGAAATGATCAGAGCGATCCAGTGACACATCCGCTGCCTGTAGCTGCGGCGCTGCACAACAAAAGGAAACTAGCAATAGCTCTTTCGGCATGATTAAAGAACATCTATTCCAAGTTGAACAAACCAGAAGAGTGGGTTTGAAGCTCAGTGCGATGAAATATAAGCCTTGATCTATCTGTATTTACTGTGTAAGTTTATTTCTGCTGTAATGTAACATCTATGGGAACTGACTCAAGAGTACATAAGAGAAACTGCAGTTTTTACTACTTCTGCATTTGCAGACAGGTTTCAGCTTTATCGTGTTTAGATATTTATCAGATAACTTATCTTTTTAGGTTTTGAATACAATCTAAACCGAAATCTCTGAGTCACAACCTCGCCGCCATGCTAACCACGCTAACAGTTCTGGGAGTAGGCACAAAGTGATGCACCTGCAGCTTCATGTTTTTTACTAAAAAATACTCTGTTTAAAAAAAACAAAAAAAACAAAAACACTTTTCTCCCCAGATTTCTACATTTAGATTTGACCTCAACAAGAAGAGCTCCACATCTGCTTTGTGCTTCGTTTAACACTTATTCCCAACAATCAACAGGTCGTGAACATGTCAGCAGTACTTGCCCGGCTTTTTAAAGTCATTCCAAAGCCATATTCGATCTGTGTGTGGGTCAGTTGTGGTGGCGACTATCCCGGAGAAAGCACAGCGGCTGTACGACAGAGGAGTGACGTGGAAGTAATTCCCGTTTGGAGGGTCGGTGGGAGAGATCCCTGCGTACTGCATGCACAAACCTAAATACACATCTTCAATGTAGAGAGCTTTAACGTGTCTGGATGCCTCCACCAGCTTTTTCGGGAGGTCTAAAGACAAAATGTAGCCCAGACCCAGAGCATAGTGTGGGTACTGTGAGTTAGCGTAAAGCGCCTCAGGTAGGTACCACTTAGATGTTCGGTCTCTCAGGACTTGACCTCCATGTGCCACAAGTCCAGTCATGTAGTTTGTCTTTGGCGCCTCTAGAACCATTTTGATGAGGTTTGGAACATTCAGAAACATGTCTGAGTCGATCTTCATGGCGTAAGAGGCTCTGGAGCAGTAAGAGTCCAGCCACTCCAGCATCACCATGGTCTTGATGGTCAGGTTCTTGTAGCAGTCCAGGAAGTCGCTCTGGACCAGGTCTCGGTGCTCTTTGCTCTCCTGCAGCAGCTGCTCTTGCAGCGGCTCGGCCCCGTCTCCGGTCGGCTGCCCCAGCAGGAAGAACAGCCTCAGCTCTTTGCCCAGCACCAGGCTCTCGCTTCCCCAGGTCTTGCGGATGACGTCTCTGTGATCCCGGTTTTGGGGGGCCACAGGGACCACGAGAACCAAGAAGGGCTTCTCCTGCTCACATCTCTGAGGCTCATTTATGATGAAGTTGTACTTGTAGGGGTATTCCACCAAGTATGGTCTAAGAGACACATCAGGGTCAGCTTTGCTTTGATCCACCACTGAAGTATCTGCAGCCTGCCGTGCCGGAGAGGTGGCGACCTCCTCTGTTAATGTCACAGTCCCAGTTTCAGATCTGGGATCAGTCACGTTGTCTGTGCTAATATTTAATGCTCGACTTCTGAACTCTTTGAACCATTTAAGGTCCCAGTCAAGCATAACTTCATTCGCGTCCATGTAGTAAAACAGCAAACATGTTCCAAAGACCAGAAAAACCACGAAGGAGGATCGCCGGGAACAAACACACAGTCTCCTGATGTCCATCATTTCCTCCTTGAGACGACAAGATTTTTTTTTTAAAGGAAAGAAACAGTTCAAATCGTCAGAGTATTTAATGTTTAAACTGATATTCTCTGCAAAGCTTGTGGATTATTTCACAGATACAGCATCAAAGTCTTTTTTTTAGCTCAGCATGAAATGATAAAATAAAAGCTCACATACCTTTAGTTTCCATGAACAAACACACTTCAATATCTAGAGATGCTCTGCTTTTCAAAAAGGAAAAACAAAAATGATTAATTCATGGCAGAGAGTCAGGCGTGAGTCATACATCCTAATGAGCATAAAGACATTAATCCTGGATCATGAAGTCCCGGTACGATCAGGTGCCCGTAGTCCTGTCTCTCTTTTCATACCCGCAGAGAGAGCCACACCTGTGTTTGCTCCACCCCTCCTCTGTCATTGTCCAGAGGAAAACCTGAAATTTAACATCAGGCTGATCTGGATCAGCAGAACATTACAGGAAAGATTAGGATTAAGATTATATCCCTCCATCCACATTTCTTTAACTCTAGAAATGAAAGGCAGCACATACAAAGTGCCACGGTCTTCAGAATTTTCTACATATCTGCATGAAAACGACTCAAATATCAGCAGATGTCCTTAAAGTAAATAGATTTAGAAGTAATCCTGGAGATGCATTCACGTTTGCAGCTCACAGATTTGTAATAATGACTCAATTTCCTGAATAAACAATTACACAAGTATGATATTTCAGTTTTATTGGTTCGATTGGGCCCCTGGTTTTCCACTTCCAGGACTTGTGTGAAAATCTGCTGATGATTTGAGTCATTTTCAATCAGAAACGTTCCTGTAATGGTTTTTTTTCTTGAAATTTTATTGCCTCGTCAGTGTGCGTCCAATTTAAAATCACATATCAGCACAAACACAGAAAGAAAATGAGATAATCTAATTAATATAAATATATCTAACTATGAATAGAACAAAATGAGCAGTTTTAAACGTAGTATAATGAATCGCTCTCATCTTCCCAAGTCTTCTGGAGGGTTCCAAGTTTTCCACTGGACAACAGCAGAGGGGTGGAGCAAAGGCAGGTGAGACAGGTGTGTCTCTTCTGCAGGTAAGTAGAGAAAGACACAGTGCTATGGTTGCCTGATCATACTAGGACATCAGGTTAATGTCTTAACGAGAAGGTACGACTCATGTCTGAGTCTCTGCCAGGAATTTATCATTGTCTTGGATTTTATTTTTTGTTTTTCCTGCAACACACTGAAAAGCAGAACCTCTCTAGACAGGGCAGTGTGTTTATTAACAGTTAGTAAAGGTAGGTGACCTTTTATGTTATCCTGTCATGCTGAGCTAAAATAAGACTTTGATGCTGAAATATTACACGAGCTTTACAGAGAATATCAGGTTTAACATTAAATACTCTGATGAAGTATTTCTTTCCTTTAAACAAATTGTGTCGTCGCAAGAGAAGAAAATGATCAGGAGACTTTGTTCCCGGCGATCCTCCTTCGTGGTTTTTCTGATTTTTGGAGCATGTTTGCTGTTTTACTACATGGACATGATTGAAGTGATGCCTGTGTGGGGCCTTAAATGGATCAACGAGTTCAGAAGTCATGGATTAAATATTAGAAAAGACGCGACTGATCTTAGATCTACATCCGAGCCCAACACTACTGCTGAAAGAGAGACTGTGACATTAACAGAGGAGGTCGCCACCTCTCCAGCACGGCAGGCTGCAGATACTTCAGTGGTGAATCAAAGCTCAGCTGACCCTGATGTGTCTCTTAGACCATACTTGGTGGAATACCCCTACAAGTACAACTTCATCATAAATGAGCCTCAGAGATGTGAGCAGGAGAAGCCCTTCTTGGTTCTCGTGGTCCCTGTGGCCCCCCAAAACCGGGATCACAGAGATGTCATCCGCAAGACCTGGGGAAACGAGAGCCTGGTGCTGGGCAAAGAGCTGAGGCTGTTCTTCCTGCTGGGGCTGCCGACCGGAGACGGGGCCGAGCCGCTGCAAGAGCCGCTGCAAGAGCAGCTGCTGCAGGAGAGCAAAGAGCACCGAGACCTGGTCCAGAGCGACTTCCTGGACTGCTACAAGAACCTGACCATCAAGACTATGGTGATGCTGGAGTGGCTGGACTCTTACTGCTCCAGCGCCTCTTACGCCATGAAGATCGACTCAGACATGTTTCTGAATGTTCCGAACCTCATCAAAATGGTTCTAGAGGCGCCAAAGGAAAACTACATGACTGGACTTGTGGCACATGGAGGTCGAGTCCTGAGAGACCGAACATCTAAGTGGTACATACCTAAGGAGCTTTACGCTAACTCACAGTACCCACGCTATGCTCTGGGTCTGGGCTACATTTTGTCTTTAGACCTCCCGAAAAAGCTGGTGGAGGCATCCAGACACGTTAAAGCTCTCTACATCGAAGATGTGTATTTAGGTTTGTGCATGCAGTACGCAGGGATCCGTCCCACCGACCCTCCAAACTGGAATTACTTCCACGTCGCTCCTCTGTTGTACAGACGCTGTGCTTTCTCCAGGATAGTCGCCACCACAACAAATGCAAAAATGGATCGAATATGGCTTTGGAATGACTTTAAAAAGCCGGGGAAGTACTGCTGACATGTTAATTGTTGGGAATAAGTGTTAAACGAAGCACAAAGCAGATGTGGAGCTCTTCTTGTTGAGGTTAAATTTAAATGTAGGAATCTGGGGAGAAACCTTTTGAATAAAGTCAGCTCAACACGCGCTGCATTTTTTAAAATAGAGGATTTTTTAGTAAAAAACATGAAGCTGCGAGTGTGAATTATTTAATATCTGCACAGCTGTGTTAGCCTCCAAATACAATGGAACTGTTTAATATCAACTGACGCGTAGATGAGCCACACACAGAAAAAAAAAAAAAAACTCACCACTCAACATTTTTTTGTTTATTTGTTTTTTTTTTTTTTTTTAACAAGGTGTTTAACTGAAACCAGTTTGCGTCTCCCTGGTCTGCATTCTAGTGTCATGATAATATACCCTGAACCCTTTTCCGTGGTCCAGGTACGTCAGGTATGTTCTATTTTGACACGCCCGACAAACCACTATGATGTGAGAGCCAAAGTGCATCAAAGTGTGTCTTTTCATAGCGGCTGCAGGCAGGATAAATGACATTCAGTGTGTTTACGGAAGGATGTACGTGGAAATATTGCTTTCTGTTGCTATCACGTGGGCGGACGCTCACGGGGGAAGTTATATAATAATAAAGAGTGCCCCATAAACTTCTGTTCAGTGTTTTCAACCTCAATATCAACTCATGCTCAGGTTCAGATTCTCAGTCATCCGAGAACAAAGCTAAAAGCAAACACGCTTCATGTGAGTGGCTTCGTTCAGATGGAAATGAACGGTGGGGGGTTTTAGGTTTTAAATGGGAACAAGTGTGGGTGGTGCAGACCTGAAACTGGATGTCATAGTCAAAGTGTTGCCAGATTAGGAGGTTTAGATATTGACCATTTATTGTCTGAAAACACTAGTTTGGAAATACCCATGGGTTCTTTGAGGCTACATGTGTTTACTTGTTCTAAGCATTTCTAAAACTTTTTTTTCTTGTTTGTTAAGCTGCGTTGTTGCAGTGTGTGCTGTCACTCAGACTGATTGCTGCAGACTGCGCAGTCTGTTCTTCAAAGGCAGCGTGTCATAAGTTCTGCTGTGTGTCTGAATGTGCTCGTTTACATCGTTACCAAACAAAACGTGAATGGTTTTCTGATTGTTCAGGGTTTTCAGGTCAGTTATTCAGTTTCCTCTTTGGTTTATAATTCTTTAACATACAATGTCAACACGCTCATTTCAGACCATAATATTCAGCCTCCATGCAAACAGTTAAGTTGGAATCTCTCATGCTGATTAAATATTGTCCAACCTGTAGTCACAAAATCTCATACACTCAAGGTTTAAACCTTTAAAAACGTGTTTTTTTTTTAAAGCTCCATAATTTTATTTTTTAACAGTTTCTCACTGATGCTTTTAATAAAACAAACGGTTCATTTCTAACATGTTGTCATTTTGCATTTAGACCTAATGAATGCAACTGATCTGCTGTGTGTGTGTGGGGGTGGAATGAAGTTCTAAAGCTTAAAGGTGCAGCCACGCGTTGACACCATGTTACAAAACTGACACGACGATAAAACAGTGTTCGGGTTTTTCTTTTCTCTGTTTGTACGTGAAATAAATAACTGAGAAAATGGATCTGCAAATGTCTTGGCTTTTTCTTTCTATGTGATAAAATCAAAAAAATATTCTGTAAATTTTGTGCAAATGTTTGAAGTATGCGTTTGCATTTGAAATGATCTAATGGGACCCAAAAAAGGACTAGCCTGCAGGCTACAGCTAACGGCTAGTGACCTTTGACAGCGCCCGACGCTTGTCCCTAACAGTGGCCAATTAGGCTGAATTATGCTGAACTTTAAGCCTTCATCACATTTGAACGGAGGGGTTACTAAAAAATAATAATAGTTCACCCCTATAAAAAAATTGTTCATTGCACCAGGCTAGAAACTCCCTTTTGGAGCCAGAAGCCAAATATCTATAACTTGCCTCCTATAATTTTCCTCCAGCATCCATTTAAAGCTATTAAAAATGAACTTTAAATGTAAATTTAATGCCAATTTACCAAGTGTGTGCATCCTAAACATCAGCATTTTAACCTCCTGATAGCATTTAGCTCCAAGCGCTGCCTTTAACCTTTGTTCTCTGTCAAGTTGTCTGTTACGTTCCACCTGATTGTTTCTCGTAGTTCCTCATGTTCCTAAGTTCTCCTTTTTGGTCCTTTCCTGTTTTTTATTTATATTTTTGTTAAATCTGTTTTGTTTCCTACTCCTGCCTCATCCCCGTGTTCTTCATTTGAGTCCTACCGCCACATTAACCGTGACGCATGCAGCAGGACATGTCTTCATTTGTAGCTTTGAATTATTTTTACTGGCATGAAGGAACAAACCTGAGCCAAACAGAAACAAAACTAAACAGGCAACAGGAAACAACACGTTCATGTTTAACAAGTTAAGATGCATCGTCTCAGAGTTATCTTCACAACAGTTGACTCATCATCAGATGATGTCTCCCTTTCGGAGCCAGAAGCCAAATATCTATAACTTTTCCTCCAGCATCCATTTAAAGCTAATAAAAATTAACTTTAAATGTAAATTTAATGCCAATTTGCCAAGTGTGTGCATCCTAAACATCAGCGTATTAGCCTCCTGATAGGGTTTAGCTCCAAGCGCTAACTCTTGTTCCCGTGGAGGCCTTAAACTCTGCAGCCGTGGCGTTAATATTATTCCGTGTGTCGATGTTCAGGTGAAATTCCACTGCAGGATTAGAGCGAACCATCGTTTAACTGCTCAGCATGCCGCTGCCTTTGAAGCTATTTCAAGTGGAGGTGGAGTGGTTTGATTTAAAGACAAAGCTATTTAGATGTCGTGCAAGCTTGTTTGAACTTGTTTGTGAAAAGATGTATGTGTGTATGGGGGTGGGGGTGGAACACGTGACCTAGCTGTTTATTTCAGGTAGTTCATATAATTCGTCCACTTTTCTGAGAAGTTTCCTTCTACAAGAACAGGTGTGGCGTCGCAATGATCGACTGTTGCCACTGACAACTGCTCCGTAGGAACTCAGAGTAAGTGCTGTGTATCTCCTTGTAACTGGTGGAGGAGGTAGAGCAGGGTGCAGCATTAATTAATCCCCAGTGAGTCTAGGAATCGTGAAGGGTTGATTTTATATACTGTCAAAAATACTGATGCTCCTTGAAGCAGACCAGGTCTTGTAGTTCCCAGTGGTCGCCAGCAGGGGTCAGTCTGAGCGGGTGGATAGATGTAAATGTTAATGTAAATGTACTTTATTTATGTAGCACCTTACAACGAGCCACAGGTGAACCAAGGTGCTTTACAAAAGATTAAACAACGATTTAAAACAACACACCGGAAAACAAGAACATTAATGAAACGAAGCTAAAAAAAAAACCTAAAAACTAAAAACAATAAATGAGAGGATAAAAAGTAAAATAAAAATAGAATCAAAATAAAGTGTCACCACACCACCGGGTACTAAAAGCCATTTTAAAAAGATGCGTTTTAAGTCTTGATTTGAAAAGATGATGTAGTAGGAAGGATGTGATTCAGACATGAATGGGCTGAAAATACAGAAAATATTACAAAGACTAAGAATGAGTGAGGTAAAAAAAGAAAAAAAGAAAAGATATACAGTTTATGAAAAAGGTGTAAGTTCAAAAAAAATATCAAAAACCCTTAAAACATTACAATAAAAACAAATAGACAAAACAGAAACAGTCTGATAATACAGAATACATTAAAAGAATAAAAATAATAGCCTTTAAAATACTGAAATAGATAAGATAAAAATACAGAAGAATTACAAAAAATTATAGGCAAACAAGCATATATCTACAAACATGTAGAGTATTATTTAAAATTAAATGTTCTGAAATTTCACTAAAAACCAAAATGAGCCACAAATTCAGAAAATATTCCAACAAAGTATAAAATACAATGCATTAAATAGAAATAAGGAAAACATAAATAAATTAAAAATAGAGAAACATTACAAAATGTAATAATGAATGAGGTAAAAGTATATGAAAAAGTTCTAAGTACAGAAAGTATTACTTAAAAAATATTTTAACTACAAAACCACTTTAAACATAAATGTGCCACAATACAGAAAAACATTAAAGAAACACAAATTAATAAAAAAATAAATGGATAAAGGACATTACAAAAAAATAATTTAAATGTATATAAAACACAGAGAACATAAAAACAAAACAATAAATTGATATTACTAAAATATGGTGAATGAAAAAGTACAAAGAAAAATATTATTTAAAAATATATTTCCTACAACTACAAAATATAAAATACAGAAAATTGACACAAAAAATAGAAATCAATGAGATAAAATTGCAAAATGTTACAAAAATACACATGAACAACTACAAATTAAAAAAAGTATGTAGAAAAAATAAATAAATAAAATAGCTGAAAATACAAAATAATTCATTAAATATGTGCAAATACCTGAAACATTAACAAATACGTAGCTGTCTCAACAATAGGTTAAGCGAATATATCTATGAAGCATATTTAAAATAATACATTTGAGATTATCTAGTACTAATAAATACACATAAACATATAAATGAATCAATACAAACAGGGTTTCTCTGTGTTTCTTGTCTTGTTTTACTTCCTGTGTTTGGTAGATTGGTTTCTCCTTGTGGCTCCGCCCTCATTAGTTTCACCTGTGTGAACCTGTTAACCCATCTGCCTTTAACCTTTGTTCTCTGTCAAGTTGTCTGTTACGTTCCACCTGATTGTTTCTCGTAGTTCCTCATGTTCCTAAGTTCTCCTTTTTGGTCCTTTTCTGTTTTTTATATATACTTATATTAAATCCGTTTTGTTCCCTACTCCTGCCTCATCCCCGTGTTCTTCATTTGAGTCCTACTGCCACATTAACCGTGACACATGCAGCAGGACATGTCTTCATTTGTAGCTTTGAATTATTTTTACTGGCATGAAGGAACAAACCTGAACCAAACAGAAACAAAACTAAACAGATACAGGAAACAACACGTCCATGTTTAACAAGTTAAGATGCATCGTCTCAGAGTTATCTTCACAACAGATCAGATGACTCTGATGTCCCCGAGCTAGAAAAGCAAGTATTCATCAGGATGCAAAGCAGTTCTGCTCTGTTTCCCACAGTACATGTCAGATGATTGTTCCTCTCTTTGGCCTAACACCAACATCATGCAAATTTATTTTGCTTTTTTTTTTGCACCGAAAGCCACATATGGAAAAATATACAAACGACAAATAAATGTAGGCAAACGATATGCATGACATCTGATACCGCAGCCTACATCACAGCTTTCCATTTAAGTTGGCAGCTGTTAATGTTTTTCTTTTATTGAAAGGAGAGGAAGACAGCGGGGCTTTGTGTCCTCTGGGGTATTTCTTCCGTGAACTGTAAATGTGTTTGTTGATAAGAGTACTTTAGGACAGATGTTGCATGAGCTCTTCAGTCGTGTTTTGACACTGCTCAACATGGCCTTCACAAGCAGTAAGTAGTCCACACTGGGGTTGTACCGACATGTTGACTTTACTGCTGTTGCATGACGCTTTAATCATCAAGTCGACTAGTCGCCGATCATGTGACAATAACAACATGGACGCCTCCTAGAAGACAGGTGAGGAGTCCAGTGGGTCGTTGTAGCAAACCAGTGAGTGGAAATACTTCACTAAAGATGAAGCCCATACTACCGCGACATGTCAGTCCTGAAATACGACTAAAGTACTACTGCAGTGCATCTGCTAATGCTAGCAGAGGAACGGTCCAAATCCTCTGGACAGCAGTCAGTTAACAACGTCACCAAACGTCCTGTGGTAACAGAGAGAAGGAGGCTGCACATCAACTACTTGATAAAGTTATTAGACCTCTAGCTGCAGTACACGGAGAAGGATTCAAAGATATACCACTTTATTATCCCGGATACATTGTTCTATATTACAACGCTCTGTAAAGTGCTATTAAATGCTACTGATGGAGCCGATTTATGAACATCTCTGCAGCTCACAGAGCAGTTGATTTGAAAAGATCACATGTTTCCGTTCAGTTCTGTTGTGTTTTATTTGTTGACGTCGTTGCTGTGGTTGCAGAGCCTGTTTTTTTTTTATTTGTTTTCTTTTGCCGTGCTAGAGCTGCATATTAGAAGTGTCACATTAACGGCGTTCATGGACTTCGCCGTGAGCTACGGCCGACAGTAGTTTGCGTTCAAGCTTCAGTTACCTCGCAGAAAAGCCTCCATGTACAGTAGCTTCTTTTTACAATATGTATTAAGGTCAAGAATATAGATTTCGGTGTTGGAAGGTATTACTTTCTGTTGTGTTTTTATGTGTGACGTCATTGATGTCGGCTCGACTTTCACCACATAATAGTCGACTTTAAAAACTCCAAAGTCAATAGAATTTATGACAACATCAGAGTAGTATCACGGGATGCAAGAGTACGCCTTATTCAATTCAAAATTATACATCGGTTTTACTGGACCGGTTTATGACCCACACCAAATTGTTGGCGATGCAAATCTGGGGAAGGTAATTTAGTTCATGCTTTATGGTCCTGTGACAAAGTCCAACAATTCTGGGCCAATGTTTATGATAATCTGTGTGAGATCACAGAGATACGAATCCCATTCCACTTTAGATTATTTGTTTTGGGTGATCATTCAGCCCTGACAGGATGGGATATTTATGATTGGTAGACAAATACTTGTCAGGGGGTGGAAGACGGGGGGGGGGGTGCCCTCTAAATTTCTTGGAGGGCTCTTGAAATGGGGTTATATAGTGGGGAGACGCAAGTTTGTAGTTATGGTGGATACTTACATGCCTGTGATGCTGCTATTCTTTATTAGGTGTAGTAGCTGTACATGAAAGAGCACAGCAATGGATGCTGGCAACCAGGGAGGGCAATAGGAAAAGTAAAAAAAAGTGTAACTATGTTTAAATATAAACACACAGATGTATTATATATTAAACATGTTTTTGTTTGCATATCGCTGGGAGCCTGTTGGTGCAGTCTACGTCACTGAAAGAGGCAGAGACAAAGGAACAGCATTTCCAGGACATCTGAGTAGCAGGACGAGCCCGCAGCACATTCATTCAACACCAGCTCATGTCATAGTACGTCTATAAGCGATGCTAGTGTTGAGTTACCAGCTGGTGGGGGAATTTACAGAATTTGTTAGAATCCAGTGCTACGGTATGCCCCCCCCGACAGCTGATCACACAGGGTCCTGTCGGGGTCACATCAGCGTTGATTGATGATTCAGTGAGCAGAACCAAGCAGCAACCTCCGGGTCTGAGCAGTGAAGACCACGTGGAAGAAAAAAACTGCACTTCATCGAGTGACTGCTTGATTCTGGCTCCAAAAGGGACCAAACCCCCGTAGACCTCATGTTAAAATACCCAACTTTACAACAATATTAAACATGTTTACAGCCTGCTACAAAAACGGTCTTGGTCTCAATGCCTTATTTCACTATTCATGACGAGTGTATGAGGGGGTGATTTTTTTTTTCTAATGCATTTGTTTGTTTTTTATTAAGGTTTAAAATTCTGCATAATCCGCGCTCCCTCGACGGTCGGCTTGTTTACCTGTAATTTGCTACTGCCATGGTTCGTCCACGACCTCAGAATCAGAAATATATTCAGCCATGTTGGAAAAAAACTAGCAGCAGCAAATTACAGGTAAACAAGTCGACTGTTGTGGGGGCGCGGGCCGCTCAGAGATGATATCGTCCAGGTCAGAAGACATCGTCCAGTTATCTTCACAACAGATCAGATGACTCTGATGTCCCCGAGCTAGAAAAGCAAGTATTCATCAGGATGTAGAGCAGCTCTGCTCTGTTTCTCACAGTACATGTCAGATGATTGTTCCTCTTTAGATATGATGTGCTGTTATCTTTTGGCCTAACGCCGACACTACCCAAACGTTTTATTAACTTTTTTTATTTAATGCTGATGGCTACGTATCTGAAAATACACAAAGGGCTGGCGCCATTTGGGCGACTTGGCAAATAATTAATTACATCTGTCAAGGTTCTCAGTCATCCAGGTCATGGTGTAGTACATCCAAGAACTGAAGAAGCTGCTCTGATGAGTGGTGCTGCCCGTATTTTTTAAAATGCTTTTTGTTTATAGGTAAATGACGTTTGATATGTGATACTACAACAGCCAACGTCCCAGATTTCCACTACAGTTGTCAGGATATTGGGTGCAATGCATGTTTTAAATTTGACATGCAAATAAGTCTGTGAAGGTTCTCAGTCATCCAGGTCATGGTATATAGAGTTGCTCTACAAGTCCAGTTGCCTTTTTTGAACCTTTTTTGGAGACATGCAAATAAGTAAGTGGAAGCTTTTTTTTTTAAACTCCGTGGTAAACAGTGATGCTTTGGACTGGAGGTTGGTGGCGGGGCAGGAGGAAGTTTGGTGGTTGAGGTGAAAAAGACACCACACAGAGATATCTGTTATGTCAAACAAGTTATCCTCATATTCAAATAAATTAACATCTGTGCAGTGTCTGTAAAACATCTCGTCACGCGCAGTCTTCAATTTGCTGTACGATTGTGTTTCTAACGTTTTTTGAATATCTGCCTTTTTTCCAGAGGACAGTTGAACAACAACAACAAAAAAAGGTTGTAGAGCGTGCGGACTGGCTGCCAGTGTTTTATGTCAGTACAACATCTATTAGTGCTGTGGTTTTAGTAGCTAACTTGGCAAAATGTGAACAAATAAAGGATAAAAGGTTGAGGCAGAAGTCGGCGTAAATCACTTCCTGTTTCTTTGTAAAACCACACTTTGTCTTACGCCATTTATTTTGTATTTCTCCGCTTGTCCTGTGAAGGGTTACGGGGGGGGGGCTATCCCAGCTGTCATTGGGGCGAGAGTCTCCAGTCTATCTCAGGGCTAACACAGAGAGACACTCACACCTACGGCCAATTTAGAATCACCAATGAACCTAACCAGCATGTCTTTGGACGGTGGGAGGAAGCTGGAGAACCTGGAGAGAACCCACGCAGACACAGGGAGAACATGTTAACTCCACACAGAAAGGAACCAGTCGGCCGATTGGATTCAAACCCATAGGCCGCCCCACCTCATATCAAGGGGGCAATAAAATACTTTTAAATCAAAGTCTCGAATATATACTTTTTGTTCTCTTTGGCGGCACCTGTGGCAGTAAGTGGCAACTGCACCACCTGTTTGGAAAAAAATAAATTCTTGTTCGACTTCACCCACCACCAAGGTGCATGGAGGAGGAAAAGAAGTTGTAAATAGGTTGCAGTTGTAGAGCTTTCAGACCAGCTACCATTTGCATAACTTCCTGCTTTCGTTCAGCACCAGAGTCGGTCTGACGTTTGGTTTCATGGTGTCGTCGTGTATTGTACTCCTTTATCACAGCAACAGTTTCATTGCAAATCAATCAGACACACTTGCCCTCATATTCTGTGAAGACATATTCACTTTCCCCACAGTGTCTGGGGTAAATTTTCTGCACTTTGCAGAGAAGTTATTCCATTATACGTTTAGAATCTGATGCGTGACATTTGAAAATGGAGTTGTTTTGACACCGCTGGCGTAACATGAGACACGTCGTCCCGATCCACCCAACAGCTGTGATAATCTGGTAACTCCACACCTGCGCTGTTGCCACCTGAACCATCCAGGCCGGCCTGAAAACAATGTTTACACAGCCACACGGCCTCCACCCCTTACTGTCAGAGCTGAATGCATAGCTTGACACATGAGCTCCGCCGCCTGATAGCAAACTCAGGTTGACAATCCTGTTTTGCATCTGTTGGCATCGTCTTTATTTATTAGTGTTGCACATCTTAAATCAAAACAGATCAATCATGTGTCTAGATACAGTGAACAGTGATGTGTGATTGTTCCCACAGGCTTCAAAGTGAGAGAAACCACAGCCTACAGTGTGGAATGCACCCCACACAAAAGAAAGCACACTGAAGCTGAGTGAGGACAACTTCACAGTTACAGTATGTAATTATTGCTCAACAAACTATATATATCACTCTGATATATATTAACTCTGACTCACAGGAGTGTTTCCTGGTTGGTATGTTTCAATGTGGATGTATGTGATTGGTTGGCCTGGTGCCACATGACCAAGCCCACCTTACAGGTTCCCATTGGCTCATACGTACATTTGCATGTGCATATACACCTGGATTTAACTGAGCAAATAGGTAGGAGCCTCCTATTGGATAATTACTGCATGGGTGATTATTTTTCAGCTGGCAACAAGTTATTTAACCCCAACTGATGCAATGAGTAGCTTCTCATTTCTTAAACAACCATGTCTAAAGACACATCCTGTGGTCGTGGAAAAGATGTTAGTCTGTTTGAGAAGGGTCAAATCATTGGCATGCATCAAGCAGAGAAAACATCTAAGGAGATTGTAGAAACTACTAAAACTGGGTTAAGAACTGTCCAACGCATTATTAAAAACTGGAAGGATAGTGGAGAACCATCAGGGTGAGAAGAGAGGCAGATGAAGTGATGCACCCATCATGCCTAGTGTCTACTGTACAAGCCTGTGGGGGCAGTGCTATGATCTGGGGTTGCTGCAGTTGCTCAGGTCTAGGTTCAGCAACATTATGTGTCCAGAGAATGAGGTCAGCTGACTACCTGAATATACTGAATGACCAGGTTATTCCATCAATGGATCATATTCCAAGATGACAATGCCAGGATTCATGGGGCTCAGATTGTGAAAGAGTGGTTCAGGGAGCATGAGACATCATTTTCACACATGGATTGTCCACCACAGAGTCCAGACCTTAACCCCATTGAGAATCTTTGGGATGTGCTGGAGAAGGCTTTGTACAGTGGTCAGACTCTCCCATCATCAATACAAGATCTTGGTGGAAAATTAATGCAACACTGGATGGAAATAAATCTGGAGACATTGGAGAAGATTATCGAAACAATGCCACAGAGAATGTGCTGTAATCAAAGCTAAAGGAGGTCCAAGGAAATATTAGAGTGTGGGACTTTTTTTTTTTTCTTGGCCAGGCAGTGTATGACTGGTTGTTTTCATTTAAAATACATATTTTTTTCCTTTAAGTATTTTTTAAAAGTTGTTTGCAGTGGTTTTCTCGTTGGTCCATTTACCGCACGTTTAAAAAGCTTCAGAACCTGAGCTTAAGGATCACCACGTTTTCAAGTTTTCTTCTGCATCAAAGTATTTCAGTAATAGCTGTCAACAACTCTACAAGTCCAGTTGCCTTTTTTGAACCTTTGTTGGATATAGTAATAGCTGCCAGTACAGTATTTCATGTAACATTTAACAGTCCTGTGCTTTTAGCTGCAAAATTAATTTGCCAAAATCTAAACACGGGAAGGCTAAAAAAGTTGAGGATGAAGTCTTTTTTCTGGTATAAAATACAATCATTTACTCACCCATATAAGTTTGGTGTCATTTGGAGTCGTTAGGAAGATATTTAGATCTGCATATATCCATATAGTGGGAGTGACTGGGGCACCAGTGTGTTTCGGTGCCCCAGTCACTTTTCACGTGGGATAAAAAATCTTTGGCAGGTAGAAGTGTGTTCTGATCCAAGGGTGTGGTAAACACAGATAAAGAGAGTACGTGTTTGTTACTTAGCGCATCTTTATCAAGAAAATTAATCTGAATTTTTTGCTCCAAGGACGAGGACAGATTTTAAACTGTGCCTGCACCGTATCAATGAATTCATTTGAATCTCTTAATCTTTCAGTGTCTCGTTATAACCACTCTAGTCAATCATTTCAGAACTCAGTGGTTTATAAGTCAACAAGCGACAAGAACGTTCAAGAACCATCCACGTCATTCTGAGACACTGTACACCTGTGGGTATAAATAAAAAGAAAGAAAAAAGCCATCGGTTGAATGAAAGATAAACCCGACTCCTCTGCAGCACACCTTCCTGGAATAGACAGTTGCCAGTAAATTCTCTGAGGTGCGTCCTCTCCTGGCAACATGAATGTTACATGAACAGCGGCTTGCTTCTGTTTATCCCAGAGATCAATGTTAAGGCGGATTAAATAACTTCCCAGAGTGTAACACGAGCACCAAAAGAGTTTAAATTCCTGTATGAACATGGAAATAAAAATTAGTTCACATCATCCTGTTTGAGTTTCTCTCAGAGTGGAGGACGACATGTCAGCTGTCAAAGAACAAAACATGTAAATAAATAAAGTGTAGCCCATAAAATTTGAATCATTTCATTTTATGAGATGAGGTTTGATCTTTATGGGCCACGCCGTTTAATTGCACAAGAATCTGTCACACAGGTTTTTGTGAATTCACCCGGGGGTGTTTTCTTTGGAGAGAAAGCTACGTCGTACTCGTCGGCCTTGCACCCGGCGGAGCTCGTCTTATCTTTTTATGAATCACCAAAGTAGCAGGGAGGGTCTGGTTTCTAAACTGACTCCACTAAACACCCCAGGACCCGAGGCGTGTGAGCTTTAGGTGTCCACCACATACAGATGTTCCTTAAAAAAAATTGAGAACAAGACAACTTGGATGAAACGTCTTCATGAGAACTCAACACGTCAAGTTTCCTTTGTTTTTTGACTTTTGTTTCAAGTCATAGAAAACATTTTAGACTCCATGAATTAGCTTCTTATCAAGTACAGATGTTACACATTAAAGATGAGAAAGATAAGCAGTGACATCGTGTTGCATCAGATTTGCCAACGATCAAACAGTATCTGAACTTTACATGTGACGTGTCAAGAGTTCCAACAAGCTGCACAACACAATGATTCTGTTTAAGGTGGAGGGTTGACATCAGAACCTGGCCCTCCACCTTAAACAAACAATTAACACAGGATTACATATCTTTAAACGCAATAAAACATTCAGGTGGCGGCACGGGAGGCTTTTATTCTGAAAACTGTGTCCCATTACTCATTCATTCCTTTATTCGTTCAACTTCTGTAACCGCTTGTAAGTAGAAGCTATTTTTTTTAAACTCCGTGGTAAACAGTGATGCTTCGGACACTGAAGGTTGGTTGGCGGGGCAGGAGGAAGTTTGGTGGTTGAGGTAGAAAGGACACCACACAGAGAGATCTGTCCTGATCCTGGTTATCAGTCTGCGGTTGTGTTATGCCAAACAAGTTATCCTCATATTTAAATAAACGAACGTCCGTGCAGTGTCTGTGGAACATCTCTTAATGTGCAATCTTCAATTTGCTGCACGATTGTGTTTCTAATTAGTTTAGTTTATTTAGTTTATTTCTTACAGGGACCATGTACAAAGTGCATTTATCACAGAGGAGAAGACAATTTGCTAATTTCCATCTGCAGTCCCAGGGCAGGTATAGAAGCATAGACAGAGGTATACACACACAAGTATTATCACCCCAATTAAAAGATGATGTTTGCCTTTTTTTTCCAGCCGACTTTAGAGAGGACAATAGAACAACAATAACAACAACAAAAGAGGTTGTAGAGCGTGCAGACGGGCTGCCAGTGTCTTTTGTCACAACAGTTGTCAGTACAACATCTATTAATGCTGTGGTTTGTGAACAAATAAAGGCTAAAACCTCAAGGTGGAAGTCAACATAAATCACTTCCTGCTTCTTTGTAAAACCGCATTTTGTTTTACGTTGTCTTCATCTACATATTCTGGAACCGCTTTTTCCTGTTAAGGGTCCACCCTGGACAGGTCTCCAGTCTATCCCAGGGCTAACACAGAGAGACACTCACACCTACGGCCACTTTAGAATCACCAATGAACCTAACCAGCATGTCTTTGGACGGTTAACGCTTAATGTTTCCTGCCCCAAGCTATCAGTCTGTACAACTCTGTGTGTGACGGATGACTCTCTGGACTTTTGTTTTTCTTGCACATTTGCACATGCTTGTTTGGTTATTGGTTGTAAATTCATTACATGTCATTGCAATCTAATTAAATTTTTTTTAATATTCACTTATCTTATATTTTTTGTAAATATTGTGTATAGATTTTTAAATTTTTTTTAAATTTTTTTTTTTAGTTCTCTATTTTTTTTATTGTTGATTTTAGCTTTTTGTTATATTTATGTCTGGTGTCGAGTGCCTCTACATTGCTGCTGCAACAGTGAGATTTCCCAGTTTGGGATTAATAAAGAAACTATCTATCTATCCACAAAGTTAAAATAATTATAATTAGATTTAAAAATAAAAACGCCATGTTAAAAATCTAGCAGCAGCCACACTGGTTGAGAAATGAATCCCCACAGACCTCCATGTTAAAATGTCCAACTTTACAGCAGAAATAAAAATGTTTACAGGCTGGAACAAAAACAGTTTTGGTCTCTGAAGCTAATTTCTTCATTCAAGACAAACTGTACGAGTTTTATAGAACTGTCCTGTTTAAATCATAACAAGACCTAAAGTTACGTATAATTGAGGGCACAGCTATTATGGCTGCCAAAATGGTGATGGTGAGCTTCAAAACACAGGTGTACACCGATCAGCCACAACATTATGACCACTGACAGGAGAAGTGAATAACACTGACCATCTTGTGACAGTTCAATGTTCTGCTGGGAAACTTCTGGACCTGGCATTCATTGGTGTGGATGTTACTTAGACATGTAGCACCCACCTAGACCAGACCAGGCACCCCCACCCCATAGCAATGACACTCCTTGATGGCAGCAGCCATCCCCAGCAGGATGCAGCCTGACACAGACACACACACAAAAACACTTTAGGAACAACTAAAAAAAAAAACATGAAGAACAGCACAAGGTGTTGACCTGGCCTCCAAATTCACTAGATCCCAAACTGATCAAGTATCTGTGGGATGATCCACAGAGGCCCCTCCCCTCAACATTCTGTTACCAGACACCACCCTCACTAGGCCCATGTCCATTCTCTGATGAGTCACCACCAGGGGGACCTACAATATATAAGTTGATCAGTGTAAACTGTCACCTGAAACAGGAAGTAAAGTGTCCTCAGGATGAATCTCGTTCACACCCGGGACCTTGCTGCTGGGGGGTATTGTTGCCCCGCCCTTAGTATCAAAGAGGAATTTAGAGGTAACTTGTGTGGACTTGGCACAGCCAGGTATCTCAGAACGCTTCTCGTTGGCGTTGTCAAGGACACTGCTGTTGCAGTTATAGGATGTGACCGTCCTTGTCACGTCCAAGTGTGTTATTAAATCATTAAACTCTGCAGAAGGCAGCAAAGGAAAAGATGTTATACCGAGTTACCACCTGATGAACGCTGCACTTTAATCTTGCTTAGATACTACAACCAGGACTTGTAATAAACAATATAATGTGAGTAATAATTAACTTAAAAAATAGAGCGTGAACAGGGATAGTTCAAGTTTGGACAGTTAAACGAAAAGTTAACCAGAAACAGAATAAATTAAATGAACACTGACAAAAATACTAACACTGATTAAACATACTGATCCGATGATGAGTACTTATTATTTACATAAAAAACATAAAAACATATTAAATATATTCCGGGGGGGATGAACGGTTGGGGAACAAATGGTTGTTAAGACATCAGTGTTTCACATGCACACAAAGAGGCGGGTCTCCTTTGTGTGCATCTACCCTAGGATTTCAGGTTTTCAGCAGAACAACAACCAAGGGGTGGAGCAAACACAGGTGTGGCTCTTCTGTAGGTAAAGAGAGACACAGTGCTTTGGTTACCTGATCTCGCAGGGAGCAGAGACTCCAGGATCCAGAGCTAATGTCGTCAGGCTCCGTTAGAACGGACAGGTAAGACTCACACCTGAGTCCCTGCCATGAATTTTTCATTGTCCGAGAGTGAGGGAGTCAGCATGCGACAAAGTGGCTTGTTACAGCCTGAAAAAGGTATGTGAGTTTTTATTTTTTATTTTTTTTCATGATTTGTTTCCATCATATAGGGAAGCAGAGAAGCTGCTGTTTAATAAAAACTGAAAAGATATACTAAAGCTAAGCTAAAATGACACTAACTACTGAACTGTTTATTTCCTTTAAACAAATTGTGTCGTCTCAGGGAGAAAATGATGAACGTCAAGAGACTGTGTGTTTGTTCCCGGCGATCCTCCTTCGTGGTTTTTCTGGTGTTTGGAACATGTTTGCTGTTTTACTACATGGACACGAATGAAGTTATTGCTGACTGGAACTTTAAATTGATCCAACAGTTCAGAAGTCAAGCATTAAATATTAGCGCAGACAACGTGACTGATCCCAGATCTGAAAGTGGGACTGTGACATTAACAGAGGACGTCGCCACCTCTCCAGCACGGCAGGCTGCAGATACTTCAGTGGTGAATCAAAGCTCAGCTGACCCTGATGTGTCTCTTAGACCATACTTGGTGGAATACCCCTACAAGTACAACTTCATCATAAATGAGCCTCAGAGATGTGAGCAGGAGAAGCCCTTCTTGGTTCTCGTGGTCCCTGTGGCCCCCCAAAACCGGGATGACAGAGACATCATCCGCAAGACCTGGGGAAACGAGAGCCTGGTGCTGGGCAAAGAGCTGAGGCTGTTCTTCCTGCTGGGGCTGCCGACCGGAGACGGGGCCGAGCCGCTGCAAGAGCAGCTGCTGCAGGAGAGCAAAGAGCACCGAGACCTGGTCCAGAGCGACTTCCTGGACTGCTACAAGAACCTGACCATCAAGACCATGGTGATGCTGGAGTGGCTGGACTCTTACTGCTCCAGAGCCTCTTACGCCATGAAGATCGACTCAGACATGTTTCTGAATGTTCCAAACCTCATCAAAATGGTTCTAGAGGCGCCAAAGGAAAACTACTTGTCTGGATTTGTGGAACGTGGAGGTCAAGTACGTAGAGACAGAGACTCTAAGTGGTACATACCTAAGGAGCTTTACCCTTCATCAGTGTTGCCACACTATGCTCTGGGTCTGGGCTACATTTTGTCTTTAGACCTCCCGAAAAAGCTGGTGGAGGCATCCAGACACGTTAAAGCTCTCTACATCGAAGATGTGTATTTAGGTATGTGCATGCAGTACGCAGGGATCCGTCTCACCGATCCTCCAAACGGCAATTGCTTCCACTTTTTTCCTGTGTCGTATAGCCGCTGTGCTTTCTCCGGGATAGTCGCCACCACAACTGACCCGCACACAGATCGAATATGGATTTGGAATGACTTTAAAAAGCCGAGGGAGTACTGCTGAGATGTTTACGACCTGTTGATTGTTGGGAATAAGTGTTAAACGACGCACAAAGCAGATGTGGAGCTCTTCTTGTTGAGGTTAAATCTAAATGTAGAAATCAGGGGAGAAAAGTGTTGCATAAAGTCAGCTCAACATGTTTTATTTTTTTAGAAAAAGTACGAAGCTGAAGGTTTAAAATCTTTTACACAGCAATTTATGTTTCTTTTAAAGGAAACTTTTGTGGTCTAGATTGTGTCGCAGTGTCTCAACCCTGGATTTTAATGTTTTTTTTTTTTAAAAAAAAGCCAACAAGCATCTGACCACATCTATTCCTCATTATTATAAATTGGCAGCATTCAAAGCTTCAGAGTCTTTTTTAAATCCGTCACTCCCGCTCACCACACGCAAGCTCCAAGCTTCACAAGAGACTCACTTTATATCTGATGAACGGTTTTTTCTTTTTTTTTTTAAAAAAAAGAGGAAAAAAACAACAACCACAGAAGGCGAGTGGAAACACGTCGGAACATTCAGGAAAACCAGCATGGCTTCCACAGTCAGAGCAAACAGTTTGTCACTGGTTTGTTTGAAAGGACTCAGAGCTACGAGAAGAGAGAGAGGACGGTTTGAGCTGCAGCGACGGTTTTACTGCAGCGCCAGAGTGAGAACAGAAACCAAGTGTTCCTACCTCAACCAGAACCTGGAGCCAGGACTGTAATGTTGTGTTTCTCCTTCTTATTACTTTACTTTTTTGGGTCATTTGCAATATTAATGAAGGAAAACTAGCTCATACTTACTTATAATTATATAGATATATATAATGCTATGATATTTAGTGAAATCTTATTACAGATCTCACAGGACACACATTGGAGTTTAGTTTCAGATGGTTTGCTGGTTGTAGATCGTATCAAACAGACAGATCTGTACTGTCAACACACGGCGGGGGCTTTTCCTTTGCGTGTCCTTATGTGTGCGTCACTTCTTCATGTGAATTGAATGTTGTGCTGAGGAGAAATGTGTGCATCGTGACAGGGTTTGTTTGTTAGTTTTTTTGGTTTTGCATTTCTTTCCTTATTCACAGGAAAAAGATGGGTTCGATTAAATGTGGTGCTTTGAACCGCGACGCAGTGTTTCTATAGCGGTTGCATGACTTGTCTCACAGGGGAAGTTATATATTAATAAAGAGTGCCCCATGAACTTGTGTTCAGTGTTTTTAACCTGAATATCAACCATCCAGTGTGTGTCATCCAGGATCCAGGTCACTTTTTATTTAAGAACAAAATTAAAAGTAAACACGTTCCACCCTCGGGGCTTTTTCAGATGTAAATGAACGCCGGGGAGAGAAGTTTTATTTATTTTTTTTTGTACAGGCAACAGTAAAAACCTAGGGGTTTTTCAGCAACCAGATACTCACCTGTAACAGGTGGTTGTTCAGGTTGGTCTGGGTCAGTTACTGGTTCTCCAGCAAACTCAGCAAACACATTATTCTCTGTTTACCTTCAGCAAATCTCATGTGCGGAAGGACACTCGAGATTTGAACCTTTAACCTTAACGGGTCAGAAGTGACTCGATGTGTTTGACTAAAATACAAAATACCGAATCTATTTTGTGTCACACACATTTAGCCAGCTTCTTTATTATTTATATTTAGACCACGTTTATATAAAATGAGTTGAAATTTGGAAATGAAGTAGACAGGAAACTGAACATTTTCTAACAAGTATTCATGTTAATTTGCATTTTATTATTTATTTTTTGCAGAGTTCAGATCAGAGTCGTTGCTGATCGGCGCCACAGGTTGCGCCAGACTTTTTCTTTGTTTGTCATTTTGACTGACAGGGTCATAAAAATCCCGTCATAATCTGTTTTTACCCGTCGCTTTAATTATTTTAAAATGATAACAATGACATATTCAATAGCTTTTAATTTAATTCATTCATTTTTAATTAATATTCCACACCCTGGATACACACATCAAGCAGATGAATATACGGAGGGTAATCTTTTTTTTTTTAACTAAAAATTAGGGCTGGGACTCGATTAAAAAAATTAATCTCATTAATTAGAGGCTTTGTAGTTAATTCATTTCGATTAATCACATTTAAATTGCCCCAGAAAGCAGCATTTTTTAATTTTAATGGATTTTAGTGGACGACTGAATCAAATAATAGACACAGACATGAATATTGTAAACTCAAGCTCTTTTAAAGCCGGGAAAAATGCATTTAAATTCAAAACAGTAGAAAAATAAAGAAAATATATCCCTGGCCATAACTGAACAGACCTAAAGTTAAAGTGTCATTTTAAATAATTTAAGTACTTTTTCAGAACAGTATTGACTTTAAATGGTTAAAAAAAAAAAAAAGAAAAGAAAAGTTTGGGGCTGCCGACACGTCTTGTCCGTACTTGGACCGTGACTGCTAGCACTAATGGTGCGTTCTATTTGTCTTGTAAGCGCGACTTGCAACTCGGGAGTGACGTCACATCCGTGTCGGAAAACAAGTTACAGCGGGTTTTTGCGTTCTGTTTTGTACACAACACGACAGGTCGGAGAAAAGATGTTTATAGTGTTTATCTTGTTTACAGTGCAACCACGGCGGATTTCACATGTTCATTACATATTACACAGTTCGATATCTGAATATTCCGTTTTGATTAACGTTAACGATAGGCAACTGCTCCGCTTTCTGCTCAAGACTCGGCATTGTTGTCATAGCAACATGGAGCGTCTCTAGCCAATTTAAACTGCACAAGCTACAAAATAACTTTTATTAAGCGGTATTTAGCTGTAGCGACATGCCTATTAGGTAACCGTATACACTGCTATGTGTACGACTTCTACATTTGGTTACAACAAAGACAAAAGTGCTTAAAATAGTAGAAAACCACAATGTTTACTACGTGTGACGCTCGTGGTAGCCATCTTGGAAACTGAACTCGGGGTCCTCTGAGCTTCGACGAGTTGACGACTTGTATATACGACCTCGGGGGCGTTCTATTTGCAACTTCCGGTTCGTAACTCGGGAAAACGACTCGGAAAACGAGTTCGGTGGACAAATAGAACGCCCCATAACAGCTCTTAGACAGCACCGGGGGGTTAAAGTGCTTCGGTGGTATGCAAACTCTTTTTTTTTTTTGCACAGTTTGCATAAAAGCTGGGTTTTATGCAAATAAAACTTCCAAAAACAAGGCTTCCATCAGGTTTTTAAAAAAAATAAATAAAATTTGCCTTCCCTCAGTCCTTGCAACTTGCTTTCATCCGATTCCTCCATTTTGATAGCTGATAGCTGTTAGCTGTTAGCTGTTAGCGCTGACGTGTGCATCAGTATAATCGGCGTACCAGGAAATCGTGCACTGACAAAAGTTCTTTGATGTTTGGAATGTAAACTACAAATAGACCAAGAACCGACTAATGAGGTCACTCGCCACCAAGTGGTCAGGGGTGTGAATTGGAATCTGTCAAAATGACGGATGGCCTTCAGATTTTTCTGTCACAGCTTTAAAAAAACAGTCAGTGACGGAAAATATTCGGTTAGCGCGACCCTTGATCGGCACAAAAGTTAAAGTTTGAATGAAAACGGTTGTTTGTGCACTCTGGTGCTGCACGCTGACGTCGCATGGAAACCAACAGTGTCTGAGGTTTTTGTACATGCATCAAATAGCAGGAAAAAAGGATCTGGCAGCACACCAGATCATTCTTTAGCCTTTTTCTTTTTTTCCTGTAAAACATCCGTATCAGTGTCACTTCTGTGGTAATGATCAGTCTGATAACCTTAACACTTCCTCTAATGCCACCATGTAAACTGGCTCTGTTTACATTTACAGCCATAACAGTAGATAAACTCTGACGGCCCTGCAGGTTTATTATTCTGCTTTAAATTTCTGATTAGCTGCTGGTTCACATATTAAAACGTGTGTGTTAAGAGCTTCAGAGGCTTTGGTTTCGCTTCCGTCAGTCTGGGTTGTGTTTTCATGTGGGCCAAACAAAGGTTAGCGGCTGACTGACAGCTGCAAATTGTCACCTGGGCATCTCCCGCTGCGTGGATTAGTCACATCGTCCGTTTTCTTCTGCTCGGCTTAGAGCCAGAAGGCAAATATCAACCTGAAGAGCAAAGGAATAAGAGAGATACATTTGTAGGTAAAGAAAAAAGAAGAAAAAACACTATTCCTGGACAGCATGAAGACTGAAGGGCGTGGAGAACAGTTAGTTGGTGTAGGGGGTGCAGCTGTTACCGAGGCTGTAATCATCCTAAATTCTAATCTGCAGCAGGAGTCCAAAGGGCAGGACTGGGATTCACCAAAAAAATTAAATAATAATAATAAAAGAATAAAGACGAGAGGCGTTCCTTTATCTGAGGCGTCAGGGCATCGGG
Organism: Chelon labrosus; assembly: GCF_963514085.1. Lineage (NCBI taxonomy): Eukaryota > Metazoa > Chordata > Actinopteri > Mugiliformes > Mugilidae > Chelon > Chelon labrosus. The sequence continues at coordinate 2,631,131 of NC_140339.1, read as the reverse complement.
TTTACAGCCTTCTAGTCTACGGTGACATTGAGTTTGGTTCCTCATTTATTTGTTTTTTGTATTTCCTGTTTTACCTCTTGACATTTTAGCCTCCCTGTTGTCCTCCACGTCTATCGAGTTATTTTAATCTTCCTATTCTTATGCACCTTATTGCTTTGTCACTTTTTGTTCTTTATACTTTGTATTGTTTTGTTTTATTGTCTATAAAAGTGGCCTATGGTGCATAAATTCCACAAAAGATGAGCAGGATATAGTCAAAAGCAAATGAAAAGGAGCTGATAAAAACGTCTGATCACAATCACCTGTCCTGCCTTGTCTCTATTCTCATCAGTTTTTACTTGTGTCTCGTTCTTCCAGTTAGTTCTGCAGGTGTGTATAGAGTCCTGCCTCTCTCTTACTCTCTTATCAGTTTGTTTCCTAGCAGTTTCATCCAACAGACCAAAGACCAGATGCCGGCTCCGATGTCCCGTCTGCAGAACTCAGACGTCCCTAAAGCCATCCTGCTTCTCAACCCCCATCTAAAACACACACACACACACACACACACACACACTACACACACTCTCTTTCTCTGGATCTTCTCCAGAACACACACACATAACAACAACCAACAGACTCTTGGAAACATCTGTCAACAGGCAGCACACAGACACTCCTCCACCTCCACGGTTTTTTTAGCTGTTTCGTTTGTTATCGCAATAACATGTTAGACTTCAGACTTAGATAAACTTTATACATTTTCTCTGGAAATTGCTTGGTCACAGTTGCTTAGTTGCACATAAAAAAACAAACAAACACATTCTTAAGAGCCACAAGTAAAAGAAAGATTAAATGAAATAAAAAGTAAAATAAAATAAAAGTAGTTTAAGCAGAATATGTACAGAATTAACAAATGAACAAGAAATAGAGATGGAAGAATATATATTATATCCATAGGAAGGATTAATAAGGTGCGATAAGATAGATAGATAGATAGATAGATAGATAGATAGATAGATAGATAGATAGATAGATAGGTTTTATTTGTCACATGCACAGTTATACATAGTACAATGCACAGTGAAATGTATTCTTGTACCTGCAGCCAGTAGTAAAAAAATAAGTACTACAGTAAAACAGTAGTAATTGCAAATTCCTTAACACACAAGGTAAACAATATAAGTGTAAATGTACACCGAGAAAAATAGAATAAAATACAGACGGTAAAACTCAAGTGTAAACTTAGAGGGGGGGGGCGTAGTTTGTATATATACACACATTTACAGTATTGAGCAGCTATGTGAGTAAAGTGCAGTGGTGCAGTGGTATTTAAGTCCAGTTAAGGCTCAGAGTTGAGCAGGCGGATGGCATGTGGGTAGAAACTCTTCTTCAGCCTCTCAGTCTTTGTCCTCAGGCGTCAGAAACGCCGACCTGATGGCAGAGAGAAGAGAGAGTGTCCGGGGTGACTAATGTGCATTAACATGAATAACATGGAGTTATGTTGTTGCTGTCCAGCTGGATAGAGTAAGGGATGAATGACGTCCTGTAGCGTTCACTGTGGGGGTGGATCTGGATCAATCTGTTGGAGAATGAGCTCCACCGTCCCTCTATAGTCTGGTGGAGTGGATGAGATGGACTGTCCATGATGGAGAAACATTTGTCCAGTGTCCTCCTGTCGAGGACAGAAGCCTTTGCACTTTATTCAATTTACTCTTAAGCTTGTTACATACTTGTTCTTCCTCCTAGGGCTGCGAGAACAAGAACAAAGTTCGTTTTGAGCAGGTCATTCATACTTCAAACTCCGGGCTAGTGATGCGTCATGCACAACAAAAAGAGTCGATGCTTGGCAGTGAATCAGAAGAGCCGGCTCTCCTCTATTTATTTTTTTTCCTTCTGCTCGTTCATCTCTGCTCGGGTGAGGACGGGGTAGAATTTGTTTTGATGAGCACGCCATGTGGCCAATCCCATGTGAGGACTTAGGATCATACCATTATGTGAAAGCAGAGAGGTGGACAGAGGCTGTGGACGACTGAGAAACACAATAGACTTTGTGTTGTTGAAGCCTGAGGAGCTTACAGCCTCCATGGACAGTTTGGACAGTTAAAACATTTATGGCATAGTTATTTATATATACTCAGTATTGTTCTATTTATTGTTCCTTAAAAATGTCTTGTACTTGCATGTCATGCTGCTCACTTGTGCCTTAATTTGGGGGGTGATTTGGTTTCTGCCTGGTCTTAACTTTTAATCCTGGCTACTTCATTTGTTGGCTTTTATGCAAATTTGTTGGCTGCTCACCACGCACTTCCTTATTTTTAGTGTTACCCCTCCCCCCCACCCCTACCACCACCTCCAGCGGGTTGAGAGTAAAGCGAGGCGTAATCATGGTCTTGTGTTCTCTCCCACACATGAAGGTGACCCCGGTTAATGATCCAAGGAGCCAGTAAAGCAGAAAGCAGGGGCTGAAGTTTGATTCTCATCACGGAGCTGTGGTTTTAATTTGCTGATTTGTTTGTGTCCTGATCTTAATTTCTAATTTTTGTCCCGGCCTTATTTTTCATGCAAAGCCTCCGAAGGCTTCTCTCCCTCTAGTGATTTGTTTTGGTTCCCTGTTTATTAGTCATAGTTTTAATGCAACTTTCAGTTTTTTGGTTCGTTTTAAGTTCTTTGTCTGTTGCCTCCTCCCGTGTTTTGCATTCTCTCGCCTCCCCCCTCTCCGTCCGCTACACGTCGTAACAAGCAGAGGAAAGGCATTTCAGGTGAAGAAATCACCTCGCAAAACATTTTAATTTGCGATAAAGAAAGTATGACCTTATCTCTAGACTGAGAGCATTTTGGCCGCTGGCCTTCATCGGGTTTCCTCAAGTGCACTGCAAACAAGACTTTAAATGGTATATGAGACTAAAGATTAATCAAAGAAAAGCAATAAAACCATGATACAGAATGGGGAACGTGAAAAGCGTATCGTAAAAGGTACTTGATAATGTATAGGAGTACAGCACCACCCAGCAGAGATGCTGTTTAAACTTACTGACGTCCTCACGTTTGGTCGGGTGGCTGCCTGCCAGAGCAGCTCAGTGTCGTCTCAGCATTCACGACAGTGTGTCTCATGCCTTACATGCCTAACTGGAGACTGTAGCCTGTGTGGTTCACTGCAGCGTGTTACAGGAAATCATTCCTCCCTGCGGCAATTCAATTATACAGCTCCTCCCTCTTTTATTAAAACTAGATTCAGTATTTCACTTTTCATGGCCTGTTATTTTATAGTAGTGATGGAGACTTCTCTCCGACAACATGTTGACGAGTCTGTCAGCCATCGGTTTTTGCTTTTTAACCATGTAAACACCGATCTGTATATTACACCGACAGTTCTTACTTTTTCATAAAAGTGTATTAAGATAAGACATGTTTATTAATCCCACGTATGGGAAATTTCCTTGTCGCAGTAGCACGGAATTTGGCAAATATATACACAGAAGACAATGACGACTTCGACATGCTTAAAAAATAGTTACCAAAAAGACACAATATTGTCTTGTTTCTGCGGTGTTTACGGCACGTTGTTCTATATGCAACCCTGAAGAATTTCCTTCAGGGTTATTAACGTTCTGTCGTTATCTCAATCACGTCTGCAGGTCACAGGGCTGCGTGCATCACTTCTCTTAATGGCACTTCCATGTTTCAGTGAGATGTTCTTTACTTGAACAGTATCTCATATCTTTCATCTATGGCATTGTTTTTTCTATTTTGTCTTCCTTAAAGGTGTCTTGTTCTTATGCGTTATGCTGCTCACGTGTGCCTTACATTGCCTCCCAAAAGAAAATAAAGTTTTCTGAGTCTGAATCTGAATACATCATTCCCTGTTTGCTGTTGTCGAGAGCATCGTGACCAGTTGCTGTGGACCACAAGCGCCTGCAGAGGTTGGTGAAGACTGCTGAGAAGATCACCGGGACTCCACTGCCCTCCTCTCTGCAGAGCGTCTACCACAGTAGAGTCCAGCACAGGAGAGCTGCCTCCACCAACCCCCGGCATGGACTGTTCAAGTCTCTACCCTCAGGCTGGAGGTATAGAAGAATGAAATGCAGGACTTCTAGACTAAAGAACTCTTTCTTTCCCACTGCCATCAGACTCCTGAACACCTGAAAGGAGTTTATAATCATGCATAATTGCACAGTGCATGCACATTTCTACTGTATCTTGCTGCTTTTTAAAGAAATCGCCTTTGTTTTGCATTGATATTTATCTATTTTATACTTTGCGTGCCTTCAACATGGTCGTACCCCACAAACTCACCCGCAAGCTGTGCACCCCGTACTCTGTAAATGGCTCCTGGACTTTCTGGCTGTCAGGATCAGGAACAGGACTTCATTGGCACCCCACAGGGTTGTGCCCTCAGCCCCATCCTCCCCGCCCTGGTCACCCACGACTGTGTCGCCTCCCATGAGGATAACACCATCCTGAAGTTTGCTGAAGCAGCCTACAGGACGGAGGTGGCCAGTCTGGTCGCATGGTGTGAGGACAACAACCTCAAGCTCAACACGGACAAGACAAGACAAGGAGATGATAGTGGACGTGAGGAAGGAGAGTAGCCCTCATCATCCACTGTTTATTCGGGAGCTTGAAGTGGAAAGGGTGAGCAGCGTTAAATACCTGGGGGTCCACATCACCGAAGACCTCACCCAGACTCTGAACACCACACAGCTGGTCAAGAAGGCTCAACAGTGGCTGTACTTCCTGAGGAGGCTGAGGAAGTTTGGCATGTTGCCTAACATCCTCGGCAACTTGTGCAGCTGCGTGACCGTGTGCACTACGGCCACTGAGGCTGCGGATCATAAAAGATTTATTGATATCTCTGGAAGAACTTTATTGTTCTAAGGAAACATGTTTCCTTACTGTGCAGAATGTCAACAACCACTGTTATCTCAGTTTATCAGTAAAGAGCGTCACAGCCTTCTGCATCCCTGGTTTGCAGTGGTAATTGAAGCATTTATCAAGAAATTTCCCTTATGGATCAGTAGAGTTTATCTATGAGCACTATTACAAGCCACGCCTCAGTTTATGAATACTAGGTCATGGGTGGAACGACCTAATGAGAAACCACATTTCGGCTGCAGAAACTAACTCTTTAATTCAATTCAATTCAATTTTATTTATATAGCATCAATAACAATACAAATCGTCTCAAGACGCTTTACAAAACCCGGCCTGAAACCCCCAGAGCAAGCCTGAAGGCAACGGTGACAAGGAAAAACTCCCTTTTAACAGGAAGAAACCTTGAGCAGAACCCAGCTCATATGGAGGGACCCATCTGCCTAAGGCCAGCCGGGTACAGACAGAAGAAAGAGAGAAGAGAACAGCAAAAGAGGAGAGAGAAGAAAGAAGGAGGACATGTGTTTGGTGCATTGTCCCCCAGCAGCCTAGGCCTATAGCAGCATAACTAAGGGATGGTTTAGTCCAGCCCTAACTATAAGCCTGATCAAAAAGGAAAGTCTTAAGCCTGACCTTAAAAATAGAGAGAGTGTCTGCCTCCCGAACCCAAACTGGGAGCTGGTTCCACAGGAGAGGAGCCTGATAGCTGAAAGCTCTACCTCCCATTCTACTTTTTGAAATTCTAGGAACCACAAGTAGGCCTGCACTTTCAGACCGAAGTGATCTGTTGGGATGATATGGTACAATGAGGTCTTTAAGATACGATGGAGCTAGGCCTTTAAGGGCCTTGTATGTAAGGAGGAGGATTTTAAATTCTATTCTAGACTTTAAAGGGAGCCAGTGAAGAGAAGCTAAAACTGGAGTAATATGATCTCTCTGGCTAATTCCTGTCAATGCTCTTGCTGCGGCATTTTGAATCAATTGGAGGCTTTTTAAAGAGCTATTTGGATCCAGACAGTAATGAATTACAGTAATCCAGTCTGGACGACACAAATGCATGAACTAGTTTTTCAGCATCATTCGTAATTAAATAGAAATATACCATCTGATGTTGTGACTCTGAGGTTGGTTTCCACTTCATCTTGTGGCTCTTGGAGCCGGGGAACAAAAGATAATAGTGTGTTTGGATATTTTCCATGCTGGTATGAATGGGGGCTTTTGTGACAGCATAAACGGAACACATTTTTTAGATGCTTGTTTGCAGGGTGTGTTGTTGCACCGCGCTGTTAAAAGCCTTCCAGCCTATCGGACCAACAGGTTGGACGCCGAGTCACTCATTTCCTTTAATAATCTCCTGTCCTGTTACGGCCCTAGTGCCGCCGTGGTTGTTGTGGTGTGTTTGTGTTTCTCTCTCCCACTCTCCTCCTCCAGGTGATCGCCCCTCCTCCGACCAGACCGGACCAGACCAGCAGCCGTTTCCACTCAGGTAATCAGCTAATCTTGGTTAAAGAGTGGAGGAGAGGTGTGGTGGAAGCGTGAGGTTTGACTTTGTTGGTGGTGATCGTACTGGTTATCTTTTCTGTGGAAAATAAATGATTAATCTTTCTTGGCTTTACCAAGAAAGATTTTTCCCGTCCAGGTGTGGTGGTGTTTTTGGTTTGTTTTGTCTGCTGCATTTTCTCGTGCCTTATTTTCCCGCAGAGTGGCGGCGCTTTTAGTTTGTCTGATCTGCTGTGTTTAGTTTGTGACCAGTCACTATTAACTTTGTTTTTGATTAAAGGAACATTATTTTACACACAGTAGTTATCAGTCTCTGTGTTGCTTTCCTTTTCCTGGGAACTATTTTCTTTTATTCTCCTCCCCTCATTCAATGGTTACACACTCGGGAGGTAACAACTTAAGATAAGATAGGACTTTATTTATCCCTGTGGGGAAATTAGAGTATTAAAGCGGCAGGGAACAACAGTGCAAGATATATAAAAAAAAAGTAGAATAAGGCAGACAAATGGTACAAAAAATATTTACATATTGCATCAGGTTTTCAGTGGCTAATCAGAAGATGAAACAACCAACTTGTGTAGATTGAGGGTTGAGGTGGTAAGGAGGTAAAAAAAACGTGTGTGTGTCTGTGTGTGTGTATGTTCATGAATAAAACAACAAATATGGAGTTGCACCAAGTACTGCACTAGAAAGATGTGAGATAATGACGGTTGGTATATACTGTGCTCATGTGGGTCCTGAAAAGAAGCTCAGCAGCAGAAGAGCTAGGAAATGCTGATGTTAAAGAGTCTGACTGCTGAGGGGACACAGGACGTCCTGAAGCGTTCCTTCTTGCACTGTGGGTGCAGCGGTCTCTGGCTGAAAGAGCTTCCTAACTGCCTTCTGCATGTTTGGGAAATCTTTTTTTTACACTGCCGGGCCAAAACAAAAAGTCATCACCTGGATTTAACTAAGCAAACAGGTAGGAGCCTCCTATTGGATAATTACTGCATGGGTGATTATCTTTCAGCTGGCAACAAGTTATTTAACCCCAACTGATGCAATGAGTAGCTTCTCATTTCTTAAACAACCATGTCTAAAGACACATCCTGTGGTCGTGGAAAAGATGTTAGTCTGTTTGAGAAGGGTCAAATCATTGGCATGCATCAAGCAGAGAAAACATCTAAGGAGATTGTAGAAACTACTAAAACTGGGTTAAGAACTGTCCAAGGCATTATTAAAAACTGGAAGGATAGTGGAGAAGCATCAGGGTAAGAAGAGAGGCAGATGAAGTGATGCACCCATCATGCCTAGTGTCTACTGTACAAGCCTGTGGGGGCAGTGCTATGATCTGGGGTTGCTGCAGTTGCTCAGGTCTAGGTTCAGCAACATTATGTGTCCAAAGAATGAGGTCAGCTGACTACCTGAATAAACTGAATGACCAGGTTATTCCATCAATGGATTTTTCAAAAACAATGCTACAGAGAATGTGTGCTGTAATCAAAGCTAAAGAAGGTCCAAGGAAATATCAGTGTGGGACCTTTTGTTTCTTGGCCAGGCAGTGTATTTCCAGTAACAGTGAGACAACACTGCCACCATGAGGACACTTAGGAACATTGCCCTCTGTAAATTCCACACAGCATCCTCTTCTTGGTTAAAGAAAACATTAAAAAAGCAATTCTTATAATTTCTAAAATAAAAGAGAGTTTAAAGATAAGTGAGGTCATTTCTCTGGACTCTTAAATGTGCGTCTTGTGTATGTTTTGGCTGAGGTGGTGACGTCTGAGTTCTTTTTCTTTTGTTTTTGTTTTTAATCTGAGCCTCAGACGCCTCAGTCTGTGCAGACTCACATACCAGCTCTGAGTTCAGCCGGGTCGAGAGGAGGGATCTCGGTACGGCAGGTCAGAGGGGGTCAGATCTGCAGAGGAGATACGAGCAGCTGCAGGAATCCAGCCGAGCTCCAGGCTGACGCTCCGGCTCTAAATCCAACGAACGTGAGAGAAGAAGAAGAATTTTAATTTACGTCAGCAAATCTCACTTATAATCAGAGTAAAAAGGCCTCATGTGTAACTACCTCAGCCAGAACAGACTGACCCGATGATGTAATGATGATGATGATCTGATGGTTTCTCTCCGTTTGGATTAAATCCATTCTTTCCCGTTTCAAAATCATGTCTTAAAACAGCTGTTGTTTTGTAGGAAATGTTTGTTGGAGACTATTTAAAGGTTTTTTTGTGCAGCAGGACATTGTTGAATTGGTTCAACAGTTCAACAGAAATACTGTTGACCACGTTCATGATCTTAATTTGTTTCCTTTGCATATACACCGATCAGGCATAACATATATGATAATATTGTGCAGGTCTCCCTTGTGGTGAAGAATGGGCCTTCTGAGGGTGTCCTGTTGTTAGTGGGGGGCTTTGAGGGGAGGGGCCTCAGATACTTGATCAGTTTGGGATCTAGTGAATTTGGAGGCCAGGTCAACACCTTGTGCTGTTCTTCATGTTTTTTTTTTAGTTGTTCCTAAAGTGTTTTTGTGTGTGTGTCTGTGTCAGGCTGCATCCTGCTGGGGATGGCTGCTGCCGTCAAGGAGTGTCATTGCTATGGGGTGGGGGTGCCTGGTCTGGTCTAGGTGGGTGCTACATGTCTAAGTAACATCCACACCAATGAATGCCAGGACCAGAAGTTTCCCAGCAGAACACTGGACTGTCACAAGATGGTTGATGTTATTAATTTCTCTTGTTAGTGGTCATAATGTTGCGGCTGATTGGTGTATTTGCAGCTGTTTTGTGTATCTTAGTAATAGTTTTCGTCTCTTAGGTCTCTTTATAACAATTATGTTAAGATAAAGTGCATGGTGTGTGTTTATGTAAATGAAGGAACATGTCACTGATGTGTTTCTGCAGGTTTAGCTCCGTGACACTGAAGATATTTCAGGCTTTGATGCACACACACACACACACCCACACACACACACACACACACAGTTCAGTGTCTTCTCTTCAGCTGAGACTGAATTGAGTCGATGAGCACTGGATGCAGCGTTCCCGGCGGCTGCAGAGCAGACTGGCTGTTACGTAACAGAGGAGATATAACAGCATCTGAATGCAGGAGGTCAGAGGCTGCAGGAAAATAAGCTGCTGTCAGGGAGCTCAAGTCCTTCTTCTGTCAAAGTCTGTGAAGAGATAGAAAACTGTGTGTGTGTGGACGGACCCCTCTACGTAAATCTAAATGGTCCCAGTCAAGGCCGGACAGTGTCTCTGTTTCCTCTTGTAAATAAATCCGAGCTGATGACGTCTCCTCAGTGATGAGAGGGAAACTGAAGTTAGTCTCAGAATAACAGCGTGTGAGTCATCGCCGGTCTAAGAGCTCAGTTCAATTATTCAGAGCTCCTCTGTACGTATGAATTATTGAGCCTGGAGACGGTGTCCTGAGCTGTGAAACCGCTCGGCTGAATATTTTCTCCTCTCATCAGGAACCGCGTTCTCCTCTCAGACGGCCGGCCGCTCCGGAGTGCAGCAGCAGTGTTTGGTTTTTAAACTGAGCTTCAGTCGGCGTGTGAATTATAAAACACAGCAGGAGAAGATGGACCCGCTGAGCTGAACACGGAGCGAGGATCAATAAAAAAAAACAAAAAACCACAATTTATTTTATTCATGTGAGCCGTCAAGTCCTGTAAATGCTAATGCCGACGTGCTAACACGCTCACAGTGGCCATGCTAACACGCTACAGTGTTGTTCATCCTCTTAGGCTCATTAGTTTGGTGTGTTAGCATGATAACATTAGCTTAGCAACAGAGAAGAAGAGCGCTCCTGTCTCTTTGTAGCTGCTTTTCTGTCTCTTTGTGTTTGTTTTGTTCATTTTTGTTGAGTTATTTGTGGATGTTTTATATTTAGGTAATTTTTTTTTCTTTTTTGGTTGTACGGTGTCTCTTTGTGGTTGTTATTTTGTTATTTTGTTGTTGTTTTGTGTTTCTTTGTGAGTTTATTGTCTTTTCTTTTGGTTGTTTTGTGTTAATTCGTGTTTTTGTCTATATTTGTGCTTGTTTTGTCTTTATTTTTGGTTGTTCTGAATCTCTTCGTTGTTGTTTTATGTCCGTTTGTGTTTGTTTTGTGGTTCTGTGATAGTTTTGTTACTTTCTTGTTGTTTTGTGTTTCTTTGTGATTGTTTTGTCTTTAGTTTTGGTCGTTTTGCATCTCTTTGTAGTTGTTTTGTGTCTCTGTGTGGCTGTTATGTGCCTGTGGCAGTGTTGTACCTGTTAGTTAGTTGCTTTGTGTTAATTTGCTGCCAAATTATGTTTATTTTCTTTACTTTTAGTGGTTTTGCGTTAATTTGTGCTTGTTTTGTCTTTTTTTTTTTGGTTGTTCAGTGTGTCTTTGTAGTTGTTTTGTGTCTCTATGTGGTTGTTATGTGCCTGGGACAGTTTTGTACTTATTTATTAGTTGTTTTGTGTTAATTTATGATTTTTTTTTTTGTCTTTATTTGTGCTTGTTTTGTCTTATTTTTTTGGTTGTTCTGAATCTCTTCGTAGTTGTTTTGTGTCTTTTATGTTGTTTTGTGTCTCTTTGTTGTTGTTTTGTCTCACTCATGCTGCAGTGCTGTGTAACTCTGTGGTTGTGTTGTGTTTTTTGTCAGCTGCTTTTGTCTTTTTGCAGCTGTTTTGTGCCTCTATTTACTTTGTGCCTTTTTTTTGTCTCTTTGTGGTTGTTTTGTTTTTATGCACAGTAGCTCAACAGTCATTTTTGCAGCCGCTACACTTGGACTGAAGATGATGCTGCATCCTATGAATTTCCTGTGCTTCTGACTCAAATGTAGGAAACATAATCATACTCAGTAATAACAGTATTTTAAAAAGTGCCAATAAATATCACTGAAACTTAAAGATAACAAATCAAAATGTAATTGTTCGGCTCCTGAATTACCCAGGACAGCGTTGCTCTTAGAATCCGATAAAAAGCCGCTCTGACATTCCTGTAATAAAATCTGCTTTCACATTTCCCTCTCATCTTCACATGAATCACTAATAAAGTGTCACAATCATTTCATCACACCCGGCCGTGATGAAACACAGACTACAAAGGCAAGTTTTAAAATTATAATGCCGTGCATTAGCGCTCTCTGAATATTTTCTTTCTTTTTAGCCAGATGCATTTTAATAAGACACAGCGCATAAATTAGCATTTTCTGCAAACTCCTCTTATTCTGAGAGTTGGAACGTGGACGGCATGTGAGGAAGGTACTCACAAGATAAAGACGTTTAGGAAGGAAGAATCCTTCACGCTCACGTCTGAAAGGAACTGGTGGAGATTCTGTTCTTAGATGTTGATATGTACAGGAAACACTCACAATGCTCCAGGGTTGATGTTGTTAACCGTCTGTCAACATTTGCTCAGTAACAGTAAACGTGAAGGGTGTTGTTTTTTTCTTTATTTGTGGTTGTTTTGTGTCTCTTTGTAGTCGAATAATGTTAATTTGTGGTTGTTTTGTGTCGTTATGTGGTTGTTTTGCAGCTTTGTTGTTGTTTTGTGTCCTTTTGTGACTGTTTTGGCTTTATTTGTGGTTGTTTTATGTCTCTTTGTGGTTGTTTTGTGTCTCTTTGTGGTTGTTTTGTGTTAATTTGTGGTTGTTTTGTGTCTCTTTGTGGTTGTTTTGTGTTAATGTCTGGTTGTTTTGTGTCTTTCTGTGGTTGTTTTGTGTTAATGTCTGGTTATTTTGTGTCTTTCTGTGGTTGTTTTGCAGCTTTGTTGTCGTTTTGTGTCCTTTTGTGACTGCTTTGGCTTTATTTGTGGTCATTTTATGTCCCTTTGTAGTTATTCAGTGTTAATTTATGGTTGGCTTGTCTTTATTCGTGTCTGTGTTGCTGCTTTGTGCTTGTTTTGTGTCTCTGTGGCAGGTTTGTGTCTCCTTGTAGTTGTTTTGTGATGGTTTTGTCTTTGTTTTGGTAGTTATGTGTCTATTTGGATATGTTTTTTGTGTTTTTGCTCATCATAAAAAGGCTACAGATGTAATTTAGTGATTTATTCATTCATTCATTCATCTTGTGTAACCGCTTGTCCTGTAAAGGGTTGCGTGAGGGAGGTTCATTGGACAAGAGGCGGGGTCCACCCTGGACAGGTCTCCAGTCTTTCACAGGGCTAGCACAGAGAGACAGACAACTATTCACACTCACACCTACGGCCAATTTAGAATCACCAATGAACCTAACCAGCATGTCTTTGGACGGTGGGAGGAAGCTGGAGTACCTGGAGGAACCTTCTGGCTGTGAGGCATCAGTGCTAACCATCACACCACTGTGCCGCCCATTTAGTGACTTAGTCTTTTTATTTATTTTTTTTCACAAAAACTTTACACATATTGTTTGTTTGACATCTCTGGGTTTGTCTTGTGTCTTTTCTGTAGTTATTCAGCGTCTTCTTTGCTGGTTCCTTGCACGCTGTCTAAATGATTGTTTCTGAAATATGGTTCTTCAAGCAGCCAGATGACAGAATGTCACAGCTGAAGTTGAACATTCATCACCTCTGTCTGAGTTGCTCTGTAAACTTGTCGTCCTTTGCGTCGTCGTGACTCCTGTCGGTCGTTCACTACAAGGACGAGTCGGCTGCTTCTGGCTCAAACCGCTGTCGAGATAAATCACGGCTGCTGGAGCTGAGGAGGGACGAACAGATTGATTGATGAGGCGGCGAGGTGGCGACCGAGGCGTCCTGTAGCTCCACCTCCACTCCCTGTGACTTTAAAGACACCTCGCATGAAGAGGACACTCAACAACTTGTGTCACTGAGTTCAGACTGAAACCAGAACCTGTCCCACATCTGAGGCTGCTGCTCATTAGGCTGCTCCACCTGTTGGTCAACGCTCACAATTCATCTTTCACTCAGGACTTTCATCTTAATCTGATGTTTATGTGGTCAAAGCTGCTGTAAAGTCTGATATATTTAAATATTTTTTATAGTTTCAGTGTTTGAAATGGATATGTTAAAAGTGTACAAATGCCATTTAGCTTATAATTATTTTTATGAATGAAATTTGTGGTTGCTTTGTGTGTTTATGGTTGTTTTGTGTCTATTTTGTTTCTTTTTATAGTTGTTTTGTATTGATCTGTGGTAGTTTTGTGTCTTTTGTAGTTGTTTTGCAGTTTTGTGGTGGCTTTGTGTCTTTCTATGGTCGTTTTGTCTTTATTTGTGCTTGTGCTGTGTCTGTTTGTGATCAAAACAAGAACAAATTTGATTTATAATATTAGTTTCTGATCTGAAACACTCACAGATGATCCTATTTAAACCCCAGCTACATGGATGAGAGGTGAAATGTCTTCAAGAAACCCTAGATGTCCAACTGCCCTTGGTTAACCCTTTTTTTTTTGGAAATGTAGTGAAAACAACCAGGAAGATATCTACAAAAACCAAAAACAAATATGAAACAAGAGAAACTGGACCCAACAAGTCCAGTTACCCTTTTGTTTTTTGGACCAGGTTGACTGGGGTCCTCCGCAGACAACACAGAGGACAGAGGACTCGTCACAGTTGAAGTTCAGTGGTGGAAATTTGATGTAGACCCAAATCTAAACCGTAATAAATCCATCTCCTGGGAGGCCTCTGTCGGTCGGCGATGGCCTTGTTTAAGCGCTGTGCGTCCTTTGTCATAGGCCCTCGGCCTGCGATGGGATTCGCAATGCAGAATGACCGACCATTAGCTTGTAGCGACTGCTGGTGTCCTGCTATCTTTCATTTCAACTGACCACGACTAAAAGTGTGAAGATACTACCTGAATGCTTTGCTACGCTTTTTGAATTTGAATTTAAATCTCATATTAAAGTCCACCGTTCTGTTGACCCTTTCATCAGCCCTGACCTCAGCTCCATGTTGACTCTGCAGCTCTTAGACAACTTGATTTAGAGGAACGCTGTAGATGTGATAAAACATAAAATGATTTGTGAGGAGCTGCTGAACACGTTGAGCTGTCCGTTTAAAAAGGGGCCTTCACAGTCTCTGCAGCCCACGACACCTTCGAGATCCGAGCACTTGAAACTTACTGTCTGTTATCTAAGGTTTAAAAGGGCGGCTTCTTTCTGCCGCGGCGAGATGGAAATGAGCAAAAAGTGCGAGCGCTCCGGAGGCTTTTCACTGCAGGCTAAAGGAGACCGCCAGCCGCCGCAGTCCTCTAAATAATCGTAATATTCAGCTCTTTTATTTCATCCCGACTAATTAAAGTGATGAAATCTGGAGCAATATCCTCCTTTTAAACACGTTCCAGGCATTGTGAGGCTTTGGGCAAAAAAAAAATAAAAAATGATAGAAGGAGCTGATGATGATGGTGATGATGATGAAAAGGTAGACAGGGAGGTGGTAAGATAGCTGGCAGCGTTCACAGGCTGCAGGAGAGTCCAAAATCAGACGGAAACCAGCCTGAGCTTGGTGGACGGCGTGGAGCTGCTGCTACTGTAGGAGAATCATGCAAATAAAAACACAACCTTTAAGTTAGTGAAGGATTGATTCAACATTTCTCAGGTCTGTGAAAGTCATGGCCTCTAAATGATCCCACATAAAAACATTTCATATGAAGGAAGTTAAAGTCTATTTATGACAAAAACTCTTCTTTGTGTTTCTCTGTTGAACTGTGCTGGAAGGATAGTGGCACAAGGAGATAGATTTTATATTCACACGTTCACCTAGAGCACAGGTGTCAAACATATGGCCCGCGGGCCAAAAGCGGCCCTCTAGAGGGTCTAATCTGGCCCGCAGCATGAAGTTGCATATAGACTGCAATTTTTCAATGAAAATAACTGCTATTGCTAATTTGTCCACTGTTTTAGAAAAAGAAGAGGACAGAACACAACACTGAGACCCAGAGCTAAACAGCAGACAGCAATGTGCCCAAATTACACTTATTTTTCTTAAGAAATTTCATTTTTTTGGAAGGATTATTTATCAAACATAAACTTTCTCCTAATTTACTTGTTCTACTTTGCACTAAAACAAACGGAAAAGGTCATGAGCTGTCATTATTTATAAGTGATTATGCTGTTGTCTTACTGGTCCGGCCCACTTGAGATCAAATTGGGGCTGAATGTGACCCCCGAACTAGAATGAGTTTGACACCCCTGATGTAAATCGTTGCAAAGCGCTTGGAAGAAGATGTTCAGTGATGTTTGTAGAAGATGGAAGAACATGTTTTATGCAGATTAGTTTTCTGTCATTCAGCTTTTATTAATCAGAAACATCGAGTAAAGTGCAAGTACTGCACTTAAATGTGTTTTTAAGGTTCTTTATTTGCACAAGTATAATTGCAGCAAGTATATTTAACATTCCTGTTATCCTCCAGGTCAAATTTGACAAATGTTTCTGTATCACATGGTTTACTGGCCATGGAATTCTGAAAAGTAATCAGTTGAGAAGAAGTTGGGCTAAAAAAGTGTAACACAGACTTAGGTGAAACATTTTATTTTAGGCTGAATAAACTGTCAGTTGGAAGACAAAGGTTGCATGAACTTCAGAAGTTCTGTTTCGTTGCAGTGGTTCCTTGTATGTTTCTACGTGTTTAACTTCTTCCAGCTGAGCTCCACAGACACCGAATGACAGCGCTCATAAACTTTCACTGCGTGCACATGACAGTGTGCAGGAGCCATGAGGTGTTTCCCAGGTTGCTTTGCAGCTCCAGGTGTTGTGCAGCAGCCACAGAGGAAGTCCACTCTGCAGGAGAAATACCGCAGAACTTCTGACTCGCTTCAGATCTCACTTTCAAGACTCGTGTGGATCCTGTCCGGGTCTGAGCCTCCAGGGAGGGCAGCCGAGCTCTCCACAGCGCCGCCCTTCCTCCTCTCTCAGCCCGGGCTCCTTCTTCTCCAAACGGCGTTCAGAGCAGCGACTGACGGCCGCTCCGCAGCCACGCTTCTCCCGCTGCAAAAGAACCCCCTCACCGCTGCCCTCTTTGATTTTTTCTTATTTTTTATTCAGAAGAGCTGAGGATTTTGTTCGTTTTTTGGGAGTTTTTCCTTTCCGGTTCATGGATGGAGTCGTCCCCGCAGGATTCTGCCAGCGAGCCGAGCAGGAGCGGCTCTGAGCCCGCTACACCAGCCGAGGAGACGCCGGTGGCGAGCCTGGAGACTCCGCCGCGCACAGCGGCCAGAGCGCACAGCTGCTCCGGCTCCAGTTCCTCCGGCTCCGGTAAAGGTAGGACTTAGATTTTTAAATAATCATTATCATGTGTGTGGTTTGTGCAGCCAGTCTGCAGCAGCAACTTCAAACGATCCGAGCTGGAGCGCGGAAATTCACTGATTTTATGCACGTTAACACCTCCACACACACACACACACACACATGCACGGCACCGAGTGACACCCGAACACATCAGTTTGCGAAGCCGCGGGCAGCCACTCAGAGCCGGCTGCAGAGAGACCCGAGAGCCGCCTGATGTTGAGCTGGAGGCGGAGGGACAACATCTGAAATGAAGCTCATTTAACTTTATTATTCAGGTGAATGGAGCCGTTGACTGAATGTGACAGTTGAAGCGTTTTTCTGGTTCGTTAGTGGCCATTTAGTTCCAGTGAAAGTGAATCTTCACTGAGATGCTTCAACCTAAAAAAACAACAGTGTTGTTTTAACTTTGACAGTTTGTGTTTGCTGCTAAAAGACCAGTTTTTCCAGGTTGGTGTGGAAAAGAACTAGAGCAGAGATTATTGGTGCATAATGAGAATTAATTGATTTGTGTTTCAGCAGGAAACACAAATCAATCTATTTATCTAATTTATCAGAAAACAAATGTTGACAGCCAGTGTGACTGAAACCAGAGGAATGAGAGGTTGATTGAGCCCTAAAATCACCTCAAAGAGACTCAAAATGAGGCGCAAAACGACCACAGATACACAAAAGTGTCTTTGAGAGACGTAAAACGATGAAAGACACCTGCAAAGTACACAGCTGGAAGCAAAAGAAATCTCTACAAATCACACCGATGTTTCGTTTGTGACCGTCCTCATGCTTGCGGCCACATATCAGCGTTGTGTGGACCTTCTCCTTTGCCTCCTTCGACGGGCGCTCTTTGTTTTCCTGCTCTGTCTCTGTATGTTTGAAATGATCAGTCTGATAAGTTGACGAATCATCTCAGTCATTTACGGATGAGAAATGGTGAAGAAACAATATCTGGTGCTGGTTTCATTTCTTGGACATATGTGACAGGTTTTAATCAGGTAAAGTGTGTTTCTTTTTTCTTGAGGACCAGTTTTGAAGCTCAGTGTGGCGTCTCCGTCCGTCTCCATCTTGGCAGCGTCTGATTCCACTTAAATCTAGATTTCCGATTCAAATCGATCTTGATTTGAAAGATGGGACGTCGATACGTTTCTTAATAAATGCACGACATTTCCTGCAGCCTCTAGATAGAAATCTTGCTGTCGTCTCCCGACACTGGCCAATCAGTCCACGTGTGAGGGAGATCCAAAACGTGACAGAGGCTCTGAGAGCACCTTTAGTCCTGGAAGATGACTGGATTTAAAAGTATGACGACAGAGAAGAGAACAGAAGAGAAGAGCTGCACAAAAGCAAAGACACATGAAAGAGGAGAAAATAAAAGAAGTCAAATATTGTGAAGATCAGTTCAAATCTCTGGCATCAATGGCGACATTAGTTTTGTGAAAATCTCTTTTAAAAACTGAAAAACTAAACTACTAACTCACAGCTAATTCAAAAATTGGTCAAGGAGTTGGAGCGTGAGGGGAGCTGAGGCTAAAGACGGCTAGCAAACCTGTGAGGACACGTAAAAGACGCCACGTTCGTTAATTCTGCACAAGTTTAAGCCTTGATATGAAACACTTCTCCATGCACAGTTGTGATGAATCTAGAAATTAACTCCAGAGACCCAGAGTGTATTTATACCAGGCAGTTAACATGTTTATTTCTGCTGCATATTTTTTTTTTAACATGGAGGTCTATGGGGATGGACTCAGGTTTGGACTCAGCCTCTAGTGGACGTTACAGGAACTGCATTTTGTTTTTGTTTTTTTGTGCTAGCGTCACGTTTATGTTCTCAGACTTCAAGACGACTTTTGGAACTGTCTGTCAGGCTAAAACAGAACAGTTGGTGGATATTTGTACGTTGACTCAAATATATTCACAGGCCGTGAATGTTTGAGTGGAAACAGACACAGAAACTCTCTCACTCGTGAGTAAAAGCAGTGAATGAAGTCATGCTGCACGACGTCCCCTGTGAGCAGCTCTCGGGCCTGACGGCAGATTTTCCTGCTGCTCATTATTGGTATGCAGACTGGAGAGAGAGAGAGAGGGGGAGAAAGAGAGAGAGGGAGGGAGGCGGTCAGATGGAGATTCATTGAGTTTCCCAGAGCAGAGTCGGTTATGTAACAGCTGTTCAAGGAGAAGCAAGAAAAAAAAAAACTGAGTGGAAATGGAGACGAGCAGATAGTTTGGGACCAAAGTAAATAATTAAAGATTAAAAAATAAAAAGCAACTACCAGGGAGAGATCAGTGGGTCAGGTGCTGCGTTCAAGTACAGCTGATAAACCTGATAAGGCTGCAGAGGAGTGGGTTAAAATCGTTTGCACGTAAGATGCAGGAGAGGACCTCGACCCTTCACTCTCATCACCTGAGTTTATTTCTTCATTAGAAAACTCCAGCACTTTGTAAAAGTTCTAAAAGAGTGACTAGTGGCGCCCTGCACCTGCACCTGCACGGCGTTCCTCGATAACAACGTCTCTCGCTGCTGGAGCTTTGAGAGCAGGGGTCGACCTTTGACCTCAGACCTGCGGCTAAACTGTTAAACTGGCTTTGAGCCGTCATGGCCGCCTTCAGCTGCTTTCAGCTCATGTGACGTGTGATGGTTATCTGGGCTGTTTACGTTCAACTGTTAACGTTAAATCTCCTCCTCCTCCTCCCTCTTCTTCCTCTTCTTCTCCTTCTACCCCTTCTGTTTCCCCTTCTGTTCCTTCTTCTCTTTTTCTTCCTCCATTTTCTCCTTCTCCTCCGTCTTCTTGCATTCCTTCATATTTTATCTCTCCTCCTCCTTCTCCATTTTCTACTGCTCCTCTATCTTCCTCTTCTCATCTGCCTCCTCCTCCTTCTTCTACTCTGTCTTCTTCTCCTTCTCTTGCCCCTTCTCCTCCACCTCTATGGTTTTTTACTCCTCCTCTGTCTCCTCCTTTTCCTCCTTCTTCCTCTTGTCCATCTTCTTTTTCTCCTTCTTCTTTATCTCCCCCTCTTCCGCTTCTACTCCTTCTCTTGCCCCTTCTCCTCCACCTCTATTCTTCTTTTACTCCTCCTCTTTCTCCTCCTCCTCCTCCTCCTCATTCTTCTTCTCGTCCTCCCTGTCCATCTTCTTTTTCTCCTCCTTCTTCGTCTCCCCCCTTCTTCTTCTTCTTCTTCCTCTTCGTCTCCTCTTCCTCCTTCTCTGACTTTTCTTCCTTCTCATCCTCCGTCTTGTCATCATTCTTCCTCTTCTCCTTCACCTTCTCCTTCTCACCCCTCCTTCTCCTTCACCTTCTCCTTCTCACCCCTCCTCCTCCTCCTCCTTCTCCCTCTTCTCTTCCTCCTCATTCTTTTGTACTCCTCCTCCATCTTCTTTATCTCCACCTTCTACTTCTTCTTCATCCGTCTCCTCCGTCTTCTCTTCCTCCTCCTCCTCCTCTTCTTCTTCTTCTCAGCTGGCAGTAGTTGATGTCTCTGACTGCACTTGAAGGCAGCATTCCTGTTATGTAAGAGGTTGAGCCCTCGGTGAGAGAGAGAATCCTTTAAAAACAGAACCTGTGAGAAGCTTTAAGGCTGAAAACCAACCTGCTGACCCACATTCCTGAACGAGGACACAGACGTTACAGACCTTTGCATCCAAAATAACAAATACTTGTACTAAATACACGTACTTTCATGACGCCAGACTCTCCAGGTCTTTGCTCCTAGCTTTAGTTTGAGTTCCTTTAACTTTGCCACCGTGTCCTTTTAGCCAAACTTGTCTTCATAATCCAAACATGAAAGAAAATATTTCTCACTTTCCTGAAATATGGGTTCGTCTACATTAAATAAAAAGTCCAGATTTGCCTGTAAAACACCAAAACGTTGTGTAATTTGTTAAATAAGAGGTCATATTTTGGAACAAGCTGTAAAGTCTCTAACAAGTTCTTCTTTATTTTAGAGACAAATCTCAGATTAGAACTGAACCCTGGAAGCGTCCGTCCTCCTTATGTATCCACATGATGACATCAATAACTGACCACAGGTTAAAAGCATAGACTGTATATAAATATGAACACTTTCTTGCACTGGGCGGCGCCATCTTACGACTATTTTATTTTTTCCATCTCTCACCTCTCTCGTACAGGACCGCGTCACGGAGAGGTTGTCATGGCAACTTGTAGTTATCATGATGTCACATCCTGTAACTAACTAAAACGTAGCTAGTATGCATCAGTATTATATTAACTACCTAAAATGACTGAACCCATCCTTGAATTTAATGTATTTGACGTGTATTTTAATGTTTTAGTTTGGCCCAAGTCCCGCCCACTAACATGGAGGGGGTGGAGCTTATGACCTATACTGCAGCCAGCCACCAGGGGGAGCTCTACTTGCTTTGGCTTCACTTTAGAGGAGCTGTTCCGCAGACATGACTTATTCATGTGATCATTTCTAATAGTGGTTGAATGAATGAGTTAAACTCCTCTTCCACAGATCAGCCTTGTTGAGTAGGTGGTCTTTAATGTGACCCAGGACTCATTGTGTGTTCACACTACCAAATGAAGGAGGTCATATGTGTCCCAGACCACCTCCACATGTGGACTGACACCAGATCAGTGTTCACACCTGGACTTAAAGCTGGTCACTTGTGATCTGATTCCCCAGGATGGATGTTGCTGCTGCTCTGGATCAGATCAGTTTTCCTTTTTCAATTTTACACATGAACTATACGTGTGTGTGTGTGTGTGTGTGTGTTTCACTCTGGATGTTATTTCCAGTGGTTTAATATGTGGTCGAATTAAACTCCGCAGGCAGTAGCTCGTGACAAGCGCCACTAACAGGATTTAAAGATCTGTTTCTGGATGTGACCAGACTGAGATTTCGCTCTTATTTCTACTAAGACAATCCGGGTTTTTTATTCTCCGGAAGCGTTTTTCAGGGATTTGATTGGCTCAGGAGCGGCTGTGAAACCTGGCAGAGACAGGAGCTTTCGAATCAGCATCTGCAGCCGATGCATTCTCGTTCAGGCATTTATAGTTTTCTCGTCTTTATTCTTATTTTAGTAGTATAATTTCACTGTTAGTTTGTGTCCAGGATGCAGAATCGATGTGATTCATTTAGCAAATTTTGTAGCTGACATTTATAAAACGGGTACAACTGAACTGTGGAAATGAAATAAAACTGATCAGATATATGTGTTCACATCAAAACATCAAACACTGCAGAGCTTTATTGATAAAGTGGTTCTGCTCCTGTGGAGCTGCAAATTTACTGGTAACGGAACAGAAGAAGAAGAATGAAGATGAGAAGAAGAAGGAGAAGAGGACGAAGGAAGATGAGGAGGAGGAGGAGGAGAAGAAGAAGAGAAAGTAAGATGAGGAGGAGAAGAAGAATAAGAATAAGAAGGAAGATGAGGAGGAGGAGAAGAAGAACAACAGTAAGGAAGATAAGAGGAGGAGGAGAAGAGGAAGGAAGATGATGAGGAGGAGAAGAAGAAGAAGAGGAAGAGGAAGATGATAAGAAGAAGGGAGAAAGAAAACTGGGAGGTAGAGGAAAAGTTTTTTTCTCTAACTTTCTCTCCAGTCCTGAACGTCTAGAGTAGAAGAAGACAAACCAGGATGTCTCCACGTCTCCAACATCTCTGTCCACATAGATTCCATCTTGGTTCATCTTGTTTTTCTACCTCCATGTTTCTGTTCCTCACCTGATGTTTACTCCATGTGGAGCAGACATGCTCAGAGAGAATGGATTTATTCCAATAACCAGAGAGAAACCAGAACGTCAAGAGTTCACATGGTTAGTAGAGGAGATAAAGTCTGTAAAGGTTGTATAGGTTAACAGAAGAAGAAGAAAGAGGAGGACTGAGAAGACAAAGAACAAGACAGAGGAGGGATTTAAGAGATTTAAGAGTTTGAGACCATGTATTTGCTCGTCTTCCATAAACACCATGAACTGAAAGTGAGAAACAACGTTGTTATCACAGTTTCTGATCCTGAAGGACGTCAGGGATCATTAACCTCATTAACCATCATTCACAGCGTCAGATAGCGTCAACCTTTAATGATAAAATAACGAGGCTGATCCGTCTGAGTGACGGCCGACCGACCGATGGCTGATAAACTGCAGATCAGAAACACCCTGTCCCGTCGGTCTGCTCGCTGCTGCTGCATTCGTTAGAGTCCTCTTCAATCGGCAGATGAATTCATTAAAATGTCAAAACGGCTAATAAAAGTGTCAGGTTCGTTTGGAGTCTACTTTTAATGTCACAGAATATTTCTGGACATCCAAAGTGTTGAGCTTTCACCTCGAAGCAGAGTTAAAAATCCGCAGTTAAGTTTTTATAACAGTTTTTTGGACGAGGTCATTTTTGTCCTTTAATGACTCAAAAGGGAAGTAAATTAAACTGACGCCTGAGGGTTAATGAAGATTTTTTTCTCCTCTCATATGTTGGAGCGCGTGGCTCCACTTTCCTTTTCTGCAGCTGAAAGCTGACATTTCCCATGAGAGTCTGATCACAATTAAAACCGAGATGGAGAAAAACACACAGTTTATCTCTCTTCTGGGTGGATATGAATTATTTTGGCTCTTCGTCACCTAAAATAAGAAGTTCCTCAGGGATCAAATCTGGATCCTCTTCTCTTTTTTATTTTACTGGTTGACTGCGCGAATTATTCTTCAAGCTGGCATCACTTTAACTGACTAACTAGTTAAAGTGATGTTACAAGTCGGAGCAGTTAATATAATAAATAATAATAATATTAGTAATTAACATTTAACATTAGTAAAGTATCACATAGTAGTAGGGCTGAAACGATTCGTCGAGTTACTCGATTAACTCGATTACAAAAATTGCTCGAGGCAAAAACTCTGCCTCGAAGCCTCGTTGAATTCCTATGACGCGCACTATACGCGCAGGGATCTGATTGTTCCACACGGACCGTTGTTTTGGAAGCACCTATGCAAGCACACCACTAGCGCGTGATACATTTTGAATTTAGTCGGCGCGATGGCGGAGAGTAAAGATGCCGATAAACGGCAAAAAATGTCTAAAGTTTGGGATCATTACATTCTAAAAAAGGAAGAGAACAAAGTGCAGTGTATACTGCAAAGTAGACCTGGCGTACCACAGCAGTTGATCCAGCATCTAAACAGAAAACATCCACATGCTGTTTCACCAAGCGTCGCTGAAACAAGGTAACGTACCTAAACCTATACATTAATGTTCGCTGATTTTAATCGCATACTGTATGTAGCGATGTCATGATGCGGTTTGACTAGATATGATGTTTAGCTTCAGGGGCGGAGTGGCAATCGGGACGACCGGGCCGGCCGAAGGATTTACGCAGCGGATCACAAATTGAGCGGCCGCGAGGCGAACGCGACCGGCCTGAGCTTATTAGAATCATTGACTTTACTAAATTCTCTGCACCCTCATCTCTCTCACTCTTCCTCACGCACAGCACGCGTTCACAAACAAACACACAGGTTGCTAGGTTACCATAGCAAATAGGCTCACCCCAGAAATTATGTATTATTTGTTAGTAGCCTAATGGTAAATGCTGCAGGTGTAGAAATCTACATAAAACGGATATTTACTTTGATGTCAGGGCTAGATTACAGCATGAAACTTGTTGTGCATATTAATAAATTAATAAAATTTTTGAGAAATAGAAGGCAAATGCTTGATCATTTTACAGCCACGTAATTTTCGTTATGCATTATTTGTTTTGGTTGTTTAAAAACGTAAAAAAAATATCCGATTAATCGATTAATCGATCGATAAAGTGCTAGATTAATCGATTACAAAAAGAATCGATAGCTGCAGCCCTACATAGTAGTAAGTCTTCTCGCGCTGCCTTCAGGTACCTGTATTTCTTTGTATATTATAGCACTCTCTTCAGGTTCCTGTGTTTCTCTGTATATTTTGCTGCTGCCTTCGGATTCCTGAGCTTTTCTGCGCTGCCTTCAAGTTCCCTTCTTTCTCTGTATATTCTTGTGCTGCCTTCCGGTTTGTGTATTTCTTTGCGCTGCCTTCAGTTTTCTCTGCATATTATAGCGCTGCTTTCAGGTCCCCTTGTTTGTCTGTAAATTCTAGTGCTTTCTTCAAGTTCCCGTGTTTCTCTGTGTATTTTGATGCTGCCTTCGGATTCCTGAGTTTCTCTACATATTATAGCGCTGCCTTCCAGTTCCCATGTTTTTCTGTATGTTGTTGCGCTGCCTTCAGGTTTGTGTATTTCTTTGAATATTTCAGTGCTGCGTTCAGGTTCCCTTGTTTGTCCATATATTCTTGCGCTGCCTTCAGTTTCCTGTACTTCTCTGCATATTATAGCGCTGCCTTCAAGTTCCCTTGTTTGCCCATATATTCTTGCGTTGTCTTCAGTTTCCCATTTTTCTCCATATATTTCAGCGCTGCATTCAGGTTCCTGTGTTTCTCTGCATATTCTAGCGCTGCCTTCAAGTACCTCTGCATATTGTTGCGCTGCCTTCGGTATCCCATGTTCCACTCAATTCTTATCAGAATATGTGCCTGGTAACACTCCTTTTCACTTAATTTTCATTTTGAGGAGTTTTCCAACTGATAGAGCAAAAAAGAAAATATCTCTGCATCAACTGGACAATCCTTCAACCAGATCTTTGCTGGAGCACAATCAGTTCCCAACAGAGAGACTCTAGGCCAACTTTAGTAGAGGGTTGAGGTTGAAGTTTGGGCTGGCTTCCAGGCTAACATTGCACTCCATAGAAAACAACTTTCTAGATAAAACAGCAGAAAAAAAAATGTTTTTGAAAAGAGTTAATTATACATGATGTGTTTTAAGGGATAAATTGTCCAAACATTGTGTTCAAATAACAAATTTCTGGTAAATATTACACGTCCCCATCATCAGCATATTAGCCTCCTGATAGCATTTAGCTCCAAGTGCTAACTCTTGTTCCTGTGGAGGCCTTTAACTCTACAGCTGTGGTGTTAATATTATTCTGATGTGTGAGGACGTGTGTGTCGATGTTCAGGTGAAGTTTCCCTGCAGGATTAGAGCGAACCATCGTTTAACTGATCAGCCTTTTTTGTGCGCACCGGAGGCTTGTCAGCCGCTGCCTTTGAAGTCGGCGCGTTGTTTCCAGCGTCGGTGGAGGTGGAGGTGGAGTGGGTCGATTTGCATACAAAGCTATTCTCGCCTCCTCTTTGTTCTTGCGCGGAGCGTGGAGAGAGTAATTGTCTTCATCAGTCAGAAGTGTTTATCTCGGCGGTTTCGGTGCAGATTTGGCGTGACGTCGGGCGTCGGCAGAGGAATGCAGAATGGAAATAATACTCGTGCGGGATTAGCGCCAAAGACGGTCGTATTGTTCTGTCAGATCAGCAGCGAATGTCTCGGTGACGGGAAGGAGATGGCGGACTCTGAATGGAGAGAAATCAGTTCCAGCCTCTGTACCAAACTGTAACCCAGTGAATATATTCATGCATCTCCATGAAATGTTCTTGTTTTGTTTTTTTGTAACAGGAGCTGCTGTGGCTCAGTTTTAATTGAACCTCTGCAGCGTTGAGTTGTAGTTCGGTGTCCGCTGTCCAGCTCCACAGCCTGAGCCGCTGTCATATCTCACATTGTGTTGCATATTTGTGTGTATGTGTTTGTTTGAATGTGCTAGTGAGACCCTGAAGACTCAAAAAATAAAAATGAAAGAACTGTGTCTCTTTGTAAGAATCCACCAGGGAGCCACGCATGATGCAAAGATGTTTGTTGTTCCCGCCGAGAAGTACAGTCAAATGTGTACGAGTGTGTGTTTGTGCATGTGGGTGAATATTCAGACCTAAAGAAGTAGTGGTAAGGGTTCAGGTCGTCCTCTGTAGTGATGGTGGCCATATTTATCTTATCTTATCCTTCTACGTTAAAAACCTATATAACCTTCACAGACTTTATCTCCTTTACCAACCACTCTTGATGTCCTGGTTTCTCTCTGGGTACTGGAATAAATCCATTCTCTCTGATCATGTCTGCTCCATGTGGGGTAAACATCAGGTCAGTAGTTTCAAGGAGGGACAGAAACATGGAGGTAGAAAAACAAGATGAACCAAGATGGAATCCATGTGGACAGAGACGATGGAGACGTGTGGAGACATCTTTGTTCATCTTCTTCAACTCTAGGCATTCAGGACTGGAGAGAGAAAGATGGAGGTAAATATCTTCTGCTGCTACAGTTCCAGTAGGGTTGGGTAATGCTACAGATTCCCTGAATTGATCCAAGTCCGATTCCCATGGTCCGATTGAAGTCGATAATAGCTGATTTGGAGATATTTCAATTATGGAACCATTTTTAGATGAACCAAGCTGGAATCCATGTGGAAAGAGATGTTGGAGACGTTGGAGACATCTCGGTTCATCTTCTACTGAATCAGTTTGGAGTTGGAGATTATTCCTACACCTCCTTCTCCTTTGATTCTTTGTGTATTGTCAAATAACAATGCAGCATCATCACCAGTAATGACATTCTTGGTGCATGGAGCCCACTCGACTTCACAGAAGCAAAAATACAATAAATATAAACGTCCAAGTGTTTAAAAAGATGAACCAAGCTGGAATCCACATGGACAGCAACATTGGAGATGTTGGAGACATCTTGGTTCATCTTCTTCTTCTTCTGCTGGTCGTATTACTGCTCTGCAGGATAAAAGTTTAGCGATGTCAAACAGTGTCTTGGTCTCTGTTTAAAGAATTTCCCTTTGACGCTTAGCTAAGGGCTTTTTTTAGTAAACAATGCGACACATCGTCGTATTCTGTGCGAGTAGTTGCAGTCGAAGTCATTGTACTCTGACTTTTTTTTTTAAAACCCTCTGAGATCATTTGAAGCCATTTAAAAAAATAAAAATAAAAGTCTATGGATGTTTTAGTGTCTCGAGAACTTTTCAGCTCCTGAATCTCTCATGAATTCCCTCACCTCCATCACTTTTCAGATGTGTGCTGAAATGTTCACGTTTTGTTCCTTCTGACGTTCGTTTTCTCAGAAACCCCACAGAGCAGCCGGAGTGGGGGGGGTGGGTGTAGTCCTTCAGTCTAAAGCTGAAATGGGAGAACTGACAGATTTAAATCTGTGCAGTGGTTACTCTTTGCCTTGTTTTTTTCCCAGAGTGTTGGTACTCCCGCCGTGAGCCTGACGCGGGGAACATTACTCAATCTAACACTCAGTGAGATCTGCTGCCTGCTCTCGGAGCTTCGGGCCAAAACAGCACTGATCACTTTGATCTGACTCCGCCGCGAGTCAGCCAATCAGGAGCCTGACTGCCGCTGACTTCAGCCAATCATCGCCTCCTGCTGGGAGACGGCGGACTGAGAGAGTGTTTAGGTTAAAGAGCAGATATTGCTATAAGCAGATGGACGCCACTGTGCACTCTGAGCTGACTTTGGCCATTTTTCAAACTTTTGGTGAAAAGTTTCTCTCGGGTTTATAAAACTTCTTCTCAAGTAGGTCGTTCAGCATCTTTGACAACTTGTCTCGGTCTTGATTCCTCTTCAGATAAGGTAAGGCTCAGCCTATAGACTCTTTTACGTCCTACTTCACGGCAGTTAGCTGGAGGCAAATACAAATCACCACAGAGTAGATTAGGAAACTACGGTTCACTTAACGAGTTATGAGAATGTCATCTTGCTGTGTTTTTGGGCGCCAGAATCGGTTAAACAGATCCAAATTGAAATTTTATCACATATCAGCTGCCACGCCGAGTCAAAAAGATCAGAGGAACCTGTGGTAAAATGCGATAAAACTAAAAGATTGGACCAATGCAGGTTTGTTTTCCAGCCTTGCCGCTAGCTATGCAGAACTTCAGCTTGTGCAACACACAAGTTAAGTCTTTATGACCATTCAGTACATATTTGTAAGCATCTAAGGATTTATATTCCCTCTGTTTCTGTTTTGTGTGCACACTTGGGGCGTTGCACAGTAGGTAAACCTGTCAGATCATCCATCCATCGTGTTAATGCCTACGTGCCGGCCAGTCT
Source organism: Chelon labrosus (assembly GCF_963514085.1). Lineage (NCBI taxonomy): Eukaryota > Metazoa > Chordata > Actinopteri > Mugiliformes > Mugilidae > Chelon > Chelon labrosus. Next base: position 2,602,650 of record NC_140339.1, on the reverse strand, counting down.
GATTCTGTTGGTTAATGTCAACTTTTTTAAGACCACAAAACACTCGTGGTCCTGGATTTTATATTAAAAAAAAACATGTTTGTCACAAACAAGCCTACACAAACTGCTAGTTGGAGTTAGCTATTGCATTCCCATGGATTGTTTTGCCTCCAGCTAAGCCCCGCCCACTAGAAAACATCAACAGAGACATTCAGTCCCTTGCTCTGCTAACAAGCTAAGATTATCTGTTAATGTGAGATGTTTACAGATCTGTACCTCCTCCGCTCATCTCATGTTAAATGTTGGATTATGTCAGTACTTTCACAGTAACCAGTGAAACTCGCATACGTTAGCTAGCATAGTACTACTGACAGACTAAAATTGACTGTTTCCGTCTCATTTATTTATTTATTTTACTACAACGTATGATGAAGCTACACTAAGTTATTTTTCTTCTTCTCTTTGTTTGACTCGATGGTGTTAAAGTAGCTCACAGTGCATCACTGAAACCTGCTGGACTGGAACACAGTCTCTGTTTCGTTTCCATCTTCTTTCACCTGAGATCACGTGACGCGGAGGATTTATCTCATCCTGATCTGGGGTGCGATAATCTAAGTAATATCTTGTCGTGTGTGCAAGTTTGAGATTCGAGGGAAGAATACCTGGGAAGTTTGTGACCTGATTTCAGAATTTTCGGTTGTTAATTTTAAACTCGCTTCTTTTTAGACTCTCTCCTCGTGATGTCGAGATCGGGACTCGGCTCGGTTTCAGGTTATTCAGGCTGGATGGTGGAGTGGAGTTATGTTCAAGAAAGAAAGGGCACGAGAAACTTTAGTTAAACCAGAAAAATAGAAACAAAGATTTAGATTAAACACCACTATTCGTTTTAACCCTATTTGCTTTTACTCTGCTTTATTTATCTGAATTATTTGTCATTTTTTAATGATGTCTGAGTTGTGTTGGTAATTAAGGAGGAAACCAGTTTGTTTGGAACTGATTCTGCTCCTGCAAAGATCTGCCGGGCCAATTGGATCACTTGGGGGCGGGGCTTAATGTGATGGCGGGACATACAAGTCATCTGAGCACCGTGGAGTTGAATTAGTTAACATCTAAATGATTGGTCGGAGCACTTTATATTTTTCTTCATTCTGTTCTTTTGAACATTAACTAAACACCGAAGCTCTGGAGCAGAGTTTATTATTTTCATCTGAGGCTTTGCCCGAGTCCTCAGCGGTGACTTTGCTCACCACTCAGCTCCGAGGATCTCCAGGAAGGAGGGCGGCGAGGCGCCTGCCGTCTTATGTGGGGCGATGTTGGAGCGGCTGGTGATCGATGAGGAAGCCTGTCCCATGTTTTTACGGCGGCAGGTCTGAGCTGGTATTCTTAGACTGACCTGACACACACACTCACATACAGCTCTGTCTGTGGATAATAATTTTTCTGAAGGAGGTCGGTGTGCCTTTCTGGTGATGGATCAACCCTTTTGAAGCTTTATTTGTCTCCGGTAACTTTGAGCAAAGTTAAGCGAAGTTTGAAGTGAAGGCAGTGATGTTTTACTTCTTCTCTGGTTCACCTTCAGGAGCTCAGCGGCTCCTCGTAATGATTCTGTTTCCCAGATGAGATTTTTAGGGAGAAAACCCGACGTGCAGCCTCAGGAATGATTGACAGCACAAAGTGGAAGAGGAGCTGCTGTCTTTTGATTTCTTTCAAAGGGGCAGCAGGAAGCGTTCGTCCTCAGGTGACGGAGCTTCGCAGGATCTTAGAGAACATGAAACGTATTTAGTTTTAGTCGTCTCAGTGTCTTTCATGCAGCCTTTTATTTTAATTTCCTTTTATAAAGAGTCAGATCTTAGAACGGTTCTGTCTGGTTCTCTGTGTTTTGGTCGTCCCTCAGGATAAAGATGCTTTAATCTACGTTTACTAAATCCAGCCAAGTCTCAGTTTAAAGATCCTGATTGTTGTTGAGGCCAAACTCAAACTCTTCTCTTCATCCTTTTTCTTTTCTTCTTCCACCTCCTCCTCCTTCTTCTTCACCTCTCCCAAACTGATTCCTACACCTCCTTCTTCTTCTCGTCCTCCTCCTCCCTGTCTTTCTTCTCTATATCCCTCTTCCTTTCTTCTCTTCTTCCTCCTTCTTCCTGTCTTCCTCCTCCCCCTTCTCCTCCTTGTCCTTCCCCTTGTCTTCCTTCAAACTTATTCCCACACCTCCTTTTTCTCCTCCTCGTCCTTCTTCTCCTCCACCTCTTCCCTCCCTTCTTCTTCTTTTCATTCTTCTCACCCTTCTCCCCTCCCATGTTCTCCTCCTCCTCATTCTCTTCCTCCTTCCCCCCCTGCTGCTCCTCCACCTTTAGTCCTTCTTTTACTCCTCCTCTTTCTACCGTCCTCCTCTTCCTCCTCCTTCTTCTAAGCCATCTTCTTCTTCTCCTCTTTCTTCTACTTTGTCTTCTTCTCTGTTATTCTTCTCTCCCTCCATCTCCTCCTCCACCTCCTCCTCTTGCTGCCTCTCCACCTCAATCCTTCTTTTACTCCTCCTCTTTCTTCCGTCCTCATCCTTCTTCTACTGTCTTATTCTCTTTCTCTTCCTCCTCCTTCTCCTTCTTCTTCTCAGCCATCTTCTTCTCCTCCTCCTCCATCCCTCCCCTTCTCTTCCACCACCACCTCCTTCTCCACCTCCTCCTCCTCTTCCTCCTCTTCTCCTACTGAATCCATTCAACGTTGTCAATAAAATTGCAAAATCTTCTTCTTCTTCTCTTCTATTTCCAGTAGATTTGATGCTCCACAGCAGCAGAACCTCTTTGTCAATAAAGTTCTACATTAATCGATGTTTTGATGTGAACACATCATTTTATTTAGTCTCCATGGAAACAGTTCAGTTAGAATATCTGATCAGGTCGATTGACCGGGTTAAAGAAATGTCCATGTCCCCATAACATGAGTAAAACCCCTGGACACACACCCACGGGGCGTCCGGTTATCTCTGAGCCACATGTGATGAGTGGGAGGCCGGCGTTTCCAAATCCATTTAAATTCCAGTATCAGGCGTCACAGCTCATCATTCAGACCGCAGCCTGTTCTCTACGCGACGTTTATTTATGGGAACTGTAATTACACCAACGTTGTTTGGTTTCACGTCAGAAAACAAAACTACACACCACGAACGTGTGTGTGTGTGTGATGGACGGACGTTTAACGAAATAAAAGCCCGTCCTCGTTAATATTCTCGGCGTCCCGTCTCCTCTCCTGCTCGTCTCCCCGCTCCCAGGAGTAAATTAACTTTGGGGAAATTGAATTTTATTTTTTAATATTTCTGTGGGATCAGCTGACGGCTCCTGGGCGGCGTGGAGGTGAGGGGTGTCCGCAGGTCTGTTAACTTCAGGAACCAGACGAGGATCACCAGGACGTCTGGTCTTATTAGAACTGATAGAAGACGTTAAACAGGAGACAACGTGGAGACAACGTGGAGACAACGTGGAGACAACGTGGAGACAACGTGGAGACAAACTGCTTCTAAGAACAAAATGTTTTCTTCTTCTTTTTCTTCATCCTTTCCCTCTCCATCTTCTGCCTCTTCCTCTTCTTTTTCTTCTGTCTCTCTCCCTTCCTGCTTCTTCATCTTCATCCTCTTCCATCTTTCTTCTTCTTCTTATCCTTTTTCTCTTCTTTTTCTTCTGTTTTTCTTCTTCCTCTTCATCTTGTTCAGTTTCTTCCTTTCCCTTTTTGTCATCTGCCTCTTACCTTCTTTGTCTCCCTCCTTTTCATTTTTGTCTCCGTCTTCCTGTTCTGTCCTTTCTTTCTCTTCTTTTTCCTTTGTCATCTTATTCTTCCTCTTCATCATGTTCTTGTTCTTCTTTTTCTCAATCCTTTCCCTCTCCATCTTCTGCCTCTTCTTATTTTTCTTCCTCCATTCCTGCTTCATCTTCATCCTCTTCGTTCTCGTTCTCGTTCTTCTTCTTCTTCTGTCCATTGCTGTTCTTTCAGATTTCCATTCTTAGAACCAGCTTTATGTTTACTATAAAACCAGGTTGAGTTTAGGAAATGAAACTTATTGTTGTCTTGACGTGTGATTGTTTGATCGCGTCCTCTCTCCACTCGTCTTCCTTTCTGTCTGGTTTTCTTTCACCTGTTCCCTGATCAGGAGGCGCTGCTCTTCTTGCTTCCTCATTAAAACTCTTGTTTGAATCCTCTCTAAAATGGAAACTCCTTCCTCCATGAACTTTTTATTGTCTCTCACATTGTTTCCTTGTTATAACTCTTCCTGATATAGAAACTCGAAAATCTTCTCTGCTGCTTATGTCTCAGTACAGGAACTTTGAATTACTTCTTCTTCTTCAGTTGGTGCTGAGGAAGCTTCCTCTTTGATCCATAACCAAGAGGCCTCCCTCTTCCTCCTCATGCCCTTCTTCTTTCTCTTCTTCCTCCTGAAGAGAAGATCTTCCTCCCACCACGTGTCCTCACTTTGAATCTTATTTGCGTCCTCGGTACAAATTAGAAAACTTTCTTCCTCCCGCCCCTCACAATAGAATGTATGTGAGTTTATTTCTAAAGCAAATTACATGAACTTCTTCACACTACAAGATAAAGGGAAGACAAATTAGAGACGCGGAGTAAAAATAATGAGTTACAAGCCAAAAACAAGCTTTTTATTTATTTAAAAATCCAATGGGAGAAGGTTAAATCTGTGTTAATGTCAGCATTAGTTTGTAGTAGGTCTTTAATGTGGCAGGTTCCTGGACAACAGTGATCACATGAATACTGAGCTGAACTCTAACTGATCTAATTAAAATGGATGAGGCGGTGTTTCCTTCCTGTTGCGTCAGATTTGGGAGAACTTGAATAAAACGATCTGATCAGATTCATGAGTTTACATCAAAGCTAGAACGTTATGGACAGACTGGTTCTGCTGCTGGGGAGCATCACATCTGATGGAAATTAGGGCGGAGTTTAAGAAATCTTAATTGGAAAAGTCTGATATCGATTTTTTTTTTTAAAGACACAGCATTTCCTGCATCTTCTCATTAGAAATCTCGCAAGACTTATTTCGCTTGACAAATCTCACAAGACAATGAGATTAGTCCACATGTGAATAAGATTCAAAAGATGATAGAAGTTTCAGCTCTGAGAGTATCAATACCAAAAGACGACTGGATTTAAAAAAGTATGACAACAGAGGAGAGTAAAAGTAAAGACACATAAAAGATGAGAAACTAGAGGGACAAGATGTAGGAAATGCCACAAATCTCTGGAACCAGTGACAATGTTAGCGTTGTGAAAACTCTCAAGCCCTATTCACACGGGTTTAGTTTGACCTGGGGACGTCATGTGATTCAGAAACAACCTACGTCTGTGTTTCATGTGACGCATTCGAACGGGATAAACGAACTCTGTGTTTTACTCTAGTTTACTGTCCATAGTTATGTCTCTGCTGCATGTCAGAGGACGTTTCACACTTTCTGACAGCTTTAGTTAAAATTCTCAAATTCTAATTGGTAATAAAAAATATATTTTAAAAATAAAACATGATATGATGAGACTATTGAACCCGAGGAAGAAATTACGAACAACCTGGCAGTGTTGAAATCAGCCCAGTCTTTGCCGATGAACCCGTTAATGCTTGATTTAATGATTCCATCCATCTAAATGGGTGAACGGGTCAGTGACATCTGGACTTTGCACCCCAACATCTGTCCAAACTTAGATTTACAGCACATCCTTCATAATTCTTAAGTGACATGAGGCAGAAAAAAGCTGCAAATCCAACAAAAGTCTTGAAAACGTAAAAAACGCCCCCAACCGAAATGGGTAATTTGTGTTTTTTTTACATCACAAATTATGAACATGGCCGATTCACACAAGATTAAGATCACAGACGACCTCTGCTATTATTACAAATTACCGGAGGTCCCCAGGTAAAACTAGTCCTGTCTCCAGATCAACTAATATCGACTTTAATCAGACCATGTGAATCAGACTTGGATCAATTCAGGGAATCTATAGCAATACCCAACCCTACTGGAACTATAGCTCTCTCTCCAACCCTGAATGTCTAGAGTAGAAGAAGATGAACCAAGATGTCTCCACGTCTCCATCGTCTCTGTCCACATTGATTCAATCTTGGTTCATCTTGTTTTTCTACCTCCATGTTTCTGTCCCTCACCTGATGTTTACTCCACGTGGAGCAGACATGCTCAGAGAGAATGGATTTATTCCAGTAATCAGAGAGAAACCAGGACGCCAAGCCGAGGATTTACTACAATTCTTTACAAAATGACCCGCGAATCCAGTTTTTCATTTCAGCTTGTCTATATATTTATTCAGTTAACATGCGTCTTTTTAGTGTTAAGACAGACGGATAATAGGATATCATCTGCATAGAAGTCATAGAAGTGATAAGCTATGCATTTAAAACTCCTGAGAAATCTAATCTCTTCACTCTGGGGCTGGGTATTATTTCACGAATTGATTCAATTCCAATTCATTTAGAGATATTTCAAAATTGAAACAATTTTAAACAATTTTTAATTGAGATTTTTTCACCAAACTGATGTTGTCACTGGTTCCAGAGATTTGTGGTATCTCCACAATCTTCGGTCATCTTTCAGTCCTGACGGTGCTCTCAGAGCTGGAGCTTCTGTCATGTTTTGGATCTCCAGAAGAAACCTCCTACCATTTCTTTTTAACCTAGCCCTATTTCATACTCAAGTGTTTTCTTTCTTCTTGTAATCTGAACCTTCTTCCGTTCTTGTTCAGTTTTTAGGAACTCTTCTCCTTTAGCTTTAAGAAGTTTTCTCGTCAAGCTTGTTGTTGCTCAATAAAAAGTGTTATGTGGGAAACAAACACCACCCATGTGCCCAGGTGGTGTTTGCAGCTCGTATTTCACTCTGAATTTAGAGAGCATGTTACATCACAACCATCAGGGTTATATCACAGCTCCTCCTCCTTTAACCGGAGGGATCGTTTTCTCTCACATTCTGATCATTACTGTGTGATATTTATGTTAAATTCACGTGTGCAGGTCCTTAAAGAGTTGAGAAACTTTGTGAGAAGATGCTTTGACCCGCTCAGGTTTCCATCAGACAGATTGTCTTTCTTTGGCTGTCAAAATTTTAATTGATAAATGAAACCTAACCTCTACTGGTTAGAGCACGGGTGTCAAACTGATTTTGGTTCAAAAGCCACATACAACACAATTTGATCTCAAGCGGGACGGCCCAGAAATGTGTAATTAACTCAAGTGCATTCTGAAAAGGTTTACATTTAATCCTTTTATAAAATATTTTATGAACAACCTGAAATTTCCTGAAAAAAATAAAATAAAATTTGGCACATTGCTGCCGTCTGCTGTTTAGTTCTGGTCTCAGTGTCGTGTTATGACAGCAACTCTTTCTACAACAGTACAACCCTTAGTAGACAAATGAAGTGCCCACACACTCTCCAGACTCACTCGCGTTTCGTTCGATTAATACTACGCTCTGCTCTATCTCCACCAAGGAAAGTTTCACTGTAGTTATTGTTTTTAAAGTTGTTTTTACAACTCTCACGGTCCCACGGGACATTATACGGAGCGGTTGGCATGACAACTGGCAGTCGGCATTATGTCACATCCTGTTTCTATAGCGTCAAATAACTAACTAAAACAAAACCTATCCAAAGACACTTAAACATGCATCAACATTATATTAACTATGTAAAATAACAGAAACCATCCTTGGAAAAAAAAAAAAATGTATTTGACGTGTATTTTAGTGTTTTCGTTTGACCCAAGTCCCGCCCACTAACATGGAGGGGGCGGAGCTTATGACATATACTGCATCCAGACACCAGGGGGAGCTCTACTTGCTTTGGCTTCACTTTAGAGGAGCTGTTCCGCCATCCATCTTTATACTGTCTATGACTAGAACAAAGACATGCAGCTTTATTTTTGTCTAATGATTAATTTATGATCAGCTGATGATCAGCAAGTGGTAAAAACTGAATTTATCTACATAATAAATATTTTGGTCATGGAAATTGGTCATATAGATTCCTTTTATGCGTAGCAAACAATCACAATCATAGTAACTGCAAGAAAACAACCAGAATCTTTAAAATGCATCAATACTTAGTTGTTAAATGTGGCAAAGATGCAACATATTTTTATCATGTGTGCAAAACGTGATTTTCTCTCGTGTTAATGGAAACCTCACATCTCCAGTCCTATCAAAACACGCTGAGCGGTGATCATCGTCATCAGGCTGTGCATGTAAAAAAAAACAAAAAAAAAAAAACGTGTGCCGCCTTGCGTTTGATTCGTCATCCTGGCTCTCACCTCCTGACAGCAAGGTGGGCAGATTGTCACCTCTTCACCTCCTCAGTCTGCTGGGAGCAGATGGAGGAGGAGACGCTCCGTCACCCTCCTGCTGCTAAAACGCTCCGAGGCGACAGAAGCGTAGAAAGATGTTTATCCACCTGAAGTGTCGTTCCAGACGCCAAACACGAGCATTGCTGTGATTTTTGTGATTCAGACGCGCGGTAGGATTCTGTTATATAAATATTTGTTAAAGTGAGAGAGTTGTCTTGTTGAAGTTGGAATTCACAACCAACGTAAGACACCTCAGAGTCTCTTTTCCTTCGAATGAAACTTATCATTATCAGCTGACTTTACACGAGCACTGAGCAGCTGGATTTTCTTTACACCTCAATGAAAATATGTCGTCCCCTTGAGACCTCACATTAACATCTGTGCTGGAGAATCTGATCACAAGTATCCATGTTAAAGTCCAGGTGTGAACACTGATCTGGGGTCAGTCCACATGTGGAGGTGGTCTGGGGCACATGTGACCTCCTTCCTTTAGTAGTGTGAACACACAATGAGTCCTGGGTCACATTAAAGACCACCTACTCAACAGGGCTGATCTGTGGAAGAGGAGTTTAACTCATTCATTCAACCACTAGTAGAAATGATCACATGAATAAAGGCTAATTTAAGGTAATGCATCTCCACTTCCTCTCATTTGCCAAACTGATGCTATTTTCCCGAGGATACAGGCGGCGCCATCTTGCAACTTTAGAGACAGAGTCTGATCAGAACGGTCTGAGGGTGGAGCTACGTGGAGCCGTGATAACGATGCTCCGCCCACACTTCCTCCAGACTCACTCGTGTTTTTGTTTAATTAATACTACGCTCTGCTCTACCTCCACCTGTTACAAGGAAATATTGAATTAGACACTGTACTTGTTTTTAATTATTATTATTTTTTTTTTTACAACTGCCACGGTTCCACGGGACCACTTTGCGGAGCAGTTGGCATGGCAACTGGTTGTCATGATTAAGTCACATCCTGCGTTAATTAACTAGCTAACGTGAAACTTATCCAAAAAATTGACACTTGAACATTCATCAACATAATATTAACTACCTAAAATGACAGAAAACATCCTTGAAAAAAAAAACGACGTGATGTATATTTTAGTGTTTTAGTTTGGCCCAAGTCCCGCCCACTAACACGGAGGGGGTGGAGCTTATGACCTGTACTGCAGCAAGCCACCAGGAGGAGCTCTACTTGCTTTGGCTTTACTTTAGAGGAGCAGTTCCGCCGTCCATCTTTATACTGTCTGTGGTTCATACCTGTACTTTACGCTGGTCACTTGTGGTCGGGTTCAAGACAGATGTTCTAGACGGTGCTTTAGAGAGGGCTAAAGCTGATGCCAAGTTTTTTAACTCGTGTAGATTAACTGGTAATTATAAAACCAGTGTACCCACAGTTTTCTAGAGTTAATTTGAGGTGTACGTTCAAAGCTTTTCAAAGCAGCATTTTTGTCTGTGTACTAGCGTGTTCTGTCGTTTTCTCTGCGTACTACAAGCAATGGCGGCTGGTTCTGAGCTGCTCATGCTGCAATCTCTGCAACAGAAAAGAGAGACGACATCAGAGCAGAGGGGTCTGTGGGAGGCAGACGTAGGGAGAATTCTCTGCGCTTGTCTGGCGGCTGAGGCGCATCTCGGTCCAATCAGAGCTGCCGATGTGTAGTCACGTTTCTGTGGAGGTAGATGTCATGCCACTGTAGATCTGACGCATGGAGCATGAATCAGGCTCGGTTGTTCCAACAGGAGCGACATCTTCTCTCCAGCCTCTTGTTAGAGGAGTACAGAGAGACAGGTTTCATATCACATCAATAATTTCGTGTGATCAAAATGATCACTTTTGAACCAGGACTTGAAGCAGTTCGTAGAAAAATGTGTAATGTAGGTGTCAGATATGTATTTAATCCATGTCGAGATGAATGTACTGTAAGTTCCAGGTCAGATTTGCCCCAATATAAAACGCTGCTGATCAAAAAAAATAAAACTAAATCTCTTGTTGTAACACTTTAGTTTTCCCTCTTGTCTCCTCATTGATCCATTTTCAGCAGCAGGTTCTGGATCTCCAGCCTTTGATGTCGCGGCTGTCTGCTCGGCTCAGACACGGACAGATCCCGATTCCTCTAATGGGATTCGGCTTGATTCATCTGACTGTGGTTTTTATTTATCTATTTATTTGTTGCTTAATGTTTCGGCCTTTTGATTTCTCCCTGACAGTTTGGAGCCGCGGAGGCTGCAGACAAACCGAGCGCTGTGTTCGGGCTCCTGAAGGAGCTTTGTACTGCTGGTCTGTGATGTCAGGCTGATGAAACCTTGATGTAACAGGAACCCTCAGAGCTGTTTGTAAAGTACACAACACGCAGCATCAGAACATACAGCGTGGTCCATCACTGAACGCTCTTCTTTCTTCTTTTGTGTCTCATACAAAAGTTTGGATTCTAAATGGTAATATCAGTTTAGCAGAGAGTTGAAGGATGTCCTGGACTGTCAGAATATCCCTGCGTCTGTTTAATGACGGCGGCGCTCGAGCTGCGTGGACTCCAGGAGTTCAAAGCTGTTGAGTCGTGTCATCCCAGCGTGATGTGACCACGATCCAAAGAGCTTCTTGATGTCGGGCATGTTTCAGTCTGTGCTCAGCTGACTGTGGAGGAACGTCTCCTTGGTCTTCTCTGGTCTCCAGGCTCTTCTTCTCCTGCTGCAGCATGAATCCTTCTCCACAGAGATGGAGAACCAGAGGGTGGAGCATGTCTCTGAAGAATGGAGACGCTGCTTCTCCTTGGTCCTTGGTCAGGGTGGAGTCCATTCTCTGCAGACGTCCAACTCCAGACGTTCATGTTTCACTGTGGCCCCATTCAGACCTAGTATTAACATCTGATTTTGGTTTTGCCTCATTCATTCACAATAAAATAAAAACACATAACTACTATACAATAGACACCGATCAGGCATAACATTATGACCACCTTCCTAATGTTGTGCAGGTCTTCCTTGTGGTAACTCATCAGAGAATGGACATGGGCCTTCTGAGGGTGTCCTGTGGTGTCTGGTAACAGAATGTTGTTAGTGGGGGCCTTTGAGGGGAGGGGCCTCTGTGGATCATCCCACAGATACTTGATCAGTTTGGGATCTAGTGAATTTGGAGGCAAGGTCAACACCTTGTGCTGTTCTTCATGTTTTTTTTTTAGTTGTTCCTAAAGTGTTTTTGTGTGTGTGTCTGTGTCAGGCTGCATCCTGCTGGGGATGGCTGCTGCCATCAAGGAGTGTCATTGCTATGGGGTGGGGGTGCCTGGTCTGGTCTAGGTGGGTGCTACATGTCTAAGTAACATCCACACCAATGAATGCCAGGTCCAGAAGTTTCCCAGCAGAACACTGAACTGTCACAAGATGGTCAATGTTATTTACTTCTCCTGTCAGTGGTCATAATATTATGGCTGATCAGTTATATATGCAGGTGTATGATAACTGCTGAAAGCTTTACAACCCTGCAGCTCCTGGTCTGACAGTTAAGTTACCGTAGTTTCTAAAAGTTGACTTGAAATACCAACAAAATGCACTTGGGTGGTTCCATTTTATTTGCTTACTTCATTGCTGGCCTCCTGAGAGTTGTGTGAACTTGAAGTTGAGCATGCAGTGTGAATTGTGGGACTTTGTGCACAGATGTGTGTCCCAAATTTAGAGCACCAGAAACGTCTCAGGGTTCTTAAAACTTGCACCTTATTTCATTATGAGTCATCAAGTGTAGATCAATGAGGCAAGAATACACTTTAATTTATTTTTAAATCACATCTCCAACAAAGTGTCTAAAAAGCGAAGTGGTGGACAAAAAAAAGTGTAATATTAAAACTGAGTGCTTAAAAAAACAGAATCTGGAATTCGGCTGAACAACAAAATTGGGAAAGAGGAGGAATACATTTGCACAAAGACGACTTCCAAAAGTTCAAAAGCTGAGATAAAAGACTGATTCTTTTAATGATCACTGATTCTGATTAATGCAGGGGAAAGATTTCAAACCATGTGCTGGAATTAATTTGGGTTGTTCTCATGTTCAGCCTCACCGTGTGGTCTAGACTCTGGTTATACCTTCTTAGAAAAATATGAGACGTCGTCATCCATCGTTCTCAGAAACGTCAAGTCTAATGAACAGCTTGTTATTCATCTTCTCCTGCAGAGAAACTGTGTGAGTTTGCAGCTTCTGGCCTCATTTCTGAAAGGTAGCGCTCTCCTTGTTGTGTTGCAGTGATCTCTCGTCTTCCACTGCGAGCGTTTCAAGTCTTTCTCCGGCGCTTCCTCGTTCTGTTCCCCGGTGTTTTGTTTAGCTCGCGTGTTGAATAACCAAACTCCTCGGCCGACACCCGCCTCCTCCGTCTTCTGTCTCCGTCGTCGGCCTCCCGCGGCGGCAGAGCAAACGGCAAACTTTTCCTTCATTAGCCGGCTGTCGCTCTCCCGCGGGCCGAGCTTCGTCTTGAGCCGAGGATGACGAGCGGAGCTGGAATCTGCTGCTGTCTGCACATCCGTGTCACCTGGCTCAGCAGCAGGAGCTCACATGTTTAATGTACAAATCCAGGAATGTGAACTGTCACATGAACAGAAGCTGAAAGGAGAGAACCTCAGACACTAGGGGAAAAAAAAAATGCAACGTCTGACACATTTCTAACCATCAAGAAGCACCTGAGCATCCACCCACTGTGTCGGATTAGGTTTCAGTTCAACAAGATCATGTTTTCTTTAAAGAGTTATCATTCTTAAAGAAATAGTGTGGCATTTTGGGAAATGTGCTTCTTGGTGTCCTTGTGGAAGATCATGAACTGTTTAATTTTTGTATAATATGCAGTCAGGTGATGGTGGCCCAGTCCACGTGTTGTGTTGCAGAGATATCTTCATGTTTTGCTGCTTACAGAGAAAAGAAAAGTTATATTATTTATTATATCTATGCAATTATCATTTAAAATATAGTTTAAATGATTTACTAATTTGCAAATGTCAGTTGGAGATGGTGTTATGATGTGTAGCAAGGAGACAAGACCCAAACTCAGGACAACAATGAAAAGTATTTTCGTTTTTTGAAGACTTATGATTGAGGTAGAAGAAACGCTGCAGCGTGATGCAGGGTAATCTAAAAAACGAATACAACAGCAAGACAGAACTCGGGCAAACCAGACACAAGCTGAACAGAAACATGGGGGTACATCAAAAAGCAAGTTCCTCAACTAACCAAACCAAAGTAATCAAGGTAGAAAACTAAATGAAAGCCCAAACATGAAGAACACTGGAGTCCAAATACAGAAGGTGAGGAAATGCAGCTTAGAAACAGACGTTTTTGTGCGTGTGCCTGTGTCAGGCTGCATCCTGCTGGGGATGGCTGCTGCCATCAAGGAGTGTCATTGCTATGGGGTGGGGGTGCCTGGTCTGGTCTAGGTGGGTGCTACATGTCTAAGTAACATCGACACCAATGAATGCCAGGTCCAGAAGTTTCCCAGCAGAACATTGAACTGTCACAAGGTGGTCAATGTTATTTACATCTCCTGTCAGTGGACTTAATGTTGTGGCTGATCAGTTATATATGCAGCTAAATGATAACTGGTGAAAGCTCTACAGCCCTGCAGTTAATTACCGTTGTTTCTATTAGTGTCACCTTTGTTTTATCTTATTTTATTTTAACTAATGGAAACGTCTGATAAATAATGATTCAGGTTGAAGTATGGTTTCACAACCCGTCACACACGTTAACAAGGATGTTGCTGCAGTAATACACCCTTAGATGAGACCTGTGTGAAAAAGCAACAAAGACGAAACACTCCGGCGTATACATGTGTGTGTGTGTGTGTGTGTGTGTGTGTGTGTGTGTGTGTGTGATGGATGCAGTGTGGAGCCTCAGGTAATAATAGCCATGATGGATTCTCACCTGGCCCGGAGAGCTGCAGCTCGGTCGAGGAAGATAAAGATGTGTTGGAGCCCCGGAGCTCCTGCTGCTGCACCGCTCCAAGTCCGGCACGAGCCCGGGGAGATATTAATGATAACCCCAAACACTCTGACTCCCTTTCACCACCCCTTCCCCCCATCCCACCTGACCACCGGTCATTGGCTAACAATACTTGTGTTGGGGCAAGAGCATCAATCTTGTGTCGAGTGTGCATCAAATCAACAGGAAACACCTGCAGAGATGTGTTTGTGAGGAATTAATGTGAAACACCATCAATATCAGTAATGCTGGCCCCGGTTTGATTGCTTTCACATTCGGTTGATAAATAGATTGGCTGAAGCATTCACAAAGCATCAAAGCTTCTCAAGTGAAAGGTCTTTCTCTGTCTTGTGGGAGGATCTTTTTGATTCCTGACCTTTTTATAGATTAAATTAGAGGAAGACAAAGCAGGAATGTAAAGGAACAGTGGTGGTAGATGTGATGTGAATGTCATTGACTGTCCTACGTAGAAAGAAAAATGACTATGGGCGCACCAAGAGGACTACTGGCTCTTGATTGTCTTTTCCTATTGGTCTTTGGTTTTACAAACAAACTCCGAAAGGTTAACTTAAAAATGGCTGCTGGTTTCTTTGTCAGGACATCGTGAGGCGTCCATGATTGCTGGACATGCTTGGAAATGCTACACGGGAGAAAACAGCAGTCGTGTCCATTCTCAGTTGTTTGAGACAGGCTAATTTTGCATGGTAGGTGAACAGCTTAGATGTGATAGAAACGAGCAAGTGCAAGGCTTTGAGCAAATTGGAACTTAACTTGGGCAGACAACTTGGTCGTAGCATTTCTGAAAAGCCAAAGCCTGTGGGGTGTTCCAGGTTTCACACAGTGGTCTAAAAAGGGACGAACCATGTAGTAAGGGGAATGATCTGTCAATAGTGTGATCCAAAGTGGTTCCAAAAGAGGCAACGTCCAGGAAGTGTCTCCATTGACCTCCATGTTAAAATATTGAAGATGGCTACTTTAAGTTTGCCAGGAGTGAAGTTGAGTCACGTACTGAGCTTAAAAGCAGCTGTTCAGGAAATATACAGCTGACGAAGGACTTAAGGAATCTGGTGTGAAGTAAGGGTGAGTTTGAGTAATCCAGTCTCAGACCACATGGAGCTTTGCCCAGGTCCGACGGACATTTAAGCAAGGTCTGAAAAGGGCCTCTGATAAAAGAGACATGGCAAGAACTCGTCCAGGTATTTTAAACTTTGAGTGGTCTTTAAATAATGTCCCTGTGGATGGGTATACATGGTATTGCGGTTTGTAGAGAAACAAATGTCTTCAGAATGTATTTGCTGACAATAGGATAATGTTCTGGTTCCACTGGGGATTGAACCCAGGACCTTCTGCGTGTAAAGCAGACGTGATGACCACTACACTATGGAAACCTGTAAAGATGCTGGGAATTGTCTCAGATCTCGAATGGTGGCTGGGGACGCATGTGGAGACACATTTTAACACTGGGTGTGAACACGGGTACTAAAAGCAGTCCATTTGCATTCAGATTGCCCAGGACAGATGTTGGTGTGACGTCTTCTTCATCTTGGATCTTGCGTGAACATCCTTCCAGGGGATCGCAAGTGTCCACCTTAAAATACTATCATGGACGCGTTAAGGCGGCGTTTGAGTAATCCAAGAGGTTTGCACAGGTCCGATGTTAAATCAAGGTCTGAAAAGGGCCCGTGATAAAACAGATATGGGAAGAACTCGTCCAGGTATTTTAGACTTTGAGTGGTCTTGGAACGTTTAAATAATGTCCCTGTGAACGGGTTCACACAGTATTGCGGTTTGTAGAGAAACAATTGTCTTCAGAATGTATTTGTTGACAATAGGTTAAAGTTCTGGTTCCACTGGGGATTGAACCCAGGACCTTCTGCGTGTAAAGCAGACGTGATGACCACTACACTATGGAACCCTGTGGAGATGGTGGCAATTGTATTGCTCCTACCATCTTGTGTCATGTCCACAGATTTTGAATGGTGGCTGGGGTCACATTCAAATTGCCCAGGACAGATGTTGGTGTGACGTCGTCTTCATCTTGGATTTTGCCTGAACATCCTTCCAGGGGTTTGCACAGGTCCCATGTTAAATCAAGGTCTGAAAAGGGCCCTTGATAAAACAGATGTGGTAAGAACCCACACAGGCATTTAAGACTCTAAGTGATCTTGCAAACATTTACATAACTATGGTTCCACTGGGGATTGAACCCAGGACCTTCTGCGTGTAAAGCAGACGTGATGACCACTACACTATGGAACCCCTTAGAGGAGCTGAGAGTCGAAATTTAATGACCCAGACAAGACGCAACACTGTAATTCTGATTTTATTTTAGCGAGCCATGAGAGACATAACTGGTGGCGCAGAAGAACACCTTCTGTCAGAGAGCGCAAAACTGAGATCAGATCTCAAGTGCTGGCCGGGGACACATGTAGAGACACATTCTAATGCCAGGTGTGAACACAGGTACTAAAAGCTGTCCACAGATATTGATGCATGGTCTGAAAGGTGCCAGATAACACGAGACACCTCCAGACGTCCAAAAGAGTCCAGACCTCAGTGGATCGGAGGTGTTTAGGAAATATGCAAAAGAGAAACAGTTTAATTAGACCGCAGTGGTCATAATATTTTGGCTCAGTATAAAGCTAAAATGAGTTTTGCTGTGGGATCTAGTTCTGAGTCATTTGTTGGAAGCAGCAGCGAAAACTTTGGATCCATTTTTCTCGGTGTAGCTGGGAGCTCTGCAGCCTGCGGCCTTTGCGGGGCAGCGGAGATAATTCAGACGTTGCAGGACTCTCCTCGGGGACGAGCGAGACGGCCTCTCTCTATCTCTGCTGTCCTGTTTTTAGCCGCTGAATGTCTGGAGACGCTGCTGTGATTTATTCAGCCTCTCCGCTGCTTCCGCCGCTGCTCAGGTGAGAGTCGACTGAACCAACAGGATGAATGAACGGCTGTCACACCCGCTCGCTCACTCACTCCTCCAGGCTTATTTTAGTCTGCAGGCAGAACAGACAGGGACGTCTGTTTTTATTTACCGCGTGAAGCCTGTGAGGCCTGAGAGCTGTGTACTGCTTTACATCCATTTAAAAACTGAAAGGAATTGAAGTGTCAGCTGTAAAACTGAAAGATGCTTTCACCGTTTGACATTAAAGCAGTCATAAACACATGACATTAACAGAGCTTATTAACTTCGGGAACATTTTGAAATATTAAAAAGAAAAAATGTTGAAGCCACAGTTAAAGCATACACCCTGAAAGCAACCGAAGCGTCAGTTTAAACTGCATAGAGCTGAAAGTGTGACTGAAAGGCAAAGAACTCGGAGAAGTTAAAATTTCAGATGAAGTCAGCGCTAAAAGAAAATTTCATTTTAAGTTTAAAAAGTAAATGAAGTTGAAGCGTGAGCACTGAAAGCTGTCAATGTGTCCCAAGATCTAAAAGAGCCGAAAGTGTCACAGAAAGGTGAAGAATTGAAAGATGTCACATCCTCTGCTGAAGCAAAGATAACGAAGATGCTGAAAGAAAATCACATTTTAAGTGTAACTTGTAAAAGCAGTTGAAGCGTGAGCACTGAAAGCAGCCGATGTGTCAGTTTGAACAAAGCTCTAAAAGACCTGAAGGTGTCACTGAAAGGTGAAAATTGAAAGACACTGGAGCCTCAGATGAAAGAAGTGTAAGCGCCATCTTTAATATATAAAGTAAAAAAGTTCAAGTGCAGCCACTGGGAACAACTGAAGCGTCAGTTTAAACTGTAAAACTAAAAGGAGCTGAAAGTGTCATTGAAAGGTGAAGAATTGATAAATTAAGCTTATAAATGTGCTGAAAGAGAATATAGTGTCATCTTGACTAATAAGTACGATAAGTGGATGACTAAAAGCATCTGAAGTGTCAATTTAAACTGAATGACTAAAAGAGCTGTAAGTGTCCCTGAAATGTGAAAAACTGAAATAGACTGAGACGAAAGAAGAATTAATCCTAGTGCTGGAAGAAAGTGTCAATTTAAGTTTTAAAAGTAAAAGGCATTGAAGTGTAAGCATTTAAAGCAGCTGAAGGGTATACTGTAAAACTAAAAGAATAGAAACGGTCACTGAAAGGTAAAAGATTTAAACATGTTGTAGCCTCAGATAAAGTAATCACTGGTGCTAAAATAAATTGAAGTGTCATTTGTAATACGAATAGTAAAAGAAGTTGAAGTGTAAGCACTGAACACAGCTCAAGGGTAAGCTGTAAAATTAAAAAAAAGCGCTTCCTGTATTTAAATCTCTTAAATGTTGAAGCACCATATCGCAAGTTTGAAACGAAATGAAGTCTCAGCGATAATGTAAGCATCTAAAGGAGTTCAAGTGTCATTTAATATTATATACATGTTGAATGTTAATAGTTTTTCCTGTGTAGGTTGGACAGGGCTTGAGAGAAGCCGAGTTTCAGAGTCACAAATTTATACTTTTAACGCAATTTATTTCATTTGATAAAAGCTTGTATCCAGCGTTCACTTTCTCAGACTGAATTCAACCCCCAACCTCAGCTGCTCGGCCCTTTAATCCACACCAGGGAGTTCAGTTCCAAGAAACGAGGAAGTCACGGAGAAGTCGCCCGCATTAAAGTCACATTTATTCACTTTTTCCCCTCAAAGTCAAATAAAAACACACTCCACATCTCTTGCATCTTTATTAATTCCCTCTGATTTCCCTCCTTCTGTGCTGTGTCTTCCTCTCCCCCTTCTCTCGCAGTCACGTCTCTGTCACTTTCTTCTTTCACCAGATTCCTCTCAGCTCCCATTTCAGCGTTTATTTCGGTCGCCCTGCGGCAAGGATTCGGATAAAAGGATTAACTTATCGTCTACCAGTTTAGAGCTCCTAAACTCAGCCTGACGGCCCCCCTGAAAATTGAAAAGATGGATGCCAGAGAGGCTCCATTCAATACATGTTAAATTCATTTCCCCTGTTTATTACACAGAGGGATGTTGATGTTTAAAGCCTGAAGAGAGACGCTGGAAAAAAATAAAAAAATAACTCAGGGAATGCACATATGCTGTAGTAAGAGTAGGAAGGATTCAGCTGCTGCAGTCACTATTCAATTATTCATTAAATATAAATAATGGATCTAATTGTGAGAGGAGCATTCATGTGGATCGGTTTTCAGGAGTTGGTGGAGACCAAACCTGAGCTAAAA
Source organism: Chelon labrosus (assembly GCF_963514085.1). Lineage (NCBI taxonomy): Eukaryota > Metazoa > Chordata > Actinopteri > Mugiliformes > Mugilidae > Chelon > Chelon labrosus. Next base: position 2,583,210 of record NC_140339.1, on the reverse strand, counting down.
GGAATATAGTCAAGTAGGTAGCTAGATGCTACACCTACTTTATCAGATGACGCTTATTCGTTGTTGTTTGTCTCAGCTCATTGGGGAGTTTGTCTGCCCCCTAGTGGGCAAAAATAAAATTAACGCAGCTTTAAATATTTAAGGTTTTTGTTTGCTTTCAACCAACCGAAATATGTTTTCCCAGAAACATCTGCCTCCTGCTAAAGAAGTCAGACCTGAAAACTAGTCACCGATCACAAAACCTAAAAATCAACGCCTCCTGGTCATTTTTGACTTTTTAACATCAGAACACTATCAAAGACAGACACTGTAGACATTGGTTATATATTGGTTGACCAACTGTTAGGCAAGAAATCAAAATAAATTCTGCAAAATGATTTGTCAACCGGGCTGTCTTCCTTGATCCCCGCAAGCTGCTGGCTGTGATGCTGTTTGGTTTTCTTTTTGCCGACTGAAAACAAGTTTGAAGAAGAACAGATTTGTCTGTTTTTATGATGTTCAGGAGTTTTGTTGTGGGCTGAAAAATGCCGGGAAAACACAAATGTGGACACAAGTTGCTTTTTCCTGCTCAAAGTGCTTGATGTAGACAAACAACCCAACAACCAAACAGCCAGTCACGTTTAAACAGACAGATAAACACACACATGGCAGAAGCAGCAGCAGCAGCAGCAGTGGAGCTGCAGCCCGTCACCGACACCCACTCTGCTCCCAGCAGATGTCAGTGTTACATAATGACTCTCTGATGTAACACACTCACACTCGCAGCATGTGCTCGCCAGCACAAACAGACGAGGAAACGCTGAACAAATGCAGCCACAACACCTGGAAACATCTGGCAGCCTAAACACAGTCTGCAAAGCTTTTAATCCCCAAGGACAAATTGTTGTGTATTGATAAGATACAGACTTAAAATATATCACAGTGTTTCAGGGCAGTGTCGTTGTAGCCATGTTGAAATCATGTAACACGTGCATTCGTAGCACATTTATTCTAATATCGTGGATATATGTTTATTTATATTGCCAGTAGGGCTGTTTATTTTTTATCTTTTATCAAATTCTCCATCTATACAGTAATCAGTCACTTCCTCTATTAAACTTTTATTGAGACGTCTGCATAAATAAATATTTTAACATGAAATATATGGATGACGAATGTATTAAATGTAATTAGGATACATGTTTTCAGTGATTTGCATGCACAGCGTTGAGGATGATTTAACGTCGGTGGCTTGTGATGACTGTAATTGGAAATGCTGCTGTATTATTTATCGGCTAAAGGTTGCTTCTACCCACTTAGAGCAGCGCCGCCATGCTAGCCATTAGCATTGCCATTAGCGTCTGCTCTAGTGAGTCTTTGTTGAGTTCTTTTCTGAAACACAACAGACGAGGAAACGGTGACGACTCGCATTCTCTGACCACCAACCAGCAATCAGACTAAACTAACTGGACTAGTCCAAACACTGACGCTGCTTTCCTGTTGCTTTGAGCTTGGAAAGTTGGTGGATTCTCACGCATAGCGACTGTACTACCTTGGTGGGCCATTTCATTTTTGCTACCTCACTGAGTGAGTAATGTGTTTCCACATTTTCGACGTTCGTGTTTAAGCTTTTTTGGCCTTTTTGTTTTTTTAATCAGTAGTATTTCGTAGCCAGATTCCCTTTTAAGATGTAAAAACGCACTTTGGCACATGTTGGGTACTTTGGTTCTCCTAATGTTGGCCTGGTTCTATTTTTACTAAAACCTTTGTGGAATATGTGTGCTTTGTGGTATCTCTATAAACTCTTGGTAAAGTTCTAGTCAAGGGGTTGCTGAATGATTTACACAATGTCATTGCTATCAGGGTGTTTTTTTAGCAAGTAGAAACAGAAACCTGGAGGTAGAAAACCTCCAGGTTGTTCAAACAAGTGAATGAAAATCATGAACAAAGCCAGAATCCATGTGGACATCAATCTTGGTCGTCTTCTTCTACTAAATAAATTCAGTCTTCTTTGATTACATAATGGGGGATGGACTTGAACAAAGCAAATATAGCAAAAGTTTGTGAAGAAACACAAGAAAATGGAGATGCTTCTATGCAGGTGCACTTCGTTGTACAGTTTAGCAATTGGCATCCATACTGCACATTTTCCATTTTTCTGCTGGTGGTGGATCCACAGGACGGTGCCTCAATGTTCTCCATACTTTGAGACTTCCGGCCAGGGCCCATGGAGGAAAGCCTGGCCACCAGATCTTCACCCAAGTCTGGGACCCCTGCTTGAGTTTTCCTATTCAGGGTGATGTACCGCAACTCCATTTTGGTCTTTGGTAGACCCTACCATGGGCTTTTCCTAGGACCTCAGGGACACACAAACCCCTCCACCACGTTAAGATGGCAATTCTATTTCTTGCATCCCCGTCCTCCGAGTAGAACTGCTGCTTTATTTGCGTCGACAGGGGCCAAGTAAGGTGGTTTGGGCATCTGGTGAGGATGCCTCCTGGTTGTTCCCTTTGGTGGTCAACCGGGAGGAGGAATTTTCAGGAGGGATTATGTATCTCGACTGGCCTGGGAACACCTAGGAATACCTAGGAAGAACTGGAATCCCTGCATAGCCTGTTGCCACTGCGACCTAAACTTGGATAAATGCGAAAATGGAGCAGGCTCAGTTGATTCAGATAAGTTATTTTTTTTCATAAATATCTAATTGATTTCAAAGTGGGTTCATTTTTGGGACATGGATGACAGTTTCCAGTAGAGAAATCTGAGCACACGCTGAGTGGCAAAGACAAACAGAGATGCGTTGAATGCAAATTTGGGGCAAGTGAATCTACAGGGAAACAAAGACAGAGACTGAATAACACAGACGTGTATACAGCTGCAGTCCTTCATCTATACTACACTCTGTCACAGCGCTGTTTACCCCCGAGGCCTCCACACACACACCCAAACACACCACACACACACACATAGATATAGTACCTCCAACATGTCACTTATCAGGCAAATTTATTTCCACCACAGTGTTTTCTGGAGTTCATCTTGAGTCATATCTGCTTTTAAAGACACTATGTTTTTGTCTTCTGACTGTCTATCTTGACGTGAGTTTATGTGATGGTATCCAGTCAGATTTGTCGCTAACACTAACCTTTTTCAAAGACGTGATTACCGCGACACTATGAAACCTCTTTGTTAAGGTCAGTTTTGGTCATGTTTTCCTGATTTTGTTGACTGGACTTAAAAGTTGGATTTAATTTGTTAATATGGCCATTACAGTGGCTGTGCCAAGTCACCTAGTTGAATCCAGCCGTTACAATCAGCCTGGTGATTTTGGATCATTTAAGTGTCATATCAGTTCAGATTCCTTTGGTAGATTGTTGGCATGAGTCGGGATATTATTGGTTGGTTTAGGTCATACTTTTAGTCTGTGAAGGTTCTCAGTCATCCAGGTCATGATATATAGACAAAAGCTTTAAAAAGGCAACTAGACTTTTTTTTTTTTTTTTTTTTGAGAAGACGTTTCACTACTCATCCGAGTAGCTTCTTCAGTTCTAGGGGACTGGTGGGAAGTTTGAGGCTTAACCAGAAACCGGTGCAGCTAATTTCCTTTAACGAACCATAAACCGCTAATGTAAATTAGCTGCACCGGTTTCTGGTTGTTTACACAACGAGCAAGTTTCAGTAGGAGTTCCTATTTCAACCTCAAACTTCCCACCAGTCCCCTAGAACTGAAGAAGCTACTTGGATGAGTAGTGAAATGTAGTAGTGAAAAAAAAAAACCTCTACAAGTTCAGTTGTTTTTTTAAACCTCTTTTGGATTTTTAGGCATATTGTTGGTTTTGCTGACTGGAAGCGGAACAGAAACGTACCTGGCTATCCCAAGTCTCAATCTGTCCTTAACAAAACAGGCATGGCAAGAACTCATCACAAGGTATTTGTTGACAATATGACAAAGGACTGGTTCCACTGCGGATTGAACCCAGGACCTTCTGCGTGTAAAGCAGATGTGATAACTACTACACTATGGAACCGCTGTGTGGCTTTGGAAGTCATATTTAACCACGCAAACGTGATTAACTTTCAACTTTCAAGTTTTCTTCTGGCAGCAGGGGAAGGTGCAAAAGTGGGATGAACATTGAGAAGCGTGGACACTTTTAGTATCAGTGACATTGACAGCTCTTTGCAAACTACACCTCCTAGATCTAGATTCAGAGATATCTCCTAGATATTTTTGTTACGGTCGGTTTCGGTCAAAGTTTTAGGCAAATTCTTGGTTTTGCAAGTTTTAGTTTGATGTCGCTTAGCTTGGTGAAAATATTTCTTGTAGAAAACACTCTTATACTCACCTGGTGGAAAGGGTAAAGTAGGAATCTCTAACGAGGCTGACTTCAGTCATATGTTGTGTCTGTAAACAAAGCTTAATAAATGATTGAATGCAGCAACCCTCAGGTTGATTTGATGAATAAAACTCATATTTTTGGATGTTTTCAAACTGTATTCGGTGGCAATATGGTTCCACTGGGGATTGAACCCAGGACCTTCTGCGTGTAAAGCAGACGTGATGACCACTACACTATGGAACCCCTTGTCGAAGTTCACATCTTAAGTAGAAAGGAACTTGACCTAAAGCCAAAGACCAACTGATTTTTCTGTCTTCCTCTACTAAGTCTTCCTCCCGAAGAAATCCATGAGTTCACTGATCTTTAAACGTCTATCCACCCAATTGGCGTTTGGTAAAGTCCATTGGCAATAGATTATTTTAGCTGCAATTTTTCATCATTTTATTTTGTTAATTAAATGCTTTGCCTCCTTCTTATAATCAACCTTCATAGTGTAATCGACGCGTGTCTGATTTTCCTAAGTGGCTGCAGTTGGATTGATTGATGAATGTTGTTTGAGAAATGTAAGCACAGCAGCACCGTGATCTTTCAACAGCATTATGTTATCTCCACCTGCTTGTTTATTTAGAGGCTGTGAGCTGGAGGCGTCGTTCATCTGTCGCCGTCGGACAAATGTACTCAAACAGAATAAATGCATATAATTATAAATATAAATATAAATGAGTCATTTTTTTATTATTACAGCTCAGAAAGGATTTAAACTCGCAGTCTTATATAAGATTACACAAGTAACTGTGTTGTTACTTTGTGCTCTACTGGTTTGCATGTGCATCGCTTGCTGCTCACGTCTATTTGAACAGCTTTCAAACGGCTCATCCATCGGGTCCATATGGGGGCCCCGAAGGCGGGAAGGGGCACTGTGTGTATGTCTGTGGTTGTGGTGGGGGCACAGAAGGCTGAACAGCATGTTTCTCCCTCAGTATAGAGACCAAGTGAAGCACCGAGAGGCTAAATACATCTTTAAGATATATTTAAAGTGAGTGAGAAGACGCTGTTCACGTCCAACGTTAATGAATGGACAATCAGACTGAGTCCAGTCCTGGTTTGTGTCATTCAAGAGGTAATTTTGACAGCCATTTTTGATTTAGTCTTCAGATGAAAATGCCTATTAATCATGTGTGTAAACTGTACCAAGATTTCATAGAAATACCACAAAGCACACATATTCTACAAGAGTTTTAGTACAAATATTCCAAATCTGCCCCAAGTGTGCTAAATTGTGGTTTTACCTCTTCAATGGGAGTCTGGCTATAGAATACTACTGATTCCCAGAGGAGGGGGCAATGTGCACACAATTCAAACTGTGGTCATTTTATTTAGCCTGTATGTCATCAAATTCTACATTTGTGCACATTATAAAATCCATAAAAATATTGACATTTCCTCCACATTGCTGATGTTTACCCCATGTGGAGCAGACATGCTCAGAGAGAATGGATTTATTCCAACCAGAGAGAAACTAGCACATCAAGAGTTCACATTGTCATCAAAGGTTTACACCACCACCTCCATATCTGATTGAAAACTCCCTCTGCCCCCACTCTCTCAGGCCACCATTGCCACATCTGACTGAAAACGCCCTCTGATCAGGCCAAAATGCAGCCACTGCAACTTTAAACACATTAAACTGACTTCACACTAATGAAAAGGCCAACATGTCTGAAAGAGGTTTTCAAGTCACGTTCACATACATTCAGGAGAGCACCAAATCTGGACTAATCTTCTCTAGTCCTCCTGTTATGTTGAAACATTCAGCCTCTGTATCTGCAGCACTAAAGCCTGACAAGTATTAGTTTAGATTTCATGAGACAGATATCAGCTGAAGAACTGAAGAACGTGGACAGGCTTGTTTAACCTGCAGCTCCAACAATCCCGAGATAAAAGCAGAGGCATGCGGCGGCCGCTTTGGTCGCCTTGCTGTACTTCCCCCCCGGCTCGTTGTACCTGCAGAGCGCAGCGCTGGAGCGGCTTCAGTTGCAGCAGCAGCGCGTCGGTTATGTTTGGCTGGTGGTGATAAGCTGCTGCTCTTTCATGTGTCGCTTGTCTGAGGTGGTAGCAAACGTTACTGCGGTTAAACAGGAAACAACTACCAGGAGAGTGTGTGTGTGTGCGCGTGTGTTTGTGTGTGTGTGTGTGTTTGTGCGTGTGTGCACTCTCACAGTGTGTATGCATTGTACTGTTGTCATATAGAAACCTTGTGTTATCTTCCTACCCACGTCAGCTCCAGACTGATCAGAAAGGGGGAATTCTAAATTACAACCTCAATGACTTTTAAATGTTTCTGGGAACTGCACATATTAACTTTCTTTCTTGGAGTTAGATGAGAAGATTGATCTCACTCTTTTGGCTCAGTTAAATATCAGTCTGCAGGTGGGAAAGGTTTAGTTTAGCTTAGCATAAAGGCTGGAAACAGGGAGAGCAGCTAGCTTCTGTCCAAAGGTGCTAATATCCACCTAGCCACGCTTTAGAACAGCTTGTTTGAAAGGGGGACATTCAGGAAGATAAATTATCATTATTGTTATTTCATTGTTTAATTACCTCTGATATCTGACTGTGGCTAATCAGAAATATACAAAAAAAAAAAAAGTCTCCACCTGGATTTAACTAATCAAACAGGTAGGAGCCTCCTATTGGATAATTACTGCATGGGTGATTATCTTTCAGCTGACAACAAGTTATTTAACCCCAACTGATGCAATGAGTAGCTTCTCATTTCTTAAACAACCATGTCTAAAGACACATCCTGTGGTCGTGGAAAAGATGTTAGTCTGTTTGAGAAGGGTCAAATCATTGGCATGCATCAAGCAGAGAAAACATCTAAGGAGATTGGAGAAACTACTAAAACTGGATTAAGAACTGTCCAACGCATTATTAAAAACTGGAAAGATAGTGGGGAACCACCGTCTTCCAGGAAGTGGTCGGAAAAAAATCCTGATTGATGATCAGTGATCACTTAAACGTTTGGTGAAATCAAATGGAAGAAAAACAACAGTAGAACTCAGAACTGTTTAATAGTGAAAGTAAGAACATTTCCACACGTACAGTGTGAAGGGAACTCAAGGGATTGGGACTGAACAGCTGTGTAGCCTTAAGAAAACCACTAATCAGTGAGGCTTACTTGAAAAAAAGGCTTCAGTTTGATGTGCTGGAGAAGGTTTTGTGCAGTGGTCAGACTCTCCCATCATCAATACAAGATCTACAATACAAAATGAATGCAACACTGGATGGATATTAATCTGGTGACATTGGAGAAGATTATAGAAACAACGCCACATTGGGTGCAGTAATCAAAGCTAAATGCGGTCCAATGAAATAGTTTGTGACCTTCTTTGTTTTTGGCCAGGCAGTGTATATTTTTAAAAAATGACTGATTGATGATTATTGAGAATGGCATTATTCCAGTAATTGCAGTAATTCGAGACACAGGTCATTATTGGTGAACTATGTGACCTAATGTGGCTAATTACCCAATACACACAGTTTACTAATGGTCAGTAAATTCTTTTGTTAATTGTTGTTTGGGTTTATTGATTATTTATTTAGTAAAAGCTACAAGAGTTAAATATTTTTTAAAAAATAACTCTCTACGTCACGGTGCTTTTGTGGCAATAATTTCCAGTAGCGGTTATTTGTTTTTTTCTGAATGAATGAGAAGGACCTTCTCTCTCCTGTTGAGTAGGTGGTCTTTAATGTGACCCAGGACTCATTTTGTGTTCACACTACCAAAGGAAGGAGGTCATGTGTCCCAGACCACCTCCACATGTGTCTTCAATGCATCCTGGGTGTGTTCACACCCGTTATGTAAGATGGACACTTATGATCAGGTCCTACAAGTCAACTGCTTCCTCAATGCACCTTACCTCTAGAAGTATATACTTGATATTTACTGGTATGTTTTTTTCCTCCTGTCGACATGTGGTGGTTTTATTTAGTCATCTTCTCTGTATTTTATTTCTTCAGTATTAGATTATGCAGCTGCTGTGTTACTCACTTCCTGTTGTCATTTTTAAGCAAGTCACTGAAAGTTCACATCTCTCTGTCTAATCCTTAAATCTGATTTTATCACCAGCATCTTAAATCTTCGGTTCATTAGATGCGGCGGGCAGCTCAAGGCAGCGAGAGGAGGGGAAGTTTTTCTTTTTTTTTTTTTTGCTCTTTTTATTGTGAGCTCCCTGATGAGCTGCGGTGAAATGACTTTGGCGGCTGCTGCTAATGCGCTATAATTGGTACGAGGAGCCGCTTGCTCTGAACAATTATGAGATGCAGGAGCAGCAATCTCTGCTGAGAGACAGCGGCAGATTTTCTTCATCTTTGTTGTGTCAGCCTGTCGTGTTTTACATCTTCCAGAGCTTTAAAAGAGAAGTCAGACACAGTGAAGCGGCGCTGACTGCTGCTTTGACTTCATAACTTACACCTGCTGCAGTCTGGAGGGCTAAACCTGACTTTTCTTTTCCCTCCTGTCAGACAACCTGTCAGGGAGCAGTCTCAGCTTCAGTTTACAGGCTACCTGTAGGTTTTTAAAAAGCTCTTAAAATGTCTCAAATTAAATCTGGTGAAGTTCAGGCGTTAAAGATGCCCCGCGGAGTTGTCTCATTATTTTTAGATTTATTATTATTTCTCACAAAAGCACAATCAATGTCAGGATGTTTTTTTTCATCATCCTTCTCACCTACTCATGCTTGTACAAATAAACAGGATGGATCATCAAAATGTTGCTCTGTGGCACCCCTAGTGGACACAAAGGCCAAAAGGCACCTTTAAATGTTATTTCTCAGGTTAAATCTGCATTTGATTATGGGAATTAATGATTTGAAACGATGCAGAACAAGTTGCATCGTGGCTTTTGCAAGAACAAACGTTGGTTTGACTGATGTCTTGGCTTTGACGGAGGATGAGACCTTGATAGGGCCGGGTCTCGATTTCCTGAATCGATTCGATTTTGATTCACAGGGTTTCGATTTAGTTCGATTCAGTTTTTATCGTTCAGTTCTTTTATAGATATTTCAGTTGCAGAACAATTTAACCTAAAACTAAAACTAATGTTGTCATTGGTTCTAGGGATTTGCTGTAGCCCAAACCGAGTGTAGGAGGTTGTTTTTAGTCTCTTTAGTTTTGCAGTAAATGTCTACATTCAAATTACACAACACAAAGCAGTATTGTTTTAGAGTTTTTTGCAGGGTGAGCGGTTCCTATAGAATCTAGTTTGGCTTATATAACTTGGGCAAATAAGTGAAATTACACAGACCACAGATATAAATATAGTGTTTTTCTTTTGCTGGTGAGTTTAGAGTATTAATAGATGGCTCGTTCTTCAGCGTCCTTGAGCCTCAGCTCTTTGTGAGCAAATGTTTCCCTGCTCCATCCATCAGAGCCCTGAGGGATCCGCTCACTCCGTAGTCTGCTTTTCTTCTTAAAGACTCCTCTCTGCAGCGGGGCGTCCAGCTGGAAGCAGCTCCAACGAGTATCCTCATGTCTCTGTTTTCTGCTTGGCTCTTTGCGTGAATTATGGAGGAGGGTAGGATGACAGAGACGCCCCGGCACTGAGTGCATGCTCAGTGTTTGATTGGATATATTCTTGGTTATTTCTCAAAAGATTAAACCCCCACCACACTGGATTACACGCCGTTAAAACGCAAGGGAAAACAAAGAGTGGAGACGTTAGTATAACACATGCATGGTTGCTGTACTTACCAAGAGTGGCTTCCCATTTTGATTCAAGATGTTCCAAGAAGAACGAGTCTTAAGACTTTCAATCACCAAATTAAATAGTCTTTAAATTAGCATTAGTTGGTTTAGGAACTTGGCAAGGACCTAAACATTCGTTCAAACATTGTCTAAAGCCTTGAAAAGATTGGACGAATTAGTTGACTGTTTAAGAGAGTCGGGGTGTTGTCTCTAGGAAGGGACATTGTGGTCTGTCTTTTAAACACATACCCTGTAATTCAGCTAAAAGCACAAGATGAGCCAAAATAAAGTCTACTAGTGCTTTTCGTAGGTTTGATGATTAGGCCAAATATTTTTGGGTTCCTCTGAACATTGTGGGAAATTATAACGGGTTCTTCGTCGGGCCAGTTGACGCTTCCTGCAAGGATCAAAACAGTCGCCCAAATGCAGCACATAAAGAACCCACGGCTCCGTCCTCTCTCTGCAGACAGACACCCAGACTCGACTCCTCTCCTCTGTAAAGCTCTGAATATTTCAGCAGTGAGCTGCAGGTTTTGGGTCAGTGTGTCAGTGGTGTGTGATCGGCTGTGACAGACTCAAAGAGGAGGAGGGTGGAGGCGGTCTGAGCTGACTGAAGAGGAGGGAGTTCATGAGGAGAACACTAACTGTTCTTCACAGAGCAGCTCGAGCCACTGGCCACGTTTACATAGACACTAGTGTTAAACTAAGAATGAAACTGACTCATGTAACCGCCTCAACCAGATCAGAAGGAGTTTTAAATCGGACGTAGAGGTGGTGGTGTAAACTCGTGATCTTCTGGTTTCTCTCTGGTTGGAATAAATCCATTCTCTCTGAGCATGTCTGCTTCACGTGGGCTAAACATCAGGTGAGGAGTTTCCAGGAGGGACTGAAACATGTAGTTAGAAAAACAAGATGAACCAAGCTGGAATCCATGTGGACAGAGACAATGGAGACATCTTGGTTCATCTTATTCTACTCTAGACCTGCAGGACTAGAGATAAGGTTGAGGAAAAAACTCTCCTCCTCTTCCACCTCTTCCTATTTCTTCTATCTAAGATGAACAAAAGTGGAATCCACGTGGACACCAACGTTGGAGACAGCTTGGTCGTCTTCTTCTACTCTAGACATTCAGGGTTGTCAAACAAGTTGGGGAAGAAAATCCTCTTCTTTCTATTTCCAGCTGATTTGATGTTCCACATCAGGAGAACCCATAGAGAGAATAAAGATGGACAAAAGTAGAGCTCCTCCTGACCGACTGGCTGTATAGGTCATAAGCTCCACCCCCTCCATGTTAGTGGGCGGGACTTGGGCCAAACTAAAACACTAAAATACACGTCAAATAATTTCTTTTCAAGGATGGTTTCTGTTATTTTAGTTAGTTATTATAATGTTGATGCATACTCAAGATTAATTTTTTTTAGATACGTTAATTCAATTCAATTCAATTTTATTTATATAGCGTCAATAACAATACAAATCGTCTCAAGACGCTTTACAAAAACCCGGCCTGAAACCCCCAGAGCAAGCCTGAAGGCAACGGTGGCAAGGAAAAACTCCCTTTTAACAGGAAGAAACCTCGAGCAGAACCCAGCTCATATGGAGGGACCCATCTGCCTAAGGCCAGCCGGGTACAGACAGAAGAAAGAGAGAAGAGAACAGCAAAGAGAGAAGAGAACAGCAAGATAAACATACATCTGTCATAGATACACATATCTGACTAAAGTGTACATGTGGAATCTTATGATACAAACTGATGATGTTACATGACAGTTTGAAAATGTAAGAGGAATCATAGGCAGGTTGGAGAATTGTTCATTCAGGTAGGAGTGGATAACTGCAGGATTCCATGAAGACTAGGCAGGCTGATGAGACCACGACAACAGATGTAGTATAGAGCTCCACAGGAAACGCACAACTCCAGGCCAGAGATACTCACAAGAAGAGGGGGGAAGGGGGGGGGGGGGGGACGACACACAGCAGTAAACATTCTACATAGTAATAGCACAGAATTGTATGACTAGTAGTATATAGGAAGTTAGAGGGCAAGTGCTCTGTGCCAGAGAAAAGAAAGTGGAGGATGCGAGAGAGGAGAGAGAAGAAAGAAGGAGGACATGTGTTTGGTGCATCGTCCCCCAGCAACCTAGGCCTATAGCAGCATAACTAAGGGATGGTTTAGTCCAGCCCTAATTATAAGCCTGATCAAAAAGGAAAGTCTTAAGCCTGACCTTAAAAATAGAGAGAGTGTCTGCCTCCCGAACCCAAACTGGGAGCTGGTTCCACAGGAGAGGAGCCTGATAGCTGAAAGCTCTACCTCCCATTCTACTTTTTGAAATTCTAGGAACCACAAGTAGGCCTGCACTTTCAGACCGAAGTGATCTGCTGGGATGATATGGTACAATAAGGTCTTTAAGATACGATGGAGCTAGGCCTTTAAGGGCCTTGTATGTAAGGAGGAGGATTTTAAATTCTATTCTAGACTTTAAAGGGAGCCAGTGAAGAGAAGCTAAAACTGGAGTAATATGATCTCTCTTGCCAATTCCTGTCAATGCTCTTGCTGCGGCATTTTGAATCAACTGGAGGCTTTTTAAAGAGCTATTTGGACAGCCAGACAGTAATGAATTACAATAATCCAGTCTGGACGACACAAATGCATGAACTAGTTTTTCAGCATCACTCTGAGACAGGATGTTCCTAATTTTGACGATATTACGCAGGTGAAAGAAGGCAGTCCTGGTCACTTGCTTTATGTGACATTTAAAGGACATATCCTCATCAAATATAACACCAAGGTTTTTTACAGTAGTACTGGAGGCCAAGGTAATGCCATCCAAAGACACCATGTGATTAGATAATGAATCTCTGAGATGCTTAGGACCGAATACAATAACTTCTGTTTTGTCTGAGTTTAAGAGTAGGAAATTACAGGTCATCCAAGCCTTTATGTCTTTAAGGCATGCTTGGAGTTTAACCAACTGATTAGTTTCATCTGGTTTCATAGATAAATATAGCTGGGTGTCGTCTGCATAGCAATGAAAGTTTATGCCATGTTTTCTAATAATCTTGCCTAATGGCAACATGTATAACGTGAAGAGTATTGGTCCTAGCACAGAACCCTGAGGAACTCCATAACTTACTTTTGTATAAGTAGAGGAATCATTATTGACATGAACAAACTGGAATCTGTCAGATAGATAGGATTCAAACCAGTCTAATGCAGTTCCTTTAATCTTGACCTCACTTTCAAGTCTCTGTAGTAAAATATTATGATCAATAGTGTCAAATGCAGCACTAAGATCTAGCAGAACAAGTATAGAGACAAGTCCACTGTCTGAAGCCATGAGGAGATCATTGGTAACTTTAACCAGAGCTGTTTCTGTACTATGATGAACTCTAAAACCTGACTGAAACTCTTCAAACAGACCATTCTTGTTTAAGTGGTCACACAACTGATTAGCAACAACTTTTTCTAGAATTTTGGAAATAAAGGGAAGGTTGGAGATTGGTCTATAGTTGGCTAAAACATCTGGATCTAAAGTGGCTTTCTTAAGTAAGGGCTTAATTACAGCAATCTTAAAAGACTGAGGCACATATCCTGTTAATAAAGATAAATTTATCTGGTTCAATATGGAGATGTTAATTAATGGAAAAACTTCTTTGAGCAATTTAGTTGGGATTGGATCTAGAAGACAGGTTGATGGTTTAGATGCTGTAATTGTTGAAGAGAGCTCAAGAAGATCTACTGGGGAGAAGGATTCCAGATATTGATAAGGTCGTACAAAAGTTTCTAATGTCGCTGTACTTGCATCTTTAACAGCTGTTGGAAGGATGCCTTGAATATTTTCTCTAATGCCGACAATTTTATTAGTAAAGAAGCTCATGAAGTCTTAGAAACAGAATGTGACATAATGGCAACGACCAGTTGCCATGCCAACCGCTCTCATGGGATCGTAAGAGTCGTAAAAACAAAATGTGAATGAATCTGGAGGAAGTGTGGGCAGGGCACCGCCCTGATCAGACTCTGGCTCCAAAGTCGCAAGATGGCGACGCCCGTATTCCCAGGAAAATAGCGTCAGTTTGACCACTGAGAGGAAGTGGAGACGCTTTGTCCATATTTATATACAGTCTATGGGAGAACCACTTTGTCATTAAAGTTGGTGTTTTGTGGGATATAAACACACATATCTGATCAGTTTGATTAGCATCAGTTGGAATCTCTGATCAGAATGATTGACTGTTGCTTACACAGTTCTGATGTGGTCTGGTTGTGCAGCTATGAAGATGCTGTCCTTGAAAAACCTGGTTTCATTTAAAAAAATAATAGTTGGTCTCCTGGAATTCACATTGTTGTGGTTGAAAGCAACGAGGAGCTTGGCAAGGATGTCGGGCCAACAGTGATCATAACTCTGTGCTCCTGGGTTTCACATCCAGACTTCCATTTGTAGTTGAGGCAACAACATCACTTTGGTTAAGGCTCAGGAAATGACGTGCAATGAAAAAACACTTCATCATCTTAATTTGTTTTATCTTTTATCTAATCTTATTGAAAATTCTGGTTTTCTGTATTTCTTGAAGCTGAAGCAGCGTTTCCCCCTCCTCCTGCCACCTAGAATTGAAAAGGGCAGAACTAATGAATATTCTAATTTGGCCTAGATCCTGCGATAAAGCCTTCTTGTACGTGCTAGAGGACAACACCTAGTATCATGTCTCTGAATTATGAAGTGCGTGGAGGGATGTCCATGTGGAGGTAGGATTAGTCAAAGGTCGGTGTAGATAAACGACGACAGGAAACACAGCGAGTGTGTTTGTGCTGATCGGGTTTATTTATTTTTTGCAGCCGCATTAAATCAACGGGTTTTCCAGGTCAGGGTTTGATGATCAATGAAATCAAGTGCATCGTTTACTTATTTATTTTTTTGCATGCATGCATTTCCTCTGTATAATACCACAGCTGCACACGGTGCTTTCTTCTGAGTCATCTTCCGAGATGGGGAGAAGATCACTCTTGGTGTGAGTCTTATTAAACGCCCACTGGAACAAATTGAAGTGGAAGTTGTGATGTTCATGGAATGATTTTGACAGCATGGGAAATCGGATGAGAGGGGAAATAGAGCGAGAGCCCATAGAAGGGAACAGATCATGAGGGGACAGATCTTTCTTATTGAACTTTCACTTTAGCTTCATTACGTTGCTTCTTCTGCCAGCTGAGTGCTTGTATGACTTTCATACAGGGTTTAGGGTTGGAGTGCTGCACTCTTCAATTCCTAATCCAACATTTAATCAACCTTATCAGGACAAGAGTCTGGTAACACCAGATAAATGAAAATATCTCCATACACATCTGGGTAGTCCTCCAACCAATGCTCAGATGATGTGCATGACTACGGTTACTCTTCTATCCATCGCCACATAAAGCCCCGCTCCCAAACAATTTGATTGACTCAGCAGATCTTTCCAGGAGCAGAATCAGTCCCCTAGGCTCCACCAACTTACGCCACAAAACATCGGTAGGTAGTAAACCGTCACTGTGAGGAAACTTCTCGACGCCGGCGAGGTCCAATGAGTGCGAGGCAGCTTCGTTTCCAGTGAGAGAGGACTGCTTTGTAACACAGATTGTGTGTTTTCATGTAAAAGCCCACATCAGTGGACATTCCCACTGCCCTTGTTATGTTTTGTTTGTATCTCTGTGAACCAATGGGGTGTGTCCTTTACGACGGAAGGCATCAGCATCACCCTGCTCGGCTGTCCTGCTTCCGGACAGTGGCTGAGTGACGACAGTACAGATGTGCTGTCACGTTTGAGGCTTTTCCGTTTGTTTAAACATAAATCTACTCGTTTTTAGTCTTAAAACGAGTAGATTGGAGATATCTGTGGGTTCCTTGTTTTACTTGAATAAAAAAAACCTTGGCAAGTCAAATGTTCCTGCTCTAGCTCTTATTTTAAGCAATATATCCCTCATTTTAAACCTTTTTTTTTGTTGAAGCTGTTGAAGTTTTTGCAGTGTAGTTTATGTAGTAAACAGTCTGAATACCTCCTCCACCGCTGAGAGAGGGCGACGCGTGAAAAGGTTCCTTCAGTCTATCAAGGTCATTTTTCTTCCTGCGTTAGTTTTTAATAACAAGCTGTCAAGGTTGTTCCAAGGTTTAATTTAAACGATTCCCTGGACAGTACGAGGACAAACCGCTGTCAGTCACAGTCACAAACCATGCTTATTGTCTACTTTTAATAAAAAAAGAAAAGAAAAGAAAAACAGAAAAGCCTGATCGTTTTTGTCCTTCTGGAGGCAGCTGAAGGTGAAACGGCAATATAAACGTGACATGTCGGAGCTGAACGAACGGCACGTCTTATCAGTCATTATCAGATGTTAATTTAGTTGGTGACTCGATGACAAAGGTGACTCGAAGTCTTTAAAAAGTTATTTACACTGCAAAAAACGACAATAAACCGGTGCTGGCATCCCTACACTGGCTTCCAGTCCATTTTAGGATTAATGTTAACTTTTTATTACTTGTTTTAAGAGTCTTAATGTGATCAACCAACCAGCTGCTACTGGACCTCCTTAGATCCAGGCTCAGACACAGAGGGCCACAGAGCCTTTTCGGTGGCGGCCCCCAAACTCTGGAACAGCCGACCCTTTTATATCGAAGATGCCCAGAGTTTGGAGCATTTTAAATTAAATGTAAACCCACTTCTTCCCGCTGGCCCAGACTGTTGATTTACTTAGATTTGTTCTGCTTGTACAGCACCTTGGTTCAACTGAGGTTGTTTTTTAAATGTGCTTTAGAAATAAACTGATATATTACTTAAAATCCAGCCTCAACGAACCCACAGGTATCTCCAAACTAATGATTTTAGACTAAAAACAAGTAGATTTGTGTTGATACAAGGAAAATCCGATCAGTTGGGGACTCTCTAAATACGTCTTTCATACAGGTATCAAAACTGCTGCAGACTTTCAAAATAAGATTTATGCCTGGCTTTAAAAATGCATGTAAAGAACAGAGGTGGAGGAAATGAAAAGACGAGGCTGTAATTTCATTCATTTACCATCCACCATTTCTCAAATATAACATTCTGGCCTAAAGAATGGAACTCAGTTTTAAAAGAACTCGTCTGTAAATGTTTTTCCCAGCTGAGGCAGACTTAAAGGTTTCTTTCAGAGACCTTAAAAACTAAAAAAGTTGGCTCGTCCTCGGCGCCTGGAAGGACTGAACAAGGAGACTTGGGATCTCTGCAGGCTGCGTTCGACAGTGATTGACCGTCCTGTTGTGTCGTGTGTGTTTGTGCGACCAGATGGCTGATGGGAGGACTTGACAGGAGAGGTGAAACGTACCAGAGGGGGGAGAGCTGAATGGATAAACATACAACGTACATGAAGATCACCCGAGAAGTCGAGCCGTGCTTTAGAAGCTTTTTTAAAATGTTTAACTGAAAAGGAAAAAAAAAAAAAAGGTTGAGGTCAAATGATTGCTCTGGTCTTGATCTTGAGATGAGACCTGGTTACCACGGTAACATCCTCCAGCTCCACGCCGACCCTCCACCAGTATCGATATGCAGGAGGAGGAGTTGGATGGACATGACAACGCGTTCACACTCCAGTGACCTCGTCCAGATGGGCTGAGTGGGACGATGCAGAGTCACCAGAGGGCCGAGTCACCGTGGCCCCGACAGATTTTGGCCCCGGGACCAAAGTCTCAATCACCCCCCCCCCCTGCCTTCCAAGGCCCTCTGGAGAGACGAAAGACGACTATGAGATGCTGCAGCTAGTATAGCAACAACATTTACCCAAAATAAGTGTAGAAAATGTGCAGACTGTTGCTGCTGCTTCATATTCATGTGACGGGATTTGTGTGACTTGCTTCTTTATTTTTACACACTATATGTACACGATCAGCCACAACATTATGACCACTGACAGGAGAAGTGAAACACATTGACCATCTTGTGACAGTTCAATGTTCTGCTGGGAAACTACTGGACCTGGCATTCATTGGTGTGGATGTTACTTAGACATGTAGCACCCACCTAGACCAGACCAGGCACCCCCCCACCCCATAGCAATGACACTCCTTGATGGCAGCAGCCATCCCCAGCAGGATGCAGCCTGACACAGACACACACACAAAAACACTTTAGGAACAACTAAAAAAAAAAAACATGAAGAACAGCACAAGGTGTTGACCTGGCCTCCAAACTCACTAGATCCCAAACTGGTCAAGTATCTGTGGGATGATTCACAGAGGCCCCTCCCCTCAAAGGCCCCCCCACTAACAACAGGACACCCTCAGAAGGCCCATGTCCATTCTCTGATGAGTCACCACAAGGGAGACCTGCACAATATTAGGAAGGTGGTCATAATGTTATGCCTGATCGGTGTATTCTACACTATACCTTGAAACACATCAGTAATCACAGAAAAAGCAACTCATCTCATCTGTCTCTCTGTCTTTCAGGTGCTTCAGCAGCTGTGAAGAAGACACACTCATGTAAGTTGACGATCTTCTTTTGTTCTTTCATCATCTTCAGAAGTTGTTTTGTTGACGCCGGTGCTCCGGGGTCAGTAGTTCTGGAGCCAGGCTCACTTTCTTCCACGTTAGCTTCAAGGTGCACCTGGTAATCTGTTTTTTAAAAGGTGGACTGTCATACCACACACCTGCACTGTCATGATTCATTCTCTCAGCCGATTCACTCGATCAGTTTCTGATCCCTGTTGTTCTTCAAGTTTATTTTCCCCACAAGTTTTTATTTTTTTTTTTTCTGCTGTAAAACATCTGAGGAGTGAGAGTGTGTGAGATACATGAGGGCGAACCGCTGCCAGAGCGGAGTCGCTCTCATTAGAGCTGATAAGGCTGGATAATGAATGTGAGATCCTCCCGCAGTCGTCTCTGCGTGGGATGATCGGAGGGAGGAACGGTGATCCTCCAGGCGCCGTGGAGGCATTTTTCAAACAGCTCGCAACGTGCCGCTGTGAATCTATTGACTGGGTCTGATGAGGGGGGGCGGAGAGCTCCGGCGCCAGCGGACCAGCCTTTCCAAGCGTAAATCATCTCCCTGTTCTGCCAATTTGGAGGAAGAATGAAGCTCCCGCTGCTTCTCAGTTTCGTTTCTCTGCTGGCAGGAGTTGTTCTCGCCCCCAGCACTCTGATATTTACTCAGCACGGCTGTTTTCAGGGAAGCTTAATCGTTTTTCACTGATGCTCCGCGGCTCAGACGGGATTTGTTCTACGAGGCAGGGTACCCCGTTCGCTCAAGCTCCAGTCCTTTTACTTACAGTTTAAATACGTCTTGTTTAGCTTCAGTTTCTCCTCTTAAAGATGTCAGATTGACGCTTCGTGTCCCCAGCCTCTGTTAAAAATGTCTCGAAGCTTGTCGATCTCTCATCTTCTCTGGCTAAAAAGTTGTCTTCCTCAAAGATGTGGCCTTTGGGCCTTTGTCCTTCAGTCCTTAGCCCCGCCCCCTCCATGTGAGTGGGTGGGACTTGGACTAAAAGAAAACACTAGTTGATGTAATGCTGATTTTTCTGAGAAGTTTCGTTTCAGTTCGTTTCAAACAACCGCTCTGTAAAGCTGTCCCGAGGTAGCGTGATCTACTAAATTAATAGTTGCATTATTAAACTACTAATCAACTTTAAGGATCTGAGAGACCTTTGCTGTTTTTCCCTTAAATTAAACTTTTGTATTGTGAGATTGTAAGTTGAATTAATGTAAACTAGCTAGCTAGCTAAAGCAACACTCCAGCGTTAGCGCTGCGGGGGAAAAAGTTCCAATCGGTAGTCTTTTTATCTCCAGTCTATGGACCTATCAACCAAACCAAAGTCTCTGCTCACTGCCTGCCATGTAGTTGTTCGTTTGAAAGCTGGACCTCTCATGATAATAGTTTGCTATTTAACAGATGCAGTTAAAAGTTCTGTGATGATACAGACTGGCAGCCGAGCTGATGAAGATGACGAGCACCGGTGGGATAAAGAGAGTGGAAAAGGTTTTGGCTTACTCATGGTGCTCTTTGTTCTGCCGTAGATGTAGCTGATGCTGTGACGCGTGAGGAGCGATTTAAAACCACACCAGAGTTCAGTGTTCATCTTTAGATTGGAGCTGTTGGATGTAGTCATCTGACAGGTTTCTGCTGAAGCTGCGTCTCTTGTGGTTTCTCTCTGTGGCGTCCTCTGTTGTCTTCCTCCTTGGTGATTTTTTTTTTTTGTTGTTTGTTCCTTTTGTTTTTTCCTCTCTGCATTTGTTCTCTTCCTTCCTTTTCATGTGTCTCTTTGAGCGGTTGTTTGTGAACCACAGTGAAGGAGGGAAGCAGCACAAACACCTTTTTATTTTTATTTTTTCGTTTGACCTCAACAGGAAAACTGATTTTTAAAAATAAACTCAACACTATTCACAAACGGTATGAACACAGCCGTCCCCTTTTATTCTAAGGCTCGTGTCTCTTTGTGACCATTTTGTGTCCCCTTTGTTGTTTGGAGTTTCTCTTTTGTGTCATTACTTTGTCCTTGGAGGAGTTGTGTCTTCTGCCTTTTGTCATTCTGTCTTTTAGTGTCTCTTTTGTGTAATTTTAACTCTTTGACGTCGTCATGTGTCCCAGTTTGTTCAATTTGTCTCTGTTTTTTTATTGTTGTGTTATCTCCTTGTGGCCATTTTGTGTCATTGTGTTGTCTCTGGAGTTGTTTCTTTTCTCTGTTGTCTTTGTTTTGTCTCTTTTGTGACATTTTGATTGTTTTTTCGCGCCTCATTTGTTTGAATTTGTGTCTTTTTTGTCATTATTCTGTCACTTTTGTTGTTTAGTGTGACGTTTTGTGTTGCCTTTGTCATTTAGTACTTAGTTTGTGGGTATTTGTGGTCACTTAGTGTCTCATTTGTTAAAATTGACGTCTCTTTAGTTGTCCAGTACATCTTATTGTGTCTTAAGTCTCTATTTGTGTGTTTTTGTCACTGGAGTTGTTTCTTCTCTCTTTCGTCATTGTTTTGTCTCCTTTGGTCATTTTGTGTGTCTCTTGTGTGTCATGTTA
This sequence comes from Chelon labrosus, assembly GCF_963514085.1. NCBI lineage: Eukaryota > Metazoa > Chordata > Actinopteri > Mugiliformes > Mugilidae > Chelon > Chelon labrosus. The sequence goes on along the minus strand of NC_140339.1, from coordinate 2,562,141 downwards.
GGTCACTTTTGTAGTTTAGTGCTTCTTTCTGTGTCATTTTGTGTCTTGGATGCTGTTATATTGTGTCTTTTCTGTCTCTTTGTCGTCATTTTTATCACTTTTGTTGTTAGGTTCTGCTTTTTATTGTCATTCGTTTCAGTTTATGTGTCTTTAGTTGTTCAGTACATACTTGTGTGTCATTTTAAGTCTCGTTTTTTGTGTGTTTCTTTTCTATTTGTGTCTTTATTTCGTTCCCTGGTCTTGTCTTCTCTTTGTTTCTATTTGTCATGATTATTAGTGTTTCTTTTTGTGTTATTTTGCGTCTCTTTTGTTATTAATTTAGATCTTAGTGGTCGCTAAGTGTCCGTTTCGTCATTATTTTGTTTCTGGAGTTTGTGTCCTTTCTCTTTTGTCAGTCAGTTTATGCCTCTGTAGTCGCCCTGTACATGCGTTTGTGTCATTTTAAGTCTTTTTTTGTGTTTGTTTTTGTGTCTTTATCTTGTCTCTGGAGTTGTTTCTTCTCTCTTTCGTCATTGTTGTGTCTCCTTTAGTCATTTTGTGTTTCTTTTAGTGCTTTTTGTGTCACTTTGTGTGTCTTTGTGGCCAGTTAGTGCCTCATTTCTTTCAATTTGTGTCTCTTTCACCATTTAGACATGGCACTTTTGATATTTTTTTCCTTGTGGTTGTTTTTTTGTTGAGTTGGGGTTTGACTTTTTGCATTTTGTGTTTTTTTATTTATCAAAAAAATAAAGGTTATGCAAAAAAAAATAGCACCTGCTCTGTCTTCCTATTGGCTGACAGCTGTGCCAGTCAGAGGGTTAGGTTAAGTAGGGGCGTGGCCAGAGTGATGATGTCACAGTCACATGGATCCTCATGCTGTGCAGAGCAGGCAGAGGATGACAGAGCTGAGAGAGAGCTGCTGCTGAACGCTCAGACTCAGAGTCTCTCCCTCCTCCGGTCTGGATTATAAATATGTATTTTGTCATTTCTGCCATGAAAGGTGAGTTAACAGCTGTGTGTGTGTTTGTTTGTGTGTCTGTGTGTCATTCAACTCTCTGCGCTACACATGGGTTCAGTCAAAGATGCTTAGTTGTCCAGGGGGATGCTCCACTCTGTCTCTGTTTTGGCTGTTTTGTCCCAGTTTGTCCACAAACAGACTTGTTTGTGTTGAGCGTCTCCACGCGCTGTCAGCTCCCTGTCAGCTGGTGTTCTACTGTACGTCAGGCTGATTGTTGACCGTCCAGAGTCCAGAAACACGACACCTTCACTGACTGTGTAAATGCTATTCTGGGAATTGTGAGTCAAATTAACGGCCCTTTAAAGAGTATATGTGGGTGTGTGTTTGTGTTTGTGTGCAGTGGACAGGACGAGGATGTGGGGTATGAAAGCTGAGGATGTGGTTTTCACATGAGCTGCTTGTCATGAGACATTTCAAATCAAATCATTTCTGTTGTTTCAGTCATGTCTGACTCACTGAAGAAAGTTTCATGAATGTTTCATGTCACACTTTGTTGTGTTACTCTGGTTAAAGTGGTGCTCGTCTGTTGGTCCAGAACTTTGCTGCTGGTTGAAGTGTTTCAGCATTTGCAGGGACGAACTGTGAAACTCTGGGCTCCTGGGCACAGACGAATAAAGGGCCCCTCACATCTCCAGTCAGGGAGCCCCAGATGGAAAGAGATCACAATAATAAAACCATGCAGTTTGACTGCTCTGTTGTCACTTTTGCAGATATTTGATTTATTTTCTCTCTTTATTGTTATGTTCTTTCTTTTTTGGTGTAATGTTGCATGTCTTTGTTGTCGTTTTGTGTTCCTCTTGTGTCTCCTCGTGGCCGTTTTGCTTCTCTTTGTGATTGTTTTGCATCTCTTGGCTGTTTTTTGTGTCTCAGGTGTGATGTTGTGTCTCTTGTTGGTCAGTACGTGCCTCCTTCTGATTATTTTGCTCCTTTTTTTGAGGTCGTTTTGTGTCATTTCGCGTCTTATTGGTGGTTTTTGATTTTTCTATGGACTTTTTTTGGTCGGTGTGTTTGTGGTGTTATTTTGGAGTAATGGTACATCTCTTGTTGGTGTTTTTAGGTCTCCTCGTGGTGATTCTGCTCTTTTTTTCATGGTTGTTTAATGACATATTGCATCCCTTCGTGACTATTTTGCATCTTTTGGCGTCATTTTGTGGTTCTTTGCTGTTATTTTGAGGTCCGATGGATGTTTTGCGTCTTTTTTGTGACCACTTATTGTTTCTTTGAGTTCACTTCTTGTCTCTGTTGTAATTTTTTTTTTTTGCAGATATTTGAATTTTTTCTCTCTTTATTGTTATGTTATTTCTTTTTTGGTGTAATGTTGCACGTCTTCGTAGTCCTTTTGTGTTGCATTTTGCTTTGTCTTGGCTGCTTTTTGCGTCTCTGGTGTTACTTTGCATCATTTTGGTGTAATGTCGTGTCTCTTGTTGGCCAGTGCGTGCCTCCTTCTGATAATTTTGCTCCTTTTTTTGGAAGTTGTTTTGTGTCATCTTGTTGTCATTCTGCGTCTCTTTGGTTTTATTTTGAGTTTCTATGGCCTTTTTTTGGTCGATGTGTTTGTGGTTTTATTTTGCATCGTTTTGGTGTAATGTTGCATCTCTTGTTGGTCAACTGTTGGTGTCATTTTGCAGCTATTTGAAGTCATTGCTGGTGTCATTCAGCAGTCTACTTGTGTCTCTGGTGTTATTTTGTGTTTTTGCATCCTGTTGGTGTCATGACGCATCTCTTGTCTTCTTGTGATAATTTAGCTGTTTTTTTTTTTTTTGAGGTTGTTTAGTTTCACTTTACGTCTTGTTGTGGTATTTTTTGAACTCTCATTTTGAACTCTTGGACTTTTTGGGGCTTTTTGTGACTGTACCCCTTTAAGGTCACTTTGGTGTCTCTGATGTAATCAGGCGTTTTCAGGCTATAATGTTTTTGATGATTTTGCTTCCATTTATGCATCCTTTATGCATTGCTGACAGCGTGTTTTTTGTGTTATTTTGCTTCATTAGTAGCGTTAAATCTCTTGTTGGTGTTTTTAGGTCTCCTTGTGCTGATTGTTATATATATTTTGCATCCTTTTGGGGCTGTTTTGCATGTTTTGGCGTCATTTTGTGGTTCTTTGCTGTTATTTTGAGGTCAGATGGATGTTTTGCGTATTGTTTGAGGTCACTTCTTGTCTCTGGTGTTATTTTGCATTTTTGTGGTGAAATGTTCTTGGTCATTTTGCTTCCCCCTGTTGTTTTGCACCTTAATGATGTTCTTTTGCATCCTGTTGGTGTCATGTTGTGTCTCTTTAGTGGTATTTCTTCTCCATGTGCTCATTTTTTCTCTTGTTTGTGGTTCTTTTGCATCTTTTGGTATCGTTTTTTTACATTTCTTTGGCGTTGAGTTGCTTAGGTTGTTTTGAGAAGGGAAACCCTTGAAACTCAATGCAGTGCTGGTGTTATTCTGCAGCTTTGTGCGTATTTTCCATATTACAGTCCTGGTCGATCGTGTTCTACTTTCTTTGTCAACTAAGTTAAACATAACAACGTCTTCGTCTGTCGCTTTTAAAGTCTCAACCTCCTGAGTTCATCTTGAGTTCATGAAGATGCAGATGTCACTGTGACGCGTCAGCTGAGTTTAACAAGGCTTTTGTCTGTTATTTATAAGCCAATGCTTGACTCCGTGAGTTCTTATTATCCACTTCACTGCAATGCCAGTCATCGTTCATTTAGAGGGGGAGTGTTCCTGCTTTCAGTCATTCAAGCTGCTCAGATTTGTATTGGGTGTGTGTGCATGTGTGTGTGTGTTTGTTTTACAGCAGTCTGGTCCTGATTCAAAGTGTGTGTGAAAACGCTGCAGGAGGCGTTTAGCCAGCCTGTTATGTCACAGGATTACAACAGCCAGGAGATTATTTAACTGTTCGGCTGTGTGTGTGTGTTTGTGTGTGTGTGTGTGTGTGTGTTTGTGGTTGGCGGGTGGGTGACATCACTTCAACAACTTAAACACATAAATAAATGTGTGAACATGACGAACATCTGTCCACCGTCCCTCTGTTGTTTTCACAGACGTTTATTCTTTTTTGAATGAATCACATTTTATTTTTATTTCACACGAGTCTTTCATTCGAAACTGTACACAGTTTTTTTATTTTTTTGGTCTTGCAACAGAAAACACTAATTCATCAACTCTATATAGTTCAGAAATTCCAATCTGAGTCAATGAGGAAACACGGAAGAAAACAACGACAGGCAGTTAAATTATTTTCAGGAATTACATGCTGTCTTGTCTGAAGCAGAAGAAGCCACTTAATGATCACAGCCTGCAGCCATCCAGGACGTATCCAGTACCTTTCATTTAGAACCATCTGCTGACTTGTAACTGCAGTCTACTGACAGAAGAAGCTGCAGTTAAGCAGGAATTATCCCCAGCCCTACATTAAGACCAGGATTTCTCATAGCGCATCCAAGCAAGAGCAGCAGGAATTAACAACTCCTACATGTCAATGATTAGGATGCACGACCATCCAGAAAATATCCTATATCAACTTGCACAGTCGACCAGGTATTATCTGCTGCCCATTAGCAACAATCACAAGCTGGTGTCTTTCAGGAATTATCCACTTCCTTGTTTGAAGAAGAAAAATTTACTTGAACAAATTGCCCAACATTACCATTTACCCTGGAAGTATCCAGTACCCGTATCAAAGCACACAATTCATATTCAGCCAGAAACGACCCCCTGCCATGCGCACAAGGTGGAGTCTTTCATTAATTATTGTCCAGGATTTATCCGCTACCACATGTAAGCAAAGAGTAGTTACAGTCATCTGGGAATTATCCAGCGCCCGGCACAGATAAGCTCAATGTCCTCGACTAAACCTCCAGATCTGCTGCTTGTTTCTTAAACCACTTAATCAATTAATCCCGTTTCCTGGTGGCTTGTGGTGCATTCGGGTGCAACCTGGATTGTTTCCCGTACTCCCCCGCTCTCTTGATCAACCGTGTTCAGTTTAAACTCTTCTCTTTACGACTCCTCATGCCGCCAAACTGCTTTTGTTTCAAACCAAGGTTGGCTGCAGGTAGAGATAAAACCTGAACACATGAATGCATAGTAATAATGAAAATAAAAAATAAAATCAGACTTGAACTTTAGCTGTAACGGCAGATAAAGCAGGAGCTGTTTTTTCCTTATTCCCCAACAAACCTTGACACATTTCAGAGGCTGAGCGGCGTCTGCATGGCCTTCCTCTCTCCTCCTCCTCTCTCCTCCTCTCTCCTCCGCCTTTGATCTGGTCTCTGAGAAACATTATTATTTCTTCAGTGCTTTCACATAATTTATCCATCTGGGACTTGTTTTTGCCCGAGCTTTAGCGTTTTCGGAGTAAACAGCGGTGGCTCTCATGAAATTCTTGCAGCTCATTAGCCTTCACTTAGCGCCGGCGTCCTGCTAATTACACATGATGCAGTTGTATCTGTGCGGCGGGCGACTGCGACGTCCGCAGGGAAAACTCTGGAAAGTTTGAGAGCAGCCCTGAATATAATAATTACTGTGGATGCAGAATGAGACACCTGCTTCTACGACTTCCAGCGACTGCGATGGAGCAGATGAGCTCGTAGATATTCCTGTGAGATCTGAAACAAAGAAAGAGACAACCTTCCAGTGGATGGTTAATCAGTTTAACCCAACGTGTGCAACACAATAAAGAGGGTGAACAAAGAACAAGGAAGGAGAACAGCTGTGTGGGGTAATAAACCTGGGTTAGGGCTGTGCAGATTAATCTGGTTGTACGCTGTTGTTTTCCCCCAGCTGGTCTTGTGCTTAAGCAACTTTTTTTGCTGTAACAAGAACTCTCACTTAGGACATTACTTGACACTTAATTAGCAGTCATGCAACGCAGCGATTTTCAGTAAATCATGCTGCACATGATTTACTGAAACGCATGATGAACGCATTTGACTTTGGAGGAATTTGTATTCATGTTTGTAGACAGTTTTATCACAGGGAGGTGTTTCATGTTAGGACACAGTTAACAATCACTTTTGTGGGTGAATCACCTAAAAATGTCGAGAACGTATTAAAGTTTTTCCTTTTTTTGTCTTTTTTATAATTTAAATTTTATTTTATTTTATTTATTGAACAAATACATTTAAAATGTATTTAAAATGATTAATTTAATATTTAATTTTTAAAAATATATATATTGTTTTCATGAGACTTTATTTTACTTTTTTCTGTATTTTTAAATTTAAAAATTTTATTATTAGGTTAGGTCAGTTTTATATATTATTTAATAAATACAGTTAAAATTCATTTAAAATTATTTATTTAATCATTTTGCAAAAATTTTTTCAGTATTTTTTTTAAATTTTCTCTTTTTATTCTTTTTAAAGAATAATTCTTTTTCTTTATTTTTCAAACATGGTTTTCTATTTATTTGTTTTTCCCACACAAGGACTTTTATAGGGAGACACTGACAGGTGTTTCCAGATGTGCTGCCATTAACATCTGCCTGACTCTTCACACTGAGGATTGTTCCAGATTTTTCTTTAATAATTTAATCATTTTAATAATTTGTCAGTCCAGATGAAATCACCATATAAACCAATATAGCCCAGAATAATCCCCGTTTGGACAAAGCATCTTAGAATGGTGTAAATCAGCATCTTGGTACCGTTGGAGGTGAAGCAGAGCTCGTTTGGAGATGACTGGAGAGGTGACTAATTGAACCACCAACTGTGGCTGTTGAACAAGCTGCTGCTTCATCTGCTGACGGGTTGAATGGATGTGTTGCTGCTCCATGTGTGCCGCCATATGTCTGCCATCGTTACACCCACTCTGAGAATATCTGGACGCTGGACGAGGAGATTAAAGAAAGGAGCCGGTTAGCAGTGAATGCAACGTGTTGGTTAGCTTCTTCAAGCTACTTGGATGAACTGAACTGAAGTTCTAAAAGACTGGTGGGGGGTTGTGGGTTTTAGTAGGAACATCTGTGGTTGTTGGCCAACAGAAACTTGCATATTGCGAGTAACAAGTTTGGCTGACGGACTGAAAATCTAAATTGTCGGGTGTTTCAGTCTTTATGTTCTGAGTTCTGCTGGTGTTTTGAGCCTCATGTCCCGTTCAGACCTTTCTTTAACACCCATCCTGAGCATTAGTCAGAAGCGACCAGCTCAAGGTTCATTTAAGGTACTGCAGGACTAGACACCATAACCTGTGCACATAGCCTTTGCCAGGGCGAGTCATTTCTACTTGTGCGCTCGTCAGTCTGGCTCGCTCTGTAATAACTCCACCCAAACACTAGTTGGCGCTGTGTCTTTTTTGCCAGTCAGGTTTCTACTTCCTGCTTCACTTTCAACAATAGCGACTGTCGTTTCAGGGGAGGTGTAGCGTTTGTGTAGGGTCTGGCCTGAAACTGTGGCTACGGCGTCAAATTGATGCTGAGGTATGAACCGTGCATTAGAGTACAGATGTGAACACACCCAGGACGCGTTGAGGACACATTTGAATGATTCGATCTTGGAGCACATTTGGAGGTGGTCTTGAACGCATTCGACCTCCTACTGCTCCCCAAATGATGTCTGTCTTTCTTTGAGTACAGAGAGAAACTGAGATCAGATCTCAAGTGCTGGCTGGGGGACACATGTGGTGACTCGTCATGTACTTTGGTGTTTGACTGAAATACATCAGTACATACTTGACGAAGACAAAAGAGAGAAGAATGATAACTGTTTTTATTTGAGAGGAGGAGGAGGAGGAGGGAAGATGAAGACTGCAGACGAGCGAGCTCTCAGAGGGAGTTTCACACTCCGGTCCGACGCTGTTTAAACTAATTCACAAACAGTGAGACGTTGCTGCGCGCTCTCCGCCGTTTGACGAGCGCCTGAGCAGCAGACGAACATGAAAGCTGTCTGAGGGTTTGACAGCCGCTGTCCTGACAGCTGATGAGTCATTAAAACAATTTCCTCTCAGGTTCATGGATGTAAAGACGCGCTGAGCAAGAGGAGGACGGCGTGTTGTCACATCCTACTTCGTCAAACCAAAGGTCAACCTGAGCTGCAGGACAAAATCAATATCACGATAATTAGGACTGTTCTTTCTTGATACTTTAAGTGGAATTCCAAACAGCACAACATAGAGAACAGTTTTCTTCTTGTTTGTTCAGTGGGTTGAATGTCCACCAGCCTCAGTTTGAGCCTTTTAAATATTTATTTTAACATTGAGTGTAAAATATCTGAACATCAGTTTGAGAGAACCCAAAGTGATGCTTTTATTGCTTGTTTCGTTCAACTAACAACTCCAAAAGCAAACATGTTCAGTTTACATGGATATAAAACTGTGAAACTTAGAAAGTCCTCACACTGGAAGAAGCTGGATCCAAAGAATCATTAGTGTTTTTTATTTAGTAAATAACTAATATTTATGGTCATAATGTTTTACTTTGAAATGAAGTAGATCTTTTCCTGTTAGCTAGAAACACTTTAACTGTATGTGCACACTATGAAAATGATTTGAGTTCTAGAGTTGATACAGGCCTTGAGAACCACATATTGAATTTTTATATTCCAAATTAAGACTTTTTCAAGTTAGACAGGTGGGAAATCCCGGCATTGCTTTGGTTTTAGGAGTATCCTTTAGACATGGGCATACAGCATGTTCAGAATACGCGTCTAATTTGTGGTTTCTACTGCTCTTTATGTCACATGGGTACAGTTGACCCATCAGAAACTTGCTTTACTTATTTCTGTTAACGACCAGAAACGTGTACAACCAGTGTCCAGAAATAAGTCAAGCAAGTTTCGGATGGTATACACCCACAGAGGTTCCTATTTAAACCTCAACTTCCCACCAGTCCCTTGGAACTGAAGAAGCTGCTCGGACGAGTGGTGAAACATCTTCTCAAAAAACTCTACAAGTCCATTTGCCCCTTTTTTAAACGCCTTTTGGATTGGTGCATTGCTCATAAACCACCCAGCCCAAAAGAAAAGGCCGCGTTTTCGATCAGAAGAACACACCTGCTTCTAAACGTGATGAAAAACTTGAAAGATTGAAATCAACAATTGCGACCTCTTCCAGAAGTTGGTCGAAGGAATGAAAGTGTTTGCAAGGTTGAGCAAATCCAGCCAAGGTGGAAATATGACAGAAATATCTGTTTTCATTGGCCGTGTGAGTAGCTCAAAGTAGGAATATTGTCTTTTTGTGTGTACTACATGACAATATTTCATTACAATACAGCCATACAAGCACTCACTGGATTTACACACACGTCTGATAATAACTAATACTGATCTAAGACCACGTGGGGAAAATGTGTCTTGTTCCACAAAGATCTAGAGAGTGAGAGAGACTTAACAGCTTGATTCAAAATATGTATCATCACCCTAAATCCATATCTGGAGTAATTTGTTATGGTACATGTACGATTTTAGCAGTTTAAAGCCAAAACTACAAGCACATGCATCTACTTATTGCCAGCATCCTAAGGACGGTCTTTACGCATTGAGTTGTCTTCAGAACATCTAAACTTAATATGTAACCCAAGTGCTGCAGCATCATGTTACTTGCAACAATAAGTCAATGAAAACAGTCTTCTTCCTCACTGTGTCTGTATTTATTCAGAGTAGCAATGAGGCAAGAAGACAAAATGGTGTAAGTCCACAAACCCCAGGTCACTAGTGTCGTACGGCCCAAACATTTCTCCCTATATTTCTTTTACGTTTCGATACCTGAACATTTCTAGAGAAAGAGGAGAAAGCAAGAAGCACTTCACGTCTCCTCCACTGACTTCCTGAGGCTCGTGGACATAAAAAAAAAAAAAAAAGCAGATGTTTGCTTTTGCAGCAGGCTGTATAAATATCTACCACTCCCACATCAGCTCTGATTTCAGGCGGTGGCTTTGTCGAACGTCCTCTTTGAAGCTGAACTGCAGAATTCAGACGGGATTAACGCTCAGAGAGCTAATTACTGCAGAGAGGGGAGTGCAGCACCGAGGCCTGAGTGTGTGTGGCTTTGGTTTCATTAGTCTGGTTCCATCATTTGTTGTTGTTTTTTTTATTATTTTTCCATGTTTGTTGAGTTTATCACTGTTACTACATACAGTGCTGAACAAATGTTGTAGTCTCTGAAAGTACAAGCCTAAATCAAATGAGTATTTGGTGGGAGCTCCTTTTGCGCTTCTCATCGTTACACTTTTCCAGGTAGCAGACGGTTTGTTCATCATCTTGAAAAACTCGTCACAATTCTTCTGTGATCCAGTCTGTCTTAATGTCTTTTTGAAACTGGTTAAACCGATTATGGCTTTATTATCCATTCGTCTCTGAAGGTTCTCCTTCATCCTGGTGTTGGTGTAGCCAAAAAACAAAGCTGAACCAAGGGCAACTGGACTTGTAGAGTTTCTTGAAGACGCTTCATTCAAGTAGCTTCTTCCGTTCTAAACGACTGGGGGGGAGTTGGGCTTTGAATAGGAACATCTCAGAGTGTTGCCCTTCTGAAACTCACAGGTGTACAATCTGTCGTATAGATTCCTCCAGTTACAGGTGAGTGTCTTGGTTGTTATAGACTCTAGTTATGTGACTTTCTAAGAACTGAAGAAGCTATTTGGATGAAACATCTTCAAGAAATCCTACAAGTCCAGTTGCTCTTGTCTCAGTTTGTTTTCTGGACGATATCCAACTGGTTTTAAATGCTTTCTGACCACATTCATCTACATTCTGGTTTGACTTGTTCTCGTCTGTGGGTTCAGTCCATTCAGTGTCTTCTGTGTCCTCATGTCATTTAAACAGACTCCATGATATTGACATCAGGGGTTCAGAAACATCTTCCGCAGAACTTCTTGTTCTTCCTGTGGTTGATAATGGTTCTTTATCATTCTGATGTCTGGACGTTGAGGCTCGTTGTCCTTCTCCACAGTGGAATTGTTTTGTGAAAGATCAATTCTTCTTGCTAATTGTGACCAGATCCTCAAAAAGAACCTCCAGAGAACCTGCTTCATGTCCAGCAGCAAAAACTCATATTTGCAGCTCACTATCCAGCCCCCAGCAAATAATCCTGTACATATTAGCGCCATATATATATTTCAAATTTTGACTTTTTGGTTTTTGTGCACAGGTGTGTTTCTTATCTTTGTGTCCACATTGGAGGAACAAGTTTCTGACTGCAAGTCTTCCATACAATCACTTCAGAGTAGACTTGCCTGTGTTCTCCATGGGTTTACCAGGCTCCCATTGGTTTCTGACCAGCTTTCAACTAATGGCACTGCTGCACATCTTCACATTTCTAAGGATATCTCCTACATTCTTTTACTTATTGTTGCTGAATATTGTCCTTTATGACTCTGGCTGGATGTTTGGTCTCGTTCTGCTGCAAAATGAATTTGACACCTCAGTGATGGGACTGTTCATTGGATATAAATCTGCCTTTACATCTCACTGATTGTGACCAAACTTAATTTGCATAAATGCAGGTCCAAACTCTCTACAAAGAACTTGCTTCAATTCTTCTTGCAGGCTTGCAGTACACACCAGCCAACAACCCAACAGATAAAGTTCAGAATGACATTTTCTGAAGATGCGGTGTCAGTGCTATACCGCTACATTTTCTTTCTTGACTTTTCCTGTTAGTACTGGTGGTTTGCATTGTGGTAATGAGCTCCTCTCACCCCGGCTGTGCAGAAACCGAAACGTCTAGGTTAATAGTCTTATTATTGTCTTACAGAAAAAATGTGGAGATTTGAGTTAAAAAATACTGTGAATGGACGACTTTAGTTCGGACACTCGGATTCTGTGTTGGTTTGCCTTTTTAGGTACTTACGCAGAGAATAACCAGGTGAAACTCAAATGTCCATTTTGCAATTAAGACTCAGATCTTGTCTGTTATGTAAATGGTTACTGATGTCATTGTCTGGTTTAGATTTTTAAAATGATTTGTTAGATGACAATAGTAACGGAGACTGAATCTAGCGCTATTTAACCACATAGAAGATATCACTTTCTGGACATTTTTCTTTTGTCTCCTATAAATGACAAACAACTCAAAGTGTTCTGTGGTCACAGGCTAACATCTTGTTTCCACTGCTCTGATGCCTGTAGTCATACTAACCACCTCTTCATGACACGCTGACATAACCACACAGCAACACGCCCGGTTTGTGGGCAACGTGTTCGTTGCCTGTTGTCGTGATAACAGCAGTAGAGAGCCGTGTGGTCGGTGCAGCTGACACGTAAAATACGTAAATGTTAGAAAGAATCTTAGAAGGAGTTTTAGGTCGAGTAAGTTTGATCTGCTGTGAGTAATGACTGGTTGGTGGTGTCGTACATACAGGATGTGTGTTTTTATTTGACTTGTCCAATAATGATGGTCATAAAATTAAGCTACATAAAGTAGTGAAAGTAGTAGTCGCAGTAAAGTTGTGGAAGGACCTGAAGCAAGCAGTTGATGTGAGGAAACCCACCAACATCTCAGAACTGAAGTGGTTCTGTTCTGAGGAATGGGCTAAAATTCCTCCAAGCTGCTGTAGACCACTGATCAGCAGTTACCAGAAACGTTTAGTTGATGTTATTGCTGTACAATTCAGTCTGGCTTCCAGGTTACATTTCATCAAGAAAACATTGCATTAAAATGATGGATGATTCATTCTTTTTTTGTCAGTTAACTGTTTCATAACTGACTAAATGTAGCTTCAAATCTAAATTAAGTCAAAGGCTCATCAGGCTCATCAGAGGCCTATCTACAGGGATTTAATGAACTCATTTACTGCTTTTTTTTGTTCTTAAAGTTTTTATTAACTCTTCAATTTTAACGAACAAGACAATGACTGAGAACGGAGGAATGACTGACACAGGAAACACACAAACCTCATTTCACAGATGTCTCTCACACATAGGGACAAATATATAGAAGGTGCAAATAGATGTTTACTGGTCAGTAATTATATGAATCCAGATATACAAACTATTTGTAGCAATTTAAATCCATCTATTGATTGATTAAACTGATTGGTTTGCATTCTGCGCATTAGTCCTCAGAATCTGCTCAAGAAATAACCAAACTTTTAGAGATAAGGCTGAATCTGAAAGGGGTTGCTGGGAATTTACTGAGGAAACACACTCTCACCATGCTGGATTTAATCTCATTCCCTCTGTGGTTCACCGGGTTTAAAACAGGATCACGCAGATCTTCATTCACTCGGTCAAATGGTCAGTTCTGCTGTGAAGGATGGCTGGAGACACAGAGAGATGTAGTCTGCGTCCAAGAGTGAGTCCATTAACTAATCTGATGATTGATTAATCGTCTTTTTCTTAACATTTGAGGGTTCCTGTCTCTCAGATGTGAGGATACATGATGATAAACTACATATTATTGGACTAGTCAAACCTTTAAATGAACTACAAAGCATTTCCCCCTTTTCTAACAATTACACTAAACGATTCATCAAGACAGCCTTGCGTCAGCCTTTTTATACAGTAATTGATTTCGCTGTGTCTCTGTTTCTACAGTAAACCTACAAAATTCAAATTCAAGCCCCAAGGACAAAAGAGAGAAGAGTTGTTTGTTGTTGTGTGTGTAGTGAGATGACGCCGGTGTGCGTTTGTTGTGTTAATTTGGCTGCACACTTACATAACTTCCCTGCCTCGCTAAATATAGCCGCTCAGAGTCGAGCTGTCACTCCGTTACAAACTGCTGGGAGTATAAATACACGCTCGGTGTGTTTTCGGGTTTCATTCTGAGCAGCCGTCTGAAAGATGATACGCTGCTGAGCCTCGCCCGCCTCACTCCTCACCCCCCCACCCCCCCACGATGCAGTAACCATTCCTCCAGATGTTCCATCTGTTTAAAGCTCATGTAAACATGGTTCGTGTCTTATACCTCGCTAGCAGCCCTCTTGTATAAGCCATACTGTAAATTAAAATCATAAAGCTCGGAGTGGAGTTTATCTTTGTGCTCCTCCGTTCTATGGACGGAGTTATTCAGCTAGAGCCTCCATCAGCTTCTGGAAGTTCTTTCCTTCTCGGGGAGAGTTCATGAGATCTTCTGTCTTCTCAAGATGAGGCTCAATGTGTGTTTATAGTGGCAGAGTTGAGCCAGCTGGAGAAACGTGTGTGTCAGTGTCGTTTCTCAGTCTCTTGCATGAAATGTTTCAGTGTCGTTGTTTTTCTTCCTCTCTGCAGCTCAGATAGAAATCATCCCCTGCAAGATCTGTGGAGATAAATCTTCGGGCATCCATTACGGGGTGATCACCTGCGAGGGCTGCAAGGTAAGCCCCGCCCACTCCTCTACACGCTCTCACTTCCTGCTGCAGTTTAGCTTCCTGCTAAGATAAGGTAATCCTTTATTTATCCTGCAGTGGGGAAAGTTGCAGCGATGCACGACAAAGTTGCAGCGATGCACCAGCAATATTAGAAGTAGAAAATGAAATACAGTAGAAGTCGTACATATGGATATTGCACGAGAGAAATAAAAACCTGTAAACATAAGTTAATGCACAGATATTGCAGATGTGTGTGGTCTACCAGGAGCAGTCTTGGCTTTTGTCTGCCGCTGCGATGCTGCTGCTCTAGCAGGCCACTCCATAGTATATAGCAGATGCCACCACAGACTCATAGATGAACCTCAGTAGTGCTCCCTGCACTCTGAAGGACCGAAGTGTCCTATGCAGGGAGACTCTGCTCGGATCTTTCTTATAAAGTGGACTAGTCAGGTCAGTCCAGTTTAGTTTCCTGTTCAGATGAACACCCAGGTACTTCTAAGAGTCCATTCCCTCATCAGAAATTGTCCAAGTTCTGTTCCCGTACGCATCTGTCCAAGTACAATCCAAATGATGTGTTCTAACCCCGCTTGTTTTATTGGGAGGTACTGTAACTTGTGTGGACGTGGTGCAGCTCGGCGTCCCCATCATCAACTACTGTCCTGTGTCCTCCCGTCCTCTAGAGTCCGTACTTCAGAATCAAATTTGTCTGAGCTACCAAGAACATAAGTCCTTGACTTGACCTGGTAAAACAATCCAGTTTCTGCCGTTAAATAGCAGAATTAAATATACAGTGTGTTCAGTTTACATTAATGTGGTAAAGTGGCTTCACTGTTTAAACAAACATCACTCTGTAATTTTGCTGTTATGCTGCAGACCCGATCTCCATTTCGCAGCAGGGCAGCTATTTTTTTTAATTTTCCACGGTCTCGTTAACAAAGTGGAAGGAAGCGTTTGACGTTGGGTCTTAAACACCAGTCACAACGCTTCTCTTTAGCTGCTGGTGTGTTCATCTGCAGCAGCTGCTGATGTGACAGCTGGAGGCTTATTTCACAGCCAGCGAGCAGCTGATGGAGATTCATCAGTGTGCAAACACTCAAATGTACCTCCAAACAAGTCGCACATTAGACAGACTTACATTATCTTTTATGGAAATCCTGGAGTCCTGGAGTTTTTTTTGATGGAATAACAAATGTTCTCCTGTTCTTAGCACCAGCTATATGTTATTACCCTACCGAGTTTCTGAATTTTCAGATCTGCATGTCTTTGCTGGACAATATATACTCTGATCAGGTATAACATTATGATCACCTTCCTAATATCGTGCAGGTCTCCCTTGTGGTGACTCATCAGAGAATGGACATGGGCCTTCTGAGGGTGTCCTGTGGTGTCTGGAAACAGAATGTTGTTAGTGGGGGCTTTTGAGGGGAGGGGCCTCTGTGGATCATCCCACAGATACTTGACCAGTTTGGGATCTAGTGAATTTGGAGGCCAGGTCAACACCTTGTGCTGTTCTTCATGTTTTTTTTTTTTTAGTTGTTCCTAAAGTGTTTTTGTGTGTGTGTCTGTGTCAGGCTGCATCCTGCTGGGGATGGCTGCTGCCATCAAGGAGTGTCATTGCTATGGGGTGGGGGTGCCTGGTCTGGTCTAGGTGGGTGCTACATGTCTAAGTAACATCCACACCAATGAATGCCAGGTCCAGAAGTTTCCCAGCAGAACACTGAACTGTCACAAGATGATCAATGTTATTTACTTCTCCTGTCAGTGGTCATTATGTTGTGGCTGATCGGTGTATATCTTCAGCAGTCATTCTGATCCTGATCTGAGAACATAGAACTGCTGCTGTGGAACACCAAATATGCTGGAAATCTCCAGTCCTGAATGTGTAGAGTCTTCGAAGACGACCAAGATGTCTCCACGTCTCCATCGTTGTTGTCCACATGGATTCCAGCTTGGTTCTTCTCAAACACAGCTGGTTGTTTTCCTGCAGGGTTTCTTCCGGCGGAGCCAGCAGAGCAACGCCGCCTACTCGTGTCCTCGCCAGAAAAACTGTCTGATTGACCGGACGAGCCGAAATCGCTGCCAGCACTGCCGCCTGCAGAAATGTCTCGCTGTGGGAATGTCCCGAGACGGTGAGACACACACGCGAGATAATTCACATCACACACTTACATGAACCTGCAGGAGCACTCGCACCTGCAGAAAACATCTGGCAGTCAGCAGTTTGCAAGATGTTCGTCTGCAGACACGGTGACGGGAACAGATGTAGTGGCTGTCTTATTCGAGATGTCTCTTTGAAACAGACTGTCTTCTGGTGTCCAGGCAGGATAAAGACTGATTAACTTTTTGTCTTCTGCTTCAAACACAGCTGTCAAGTTCGGTCGCATGTCTAAAAAGCAGCGGGACAGTCTGTACGCTGAGGTCCAGAAGCATCGCCTCCAGCAGCAGCAGCAGCAGCAGCAGCAGCAGCACGCTCCCCTCCTCCTCTCTCGCCCCAGCCTCGGCAGCCCGAGCCCGGGTGAGACCGAGTCACTGTCCCCCCACTACACCCTGTCCTCCACGGGCCTCACAGAGCTCCCTGATGAGGTGGGGCGCTACATGGAAGAGAACTCGCCCGATGGAGGGTCTCTGTCGTCCAAGGTGTGTGTTTCTGTCTATTTTTTTTTTTTGCTTTTTGGAGCAAATTCGATTGAATTAACAACAATTCCACAAACAGGCAGACTCTGGTGGAGGAGGAGGAGGTGGTGGCGGTGGTGGTGGAGGAGGTGGAGGATTCTACCTGGATATTCAGCCGTCTCCAGACCAATCAGGGCTCGATATTAACGGCATCAAACCGGAGCCGCTGTGCGACTACGGATCCAGTAACGGCTTCTTTCCATACTGCTCATTCAGCAACGGAGACGCATCACCCACCGTGTCCATGGCCGAACTTGGTGAGTGGAGGAATTAAGACTCAGAGACGTGTCAAGAGAGAAACAAACCTCCTTTTATGAGCTGCTACCAAGATTTTGGTCTATGGCAGGGCTAACGCAGAGAGAAATTTGGTATTCAGTAGCATTATGACACAGAAACAGGAGAAAGTACAGTCAGCATCGGTGTATATCTTCAGCCTGAGCAATCATTCTGATTCTTATCTGAGAGATTCCAACTGAACGTTTTACATAGATAGGTGCTGTTTTAGAACATCAAATCTGCTGGAAATACAACAGAAGAAGAAAAAAATGTTCCCCAAAACTTTTGCACCAATTGCACCAAGAATGGCCTGGTGTTGCATTTGAGAAAAAAAAAAAAAATGTATTATTTCCTTTGGTTGTGGAGGAAACTCTGCTGACGTTAAAGAGTCAGACTGCTGAAGGGACAAAGGACATCCAGATCTGATACGGACTAACACAGCTCTCTGCAAGATTATTTTCAATACACACCATTTCCTGCGTCTCTTGTTAGAAATCTTGCTGCAAGATTAGTCCATGTGTGAGGGAGATCAAGTACATGACAGAAGCTGTACCAGCGAGAGCAGCGTCAGGCCTGAAGGAAGGCTGGATTAAAAAAGAGAAGAGCTGCACAGAAGCAAAGACGCGTAAAAGATGAGAAACTAGAGGATAAATAACGTGGAGATCTCTGGAACCAATGACAACATTGGTTTTAGTTTGAAACTGAAATATCGGGAAACTTTTGACTTCTGCCACTGTGGAGCATTAAGTGGCTAATGTCTGTAAATAGCTTCAGGACAGAGAGCGCTGCTGTATTTGTAAAGGTTTTAAATCTCAGAGGTTTCTCGTTTCTTGACTCCCTTTGCGACCTCTTAAGAATCGATAAAAAATTAGCATCCGAGCCTGAGCACTGTACGTGCGAAGCTCTGAAAAATAAAAGACCCAACATCTGGCAGAAGGTTGCAGAGAGCTGCAGGGAGAAAAAAAAAATAAAAATGAAGATGAGGAAATATCTTGAAAGAGGAGGAGCAGGAGAGAAAGATGGAGGAGTACGAAGCCACAAAGGAGAGTCAGAGAGACAAAGGAGGAGAGGGAACGGAGGGGCGAACCGAGACAGAAAGGTGGTTTAAAATAGCAGGAGGTTGAAAACTCATCTTCAGAGCTCATTAAAATCTCTGTGTGGTAATTAGCTGTCTGTTAATTAGGGCCAATTGGGACGTGGCGGGGCGTTCGTTGGGGGAAATCATATTTTATTGTCCCTGGAGATTTTTTTTATTCACTTTTTATTGTAATAACCCAACGCACTAACAAGCCAGCGCAAACTAAAAGAAGCTTTTATTATGTGGCTGTATTATTATTGTATTTTTTTTGCATTATTTTGGTCTGTGTTGTTGTTTTCTAATCATTCATTCACGCTCAACAATTAGCTGCAGCACAAAGAAGCTGAACAGAACAATATCTTCAGTGTATTTATTTTTGGTTTGTTTCTCATCTGAGCTGCGTTCACTAACATCATATTGAGACGTTGATTCACAGTGGAAAAGGTAAGAAATAGACCAGGAGGGGAGGTTGTTATATTAGGATGTTACTGGTACAAGGTTTGGATCTCTAAATATGGAAAGAAAAGGTTTGCAAATCTCATGCACTGTGCTTTTATGAAGTGATTTGTTTGTCGTAACTACAGCAAGTGATGTGTCCAGGCCAGGAGGGTTTTTAGAGAGAGTATCTGTGGTGGGCCGTACATTTTCCACCAAAGGCCTTCAGTGTCCTCCAACCTCATTCAAAACGCAGTAATTATGACGCCACTGCTGTAGAAACCATCAACACCATACGGATATGCAATAAAACAGGAGGTTGCATCGTATAGCAAGATGAATTAATCACTTAGAACAATTCATAAAGTCTCC
Organism: Chelon labrosus; assembly: GCF_963514085.1. Lineage (NCBI taxonomy): Eukaryota > Metazoa > Chordata > Actinopteri > Mugiliformes > Mugilidae > Chelon > Chelon labrosus. The sequence continues at coordinate 2,543,100 of NC_140339.1, read as the reverse complement.
CCTCGCCACATACGTCAAATCCAGCAGAAGCATCAATGTCGACCCAATAAAACGACAAAAATATACATAAAAGATGTAAATATAATTCATTTTACTCAGAAGTTCTCCTCATAGAGCTCATATAGTTGCTGACCTGAAAGTTTCCCCGGCTGGGTCAGGCTAGCTAGCTTCAGGGTTGGGCGGCCTTTCCTCACAATATCCAGCTTTTCCTTCAAAGTCCGCCGTGAAAATGTCTTTCTAAGAAGATCTGCAACCAAATCAATAGCCTCTCCTCCTTCCGCCATCATGGCTTCAACAAATAGCTATCAAAACGTTAACGTTGCGCAGCTAGCAACAGATGAACATGAACCGCCAGCTTGTCCTAAACGAAGCGGGTCTCTGACCGTCCAATCAGAGGACGGTAAAACGCTGACACTACTGTAGGCCACAGAGAAGGACTAAGAATACCAACTAGAAATGTGATTGGTCGAAGGAACAGCGTCATTACATTGTGTTTCAGTCTTTACAGTGAAGGCCCAGGCAGATTTCTTTGACTCCAGCAACACATGATGGCTGAAATATGATTGGATAAAAGCTCTAATGCTAAGTTACACCGCAGTTGAGAGACAGACAAGACATAACATGAAAAGAATAGGCTATTGGGAATAATTTAGTAAGATTAATGGGAACGTATTAAAATGTAAATCAGAGATTTTGATAAAGTTTAGTCCGGCATAGAAGGCTTTGCTGGCCCTGACGGAACCACCACTGGAGAGTACACACCTGCAGAGAGCAGAATGAGAGTGAGCTTGTCATTGGACAAGTGCAGTAAACGCATCGTCTTAGCAAAGTCTGACCTGTTCAAGTCGTCACAACCGGATAAAACACACAAGAAAACATTGAGAACACAAGAAACAGATACTTAGACTCCCTTTAGACCTTGCATTGACATCCGTCCTGGGTCATCTGATCAGAAGTGACCAGCATAAAATACGGGGCATAGTTATAATCTGAGTTTTGTGCAAGTCTCAGGCTAAACATGTAAATATTTACTCATAGAGCCAATGGGATAAATGGTAGATTCAGTTTCAACATAATTTTATTTGTTTCTGCAAGTTTACACCACTCCTTAGACAAGGCACACTAATTCATGCCTTTTCTAAGCAATTTCCAACTTTGCCTTTTGCATGGAAAATAGTAGAAACAAGCAGAAGCTAAAACTTTTGCTAGGGCATGGGCCGAGCTAGCTCTTCTACTATTTGAAAAGAAAATACTGTCAACGCTGCCGTCGCTCCATCTGGGTTCACGCAACGCTCCAAGCTATCAGCTATTGCCATGGTGGATTTGATGGTAGGACGAAAAGTGGTACATGGTGTTCCGTTGAAGTAAACATTTGGGAAACTTATTAGCTCACGTCTCCAAAGTTTCTTTTCCTCCTATCCTTTGAATAAATTATCCTATTACAAAACATTTTATGAACATCCTTAAGGAAAATAAGTATAGCCGCAACTCTTGACTAAAAAAGTGCGACCACTAGTGGACAAATTATGAAAGAGTGGCAATTTTTTTTATTTATTTATTTTTTTAACACTTTATTTATGGTGTTTTTTCACAAAACGGATACATGTGTAGATTACCATGTGATATTTCACAATCAAAACAACAACCACAACAATTGACGCAACACCTAATAGACAAATACATACAAAGGAAAAACAAAACAAAACAAACAAACCCAAAAAAAATAAATAAATAAATAAATAAAACATAAGGGGTGCATCACTGTATAAGTACAATAGGTAAGTAGGATAGAGCAACAACAGTCTAAACATGAGGTATATGTTCAAAGAGTGGCAATTTTATTGAAAAAATACAGTTCATGTCTTGGCAAATTCATCCAGTCGGCCGGATCGGACCCCCTGGTGGGCCAGTTTTGGCCCCCGGGCCGTACGTTTGACACCCTTGGAGTAAAAAGTCTATTTCATTTCAGATCACCTGGCCCAGATCATCTCCAAATCTCACCTGGAGACGTGTCAGTACCTGAGGGAGGAGCTGCAGCAGATGAGCTGGCAGAGCTTCCTGCAGGACGAGGTGGAGAGCTACCAGAGCAAGGTGGGTCCATTTTATTCAGCCTTGTTTCCTGTTTCCTGTCCCGAGTTTACAGATGAGATGAATTATCACTGCAGTGTGCTTTTCTTTGACCCCTTCCTGCTCTGTCCTGTGCAGCCCCGGGAGGTGATGTGGCAGCTCTGCGCTGTAAAGATCACTGAGGCCATTCAGTACGTGGTGGAGTTCGCCAAACGTATCGACGGCTTCATGGATCTCTGCCAGAACGACCAGATTGTCCTGCTCAAAGCCGGTAAGAGCGACTGATTACATGATTCGTTTGGTGATTTTTCTTCTTATCAACAGATTCCATGTCTGTATCAGAGCCTGGTCTTATTCATGCTGCCGTAGATCTGCAAAAACTATTACAAACACGTTACAAATGCTAACGCTGTGCTGTTTAAAAGTAGACGACTGATCAGCAGTTACCGGAAACGTTTAGTTGCATGAGGAGGTCACAGCAGATACTGGAAACAAGGAGGCACTTACTTTTACAACATTGAAGTATAATATCTCTGTTTCATTCGTTTGACTAGGTTCTCTTTGTTTCTCTTTGACTACTTTCAGGACGTGTGTGAAAATCCGTTGATATATTGAGTAATTTATGAAGAAATGTAGGGCACAAAAACTTTTAAGCAGCTCTGTACAACATCCTGCTGCTTCAGATCCTCCAGAAATAATGAAAATAGTTCACAACAAATGCAGAACAAAAGTATTTATCTGACACCAAACACAGACAGATGTTCAGGTGTTATGAGAAATAGGATTTGATGAGTTAAAAAAGAATAGAATAACAACACTGTCCACACTGTTAGTGTTAAAATGGAAGTAACAGATACATAGAAATGTTCCTCTAATATCTTACGTACGTATGTTTTTCTCGTTGTCCGTTTCCTGTTTTTTCCGAAGGCAGACTTTGATTTTCTATCAGTGATCTATCAATTCATAAAGAGGCACAAGTGCAATTTCAACTACAATAAAATAAGTTTCTGAGAAATGTAAACCTGATTCATCATGCTTAGTCACTGACTGATCATCACAGCTGACTGGATTAGACATTTATCGTCTCTGCGTTTCCTCCGCCAGGTTCTCTGGAGGTCGTCTTCGTGCGAATGTGTCGAGTGTTTGACTCTCAGAACAACACCGTCTACTTCGATGGGAAGTTTGCAAGTCCTGATGTCTTTGAAGCGTTGGGTGAGTGGAGGAACTTATACTAATATTACTCCTGTCCTGAACATACTTCAATAACTGCAAAGCTTTTTGACATTTTTCTTTTCTTTTCTGGCTCCAAAACGGTGTCTGCTGCGTCCTGTGAGCTCTAGTTATTGAACTATTTGCTGCTTGTCAACAGGGAGGCAACTGCCCCGGGCCAGTAGAGGGCCCCCTGGAGGGCTGTCAAACTGAGAAGCTCTCAGTGACAGTAGTAGACATATAATGGTTACATAAGGAAACCCGGCCACCACTTTGGTTCCTACCTCCAATTCACCACGCTGATGGTGGACTTGGAGCGTCGGGTGAACCCAGATGGAGCCTCTACGTGTTAGCCTGATGTCACATTAAGCGTCTGAATGTGTTTCTGCTGTCCTCACCGTTTTCTTGTCGTGTGTTTTATTGTCAGGTTGTGACGACTTGATCACGTTGGTGTTCGACTTCGCGAAGACCATGTGTTCGCTGCACCTGTCGGAGGACGAGCTCGCCCTCTTCTCTGCGTTCATTCTGCTCTCTGCAGGTACGTCTTCTCTCTAAAAACTCTGTCGTCCCGACCATAGACTGTAGAAAAAGTGTGGCTTTTTGTGTGGCGCTCCCCCCTAGCTAGTGGATAATAAGCCACGCCCCCTCCATGTTAGTGGGTGGGACTTGAGGTCACTAACTGACCTCAAGGATCTGAGAGGGATCTTTTCATTTTTTTGATTAATGTAATTAACTAGTTAGCTGAAACATAACACTCTAATGAACCAATGTGTGTGTTTGTGTGTGTGTGTGCTTGTTCAGACCGGTCGTGGCTGCAGGAGAAGCTGCAGGTGGAGAAGCTGCAGCAGAAGACTCAGCTGGCTCTGCAACACGTCCTGCAGAAGAACCAGAGAGAGGACGGCCTGCTGAACAAGGTACGCCTTCAGACCTGGAGCCTGAGACCGGTTCATTCATAAATCAGCTGAGTCTAAACACAAACGTACGACCCAGAAATGAGACAGCGTGCACCTGGAATGAAACCTGAGAGTGATGTGTTTGAAACTCATCCAATTATTAAAAGCAGTGGTGCAGAAACGAGCCCACACTGCCCTCCTGTGGAGAACATCTGATCTGCACCTAAAAACTCATGAGTTTCTACTAACTTCCTCTACTTTCTCCTCCCCTCTCCTCCTGCTCCAATCCCATCTCACCTCCCATCATCTCTCTCTTTCCCTCCTTTTCCTTGTCCCCATTTTCTCTCCTTCCCTCGACTCTCTTCTTCCTCTTCCTCATCTTCTCTTCTTCCCGCTCTACTCCTGTCCTCCTCTCTCTCCTTCTTGATTTTACTTTTGTCTCCTAAACTTCCTTCCCCTCCTTCTCCCCCCTCTTCTTCCCTTCCACTCATTTACTTTCATCTTGTTGTTTGTTCCTCTCCTCATCTTCCATCTGCTCCTCTCATTTTCCATTTCCTCTTCTTTCTTCTTGCCACTCTTCTTCTTCCTCTCCTCATCTCCTGTTTTCCACCATTCCACTCCTCCTCTGTCTTCTCATTGCTTCCTCCTCCTCCTCCTCTCCTTCCCCTTTTGTTACCTCTTCTCCCCGTACCCTCCCCTCTTCCCCTCCTCTCATCTCTCCCCCTCTTATCACCTGCCTCCTCCTTTCTTCTTGTTTTTACTTTTGTGTCCTCCTCTCCTCCCCTCTCCTCTCTTTTCCTGTCTTCTCTGTTGTCTCTCCCTCCCGTCCTCCCCTCCTCCCCTCTTCTCTCCCTCCTCTCTTCTCCTCCTCAGCTCAAGTGTAAGGTGTCGGCGTTGCGTTCGCTGTGCAGTCGCCACACGGAGCAGCTGTCGGCGTTCAGAGCCGTTTACCCCGACATCGTCCGGACTCACTTCCCTCCTCTTTACAAGGAGCTGTTCGCCGCCGACCTCGAGCTGACGCTGCAGACCAGCGACTGAACGCAGACCGGACCCGACCAGACAGGACCGGACAGGACCGGAGCCAGATCCAAACTACGGACACACAAGACGGGGACGGCGACTCACGGCAGCCACAGAGCGTTACTATGTGTCAGCTGCCTTTCTACCGAGCACAGAAGAGACACCTGAACTCATCTCCACCTCCTCCTCCTCCTCCTCCTCCTCGTCCTCTGGAGACCGGTGCACTCTCTCCACTTTCACTAACACACATCTGGTTTCCAGGATCCTGGACCTGGACATTAAAAAGCACTTTCAGTCCTCGCACTGAAACCTGGTTTCTGTTTCAGCACATTGTCAAGACATCTTCTTCTTCTTCTTCTTCTTCTTCTTCTTCTTCTGCACTTCTAAAAGTTCTGGAGCTGGAAACACTGTGACACAGTGAACATTAACAGCACTAGTGGTTTACTAGCCGATCATAATGATCATGTTCGACGTCTTGTAGTCCACTGATGGATGGAGCTTCTCTACTCTGTAGAAAGAAAGCACATTCAGTGCGCTCACACATGCATAAACACACACAAATGCACTCTGGTTTCATTTCAAATCAGCTTAAAGTAGTTAGACCTAGACGGCCACATTGATCCAAAACCAGCCCAAACCTTGTTCCACTGCCCACATCTAAAATACACTTCAAACCTGTTTCTAAAAACTGCCCGATCTGCAGCAGCCTGTAAATCCAGCTGCTCTTATTTCAGCTGTGTCTTTTGTATACCTGATTATTAATAATAAAAACACTCAAAAGGTTGTAAATAATAATTTTAATACATAAATGATCAAGAAACCAGACAAAACAAGAAAAAATACAGCACACAATGAGAAATAATAACTGTTTTTTTTTTTTACAGAAACAGCATCCTTTATTAAATAGTTTTAAATACTAGATTCATAAAGGGTAACCGGTCATTAACTTCAAGGCCAGGTGATGGGTTTGTGTCATACTGTCCACACCACAGACTGTATATAAATATGGATGTGTCGCCACGTCCCATGGCCAAACTGACGCTATTTTCCCATATTTTAATGTTTTAGTTTGGCCCAAGTCCCGCCCACTAACATGGAGGAGGTGGAGCTTATGACCTATACTGCAGCCAGACACCAGGGGGAGCTCTACTTGCTGTGGCTTCACTTTTGAGGAGCAGCTCAGCCGTCCATCTTTATACAGTCTATGGTTCCACACAATGAGTGCATATGTACCAGAAACAACAACCCAACCAGACCAGGCTTTCTCTTTTTTACGTTTGTCCAGACAAACACAACAAACAGAGCGGCTCTTCCTGCCTCCAGATCTTCTACTGAGCATGTGCAGAAGCGTGCACGCACCCCCTCGACGATATCGGCTCAATAAATGGCAGATATTTGCACTTTTTGTTCCTCTCAAGTTGTCAGGCATGCCTCAAATTTGCCCTGTAGTGTCACAGAGGCAAAAAGAAAGAGAACATGAGGGAAAGGTTTGATCTGTCTGCAAAGAAACTTTACATTTATCAACTTGTTGGAGTCAAAATAGAACCATATTCCTCCTGTCCCTTCCCATCATCCTCCCAGCAGCCTCCTTCCTCATCTGTGTGTCACTATCAGCTGGTTCAGAGCCTGAGAGCCTCAGCAGTGAGTCTGCAGCACCACCAGGTGGCTCTGACACCAAAGTGCAAGTTCTTTTTTTTTTTTTGTTAATTTTTATCTTTGCATTATACATTCACACACAAGCTTCACTGCTTTAGAAGCTGACTAATTAATTATTTTCATTATTAATTAATTCAACTAATCCACATAGAGCTTTACTGAGCCCCAGCAGCTCTCTACTCAGGTCAACACATCCAATAAATGCAGGATCAAAAAAACAAGAAAGAGACGTTTAAAAAAAAAAGTCCAAAGATTTTTTTATTTTGAATTCATGCTAGAAAATCAAACCAATATTTGATCAGTTAATTATCAGAATGATTTACATGATTCACGAGGGATTTGGGACACGATAAAAGCAATATTAAGAAAAGCAATACGTGGAAAAACCAAGCTATGCAGAATGTGGTGACGATATTGAGGCGTTGCACTATAGTGAGTCTATCTGCTGCCAAATCTGTGTGTTTGTTATGTGTGTTTGTGGACTACAGACTGCTGGGAGGAGCCACCTTTTACCATTAAATCTTTTAAATCTGCAAATTGAAAGGAGCTTTTTAGCCTTTTAACAGCCCGGATGGCTCCTACACCTGCCATAATTCAGCTGCCATTTGTTTGTAATATTCCCACGACTTTCAAACTCAACAAAGATGTCTAATCCCGAGCCTCTTCCTGTAGTTTGACTTCCCAAAAACGTTGAGCTCCAGAACAGCTGGAAAACAAATCTGCTAACATATCAAAAGAGCAACGACGCCTCGATTTAATCATCAGTCCACCTGTTAAACGTAAAATCTGTTAATAAATGTTTAAACGATCAGGAACCTTAAGATAATTTGCCCCTGAGCTGATCCAGACTCGTATTATGACGAGAATCGAGTCTGACTATATCAGGCTAGGAGCCCAAACTCGTCTATACCTCTTTGATTACCTTCAGTCATCAGCACATCAGTATTTAAACAGACAGCCGACCTAACTGGACAGGTATCAATCAGCCTCTTCATCTCAGCCTTGATCAATGTTTCTGGCGAGTAATCAACCAAACTTTAGCCATAACTGAATGTCAAGCAATAATGTAAATCTTTGTTTATTGTGTATAGTTTAAAAAAAAAAATATGACGGCATGTCGGTGCAGGTTAGAAAGAATCGGTGGGGGGTGGTTATTGTTTTTGAATCTTCTTGTGTTTCCAGCTTACTGTTTTCACGTGATGCCGTACGCTGACGACATGCCGTTCTCCCTCCATGCCAGTTTATCGCTTTTAGCTGTCGTTCTGTAAGTAACTTTATCGATTATTCTGTACAGGCCACAGGAAAAATACTGCTCTAGATGTCTACCTGCTGGGCATCAAAGTTTTTATCTGTTGATTTATATGCATCATGACGTACGATATCTGGTTCGGTATGCACAGCTCTCTTTTAGATCTAGTTCAGTAACGGAGAGAGCTTTTTGTGTTCTTAATATGCGTGTGGTGCTAGGTTATCTTTTGTTAGCAAGGTCTTGATTTTATCGACGATGCAGCATTGTATGTTTCTTCACAGGGTAAAAAACAAAAACTATCATTTTTTAAAGGATCTCACAGCGAGGTGGTATTTAACAGAGAAATTGTCGCAGATTTTTGGGGCAATTTTCAGGGGACGTTAAAACTTGGACATTTGCACCTCACTATTGTTCTGAGTTGTATAAAAAAATAACTTTCCTGAACTTTTAAGTTATCAAACATTATTATGATTATGTTACATCATGGTACAAGTTTGTTATTGCCCAGCCTGCACCTGTATCAGCGTGTCAGACTCGGGAGCGTTGATTTCTTTGTTTAAACTGCTCAAACGTGACTTCTTTTGATACAAAACAGAGCTGCTGTATCTGAAATGTGAAAAAAAAAAAAAATTAAAACGGAGAAAGACAGAAAAACAACATCTGTGTTGGCTTCTTCTATATATCCTGTATCTCTACTTTAAATACAGACACATAATAAACTGTCTTTAAGTTATTATTACCATTTTGTTCACTTTTGACTTCTTGCATGTTCATTCATTCATCTTCTGTAACCGCTTGTCCTATGGAGGGTCGCAGGGGAGCTGGAGCCTATCCCAGCTGGCCGAGAGGCGGGGTACACCATGGACAGGTCTCCAGTCTATCACAGGGCTAACACGGAGAGACAGACAACCATTCACACTCACACCTACGGCCAATTTAGAATCACGAACCTAACCAGCATGTCTTTGGATGGTGGGAGGAAGCTGGAGAACCTGGAGAGAACCCACGCAGACACAGGGAGAACATGCAAACTCCACACAGAAAGGAACCATGGATTTGAACCCAGAACCTTCTTGCTGTGAGGCATCAGTGCTAACCAGAGACGAAGTAGACTACCAGGACTGACCAAGCAGAAAGCCTCCTCAGAATCAAGGATATCATCGGAAGGCGAGGCTTAGAAAGTTTCTGTTTAAATCAGTGGTCAAAGTCCACTCCCAAGGAAAAGACGTCTCTAATTCAGGATGAAGTCTGAAGAAAAGCTAAGGCCACAGAGCTCAGAACTCGGCGGGGGCTTGGACCAGATGGGAGCTTCCTAAAAGGAGCTCTGACATCTGGGGCCATTTCACATCCTCTTTATGCTCAGAGCTGTTTACAACACCCCTCCAACACCTACAAACCTGCACAGGTGAGGAAGGAGGGAGTTGTGCAGGTTGCGGCACACATCTCATCAGGTTCTAAAACACTTTTGACTCAGGGGAGATACAGCTCTGACAAGGTATAAACAACTCTCACCAACACCTCGGAGCTGCAAAGATTGAAGAAACACCACCGCTATCATCTTCCTAACAGGATTGCGCAACAGAGAAGTGGTCAAGGGTGAGTCAAAACGAAACCTTCTGCATTCAGCCCACGGGTGGGAAATGAAGTTGGACATCGGTAGTAAACCCCCAGAGCTCCAGAACATTGTCACGTTGTCCCAAGAGGTAAAGAAAACCATTAGTTGGCAGAGCTAATGCCGTTTTCTGCTTGTGTCATGCTGTTCTTCCTTCCTGCCTGCAGGGGACGCTGCTTTCTCCTTTGACTTTCAGCTTCCTGTGTGCTGGACAGTGATGGAGGAAAGCCGGTTGGTGTCCAGCTTAAAAGGGACTTCATCACACCTCTGAGAATCGGTCATACAGGTCTTCATTACACGCTGTCTGCACAGCGCAACCAATGAGAAACAGTTGACCAACCTCCTGCTTCTTTGCACCAAATACATAGAATTAATCTTTTTCAGATTAAGCATTGTGATTGTTCATTATCCGACCTCAGCATTTTCAGCAGTCCAGTTGGTGGCAGTAATGCACCTTTAAGCTGGTTTGTCAACTGCCATTAAAAACAAAAGAAGAAGAAATCATTCGCTCTCTCTTATTTCCTGTGCCCCAACAAGACCTCTGTTCATCATGACTTTGTGTCGACCATTTTTCTTTGTGCAGCCATGTGGTTCATACGTAATTGTTGCTGACCTGAAGCAGTCCGACCAAGCAAGGGTGAGAAGCCAGTTTTATTTTCACCGTGTTTTCTCTTGTTTTTTGGGGTTGAAGGAGCCTGGGGAAGGTGTTCTGTATTTTCTTTTCTTTTTGTTTCATTCGTGATTTCGAAGCTGTTGTTGGTACCGGTTTCCCCCAGGCCGGTTGTAACGGGGTTAAGAGGTCAGATGAGAAAAGCTGCAGCTCAAAGGTTGGATGAGCTTCCTGTTAGCTCTGACGTAAGAGTGGGGACATTAGCTGGAAGCCTGGAGGAGAGGGGCAGTGACTTGGCCCCTGCTGAAGACCCACCGGCTGGTCTTTCAGGCTGAGGCTACATCCATCCACAATAGATGTCATACACCGATCAGCCACAACATTATGACCGGAGAAGTGAATACCATTGACCATCTTGTGACAATTCAGTGTTCTGCTGGGGAACTTCTGGACCTGGCATTCATTGATGTGGATGTTACTTAGACATGTAGCACCCACCTAGACCAGACCAGGCACCCCCACCCCATAGCAATGACACTCCTTGATGGCAGCAGCCATCCCCAGCAGGATGCAGCCTGACACAGACACACACACAAAAACACTTTAGGAACAACTAAAAAAAAAAACATGAAGAACAGCACAAGGTGTTGACCTGGCCTCCAAATTCACTAGATCCCAAACTGATCAAGTATCTGTGGGATGATCCACAGAGGCCCCTCCCCTCAAAGCCCACAGGACACCCTCAGAAGGCCCATGTCCATTCTCTGATGAGTCACCACATGGGAGACCTACACAGTATTAGGAAGGTGGTCATAATGTTATGCCTGATCCGTGTATGGTGTACCCAAACATTATTTTTAATGATTCAGAAACAATCATGGTGCAGGAGTCTGAGTAACTATAGTGAATATAACCATTAGTTCCAGTCCTATACATAAAACTTATGTTAAAACTAAAATGGTAAAAATGCTGCTTTTACATTAATGCATGAGTGACCTTATAATTTATACAATAGTGAATAGAAGCCAATATGCATTTTCTACATTTACTACTTTAAATTTTTTAATTGGTGTTACACACATACTTTTATTTTGTTAACATTTAAATGCATTTTTTTTTTTTTTGTTAATACCAGATCATTTCCACACTACTTTTATTTGAGTTAAGGACCTGAAAACTTTCTCTGCCTTAAATGCAGGAGGAGGTTCTTGTTGTCTTTCCTGTGCAGTAGATGGCAGTAGAGTACAGGTGTGTCTGATTCATCCTGCTTTAGAACACCAGTCAGTTTTTCAGCAGATTAAACCAATTTTCTCTCTCTACTGCGGAGCTTGCAGCTTGGATCACACACAGTTTGAATCACATTTCTTTGCAGCTAATGGCGCCTGTGTGTGTGTGTGTGTGTGTGTGTGTGTGTGTGTGTGTGTGTGTGTGTGTGTGTGTGTGTGTGTGTGTGTGTGTGTGTGTGTGTGTGTGTGTGTGTGTGTGTGTGTGTGTGTGTGTGTGTGTAGGCTCGTATCAGGATGTATAGTTCAGTGTTTGACATGGCAAGAATTTCACTTTTCAACGGCTCCATCCAGCGTCTTCTGCTTTCAACGCATCTCGTTTTGCATTCCCTGCGTCTCCTCACGTATTCTGAGCAGCTGTGATGTCCAGACTGAAGGCTTCTCTTTCTTGGCAGTTTTTAACTCCTCAGTCAGACCTGCACACATCCTCCATATGTTTACGCAGTCTGGCCATTAAAGTGTCAAGATGTGATGTTCGACATATTCCAGGAGTAGCTTCGCTTGTAGCTCAGTGTGATTTTATGTCCATCAAGGACCCTGCTTTTAATTTTTATATTTATAGACCAAAGAAACCGATAAAAATTAATAAAACAATTAAGGTTTTGCAACACAGAATCCATCTGAAAGGAAATAAGACTCTTACTTAAAGCAGGAGTGTAACTGAAGCTAAATTGTTTGACTGTTTCCAAGGATGTAAATCAAACCCACCCGTGTTCTGAAGCAGCAGCAGAGCGTGCACACAGCAAGAGCTGCTATCATGGAGCTTAGAGACATGACATGTTAATATACACCGATCAGCCACAACATTATGACCACTGACGGGAGAAGTGAATAACATTGACTTCATCTTGTGACAGTTCAATGTTCTGCTGGGAAACTTCTGGACCTGGCATTCATTGGTGTGGATGTTACTTAGACATGTAGCACCCACCTAGACCAGACCAGGCACCCCCACCCCATAGCAATGACACTCCTTGATGGCAGCAGCCATCCCCAGCAGGATGCAGCCTGACACAGAGACACACACAAAAACACTTTAGGAACAACTAAAAAAAAACATGAAGAACAGCACAAGGTGTTGACCTGGCCTCCAAATTCACTAGATCCCAAACTGATCAAGTATCTGTGGGATGATCCACAGAGGCCCCTCCCCTCAGAAGGCCCATTTCCATTCTCTGATGAGTCACCACAAGGGAGACCTCCATAATATTAGGAAGGTAGTCATAATGTTATGCCTGATCGGTGTACAATAGTACCTAAAAAAACAAATACCTCCAACTAAGGAACTTTGTTAAAGTTCTTTAAAATCTCCTCCTCACTAAACCTCAACGTTCACCCTTGGAACACACATTTACAAATTATCCGTCTTCTCGTTCATCGTAAAGTTCACTGTTCAATTTAAATTAGTAGAAAGATTCAGATTCAGAAGATTGGAAAGTAGCCTGCAGGACTGGGCCCACACGTACGTCTTAAATCAATCCCATGTAATGAGACACGTGGAGCTAAATCCATACAATGAAAATACACCACACATATAACTCATCTAAGGAAGCCAGAGGAACTTTGCGGAGCATTGCAGAAAGATTAAAAAACATTCCAGGCAGAGGTAAGAAAGATAACTGAGAGGATTATCTCAAAACTAATTTATAGTTTCAGTTATTTCTGTTGGGTTTTAAAGCCAGTGACACATAATTACTGTAAAAGTGAGCGAGAATTTTTAGACCTTGACAAAAAATGTGATTGGATAAATATTCTCATTCCAAGCACTACTCAGTGGATAAGACAGATAAACGAAAGGATAACGTGCATATTAAAGGCTAATCAGCTTTAATATATGGTAGCCCTTCTTTATTTGTGTGCTAAATTACATATAACATTTATTAATATAATAGTCTACATTTTTAATAATTCATTCAATATAGATATTTATCTGGTATGTGTTACTCATATTGAAGTACATTATTTTGCACTGACTTTTGTTTAATCAGGGAAGCATTATTGCTGTGAATTGTCATATTTAATTGAAAAAATAAATTTAGTATTAATTTGGGGGTTTAACTGTGATCAACTACCTGAATGTACAGCAGATGGTTGTAATTCAAAAACCTCCTGCTTTACAGTTTAAACTTGGAATCTCAACAGCTCGGAGTGTTCATCCCTACAATTTACATTGTTAAGCCACAACACATATATGTTTTCAGAGGACACCATCTTTTCCTTCCTTGTCTTTATCTTTTTTTCAGTTTTCAGCTACGTCAAAACCCTCTTCTCTCGGTTGGATGTTGGACGGGTCAGTTTCTGAGAGCTTGTAGCCGCCGGCAGCTTGATTCCTCTCTGAGTCGTTTTCCAGACTCTATCATTTTTGATGGCAGTTAGTATTGGTTGTTTGATTTTTGAATTATTCAGATTTTTCCATAAAGATTTCTGCAGGAGAATAAATTTGATTTCAGCCGTGAGTAACTAGTGGACATTCCCTGAAAGAGTCACTGTAATTTGACTGAAACCACCAGGTGAAAACAGTCCAGACTGCAACACTCTCTGCAGAAGACGCTTGTAATCTCCATTCAAAAGGAATAACTGGCCGCGCGTTTGTTTGGTCATTTATATTCAAGCTTACGTAGCATCCGTTCATCCCTCCAGAGCAGCACAGACCTCTCAGCTTGGCTTCACTCGGCTTAGGCGTTGAATAAAAACGTTTAGAAGCTTCATCCTAGTCTAATGATGGAGGGGAAACCCTTGCCTGTTGTTACTGTGGATTCTTCACACGTCTGGGAACCCAGTACACAACTACTAGACAAAACACGAGCAAATTAAGAAATGACACAGAAGCAGCGCAGAATTTGTGTCTTGATTAGCTCATTTATTTGTCTACTTGTGAAAATCATGTGTTTTCTCAGGTTACACTGTGTTGAGCTCTCAGGGCACTCCCCTTCAGGGTTTTAAAATGGTTTTAGCACCGTTGACCTAAACTGTAAAGATACAGAGAAACCAAACTGACACCAACTAACCAAGAAAAACAAAAGCCCGACTGCGATGTCGCGTCATGGCTCCTGTGTCTACACCAAAAATTTGCACTTGAACACAAAGTCTGCAGCCAATGACCAGGTGATACACACCTGAGAGGAGATAACTCTTGATACCAGCAAGTGGCAGGAAGAGCTACTATTAGCTGGGAGGCTAGGAAGCTAGGAAGACCTACTATTAGCTGGGAGGCTAGGAAGCTAGGAAGAGCCACTGCTAGCTGGGAGGCTAGGAAGCTAGGAAGAGCCACTGCTAGCTGGGAGGCTAGGAAGTTAGGAAGAGCCACTGTTAGCTGAGAGGCTAGGAAGCTAGGAAGAGCTACTATTAGCTGGGAGGCTAGGAAGTTAGGATTTGTACGTCCATAGTGATGATAGCTGATGGACTTTTGATGGCACATGATCCATCGGTTGACCACAATCAACCAAGCCTGCTCCCAGTAGATCACACATGTATAACTACTCATAATTTGTTTAATTCTTTTTCTTTTTGTGTTTATTTTAGTCCCTTGTCTTGTGTGCACTGTCCTTAATACTATATCTTGCTGCAACACTGCAAATTTCCCCACTGTGGGATAAATTAAAGACTTATCTTATTTTACTTGTCAGGTACTTGATTTTCACTAAATAGCAGCCTCTCCTGCTCCGTGGGTAAAAGATATTTTATTTTAAACTCAAAAATAACGTGTACAGCGGGAGCTTCAACTACTTTATTTATCACGCGTCTGGAAAACAAACAGATGCAATCTTATAGTTAAAGTTACAGAATAAAAAAAACACAAACACACAAAGGACGAGCTGAGTTTGGAATCATTTATTAAAACTGGACTGAATCCACTTGTCTCACGGCGCTCCACTGTCTGTGTTCATTTCTCAGCGCCATCATCCATTTTGGAGCTGCCGGTTGTTTGGCGCCTGATCAACGCTAAATGAATTCTGAAGCATGCGGACAGATGAGCACCTGCGAGGTAATGAACGAGAGGTTAAAAAAGTTCACGTCCAGACTGGAGGCAGGAGGGAAGGTGTGTGTTAGCGCTGAGAGGTAGGACAGGGGCGGCAGCCTCACCAGGTTAGCCATCTGTAATGGGGATTCCTTTGGCGACGTAGCCCCCCTCCCCCCTCCACTAATGAACAAGCATCGGTAAATGTAAACAGGCTTTAATGAAACAGGAAGTTTTAAACAGGTTATATCAACAGCAGCTCACACTCGTAATGAACCGCTCATTTACTCCTCATTAGCACCTGTTTAGCTTCACGTACATATCTGGGAGCGACGTGAAGAGCATCAGGGATTATTAAAAGTCACTCTACAGACAATATCATGCCCTCGTATACTGAGTAATACCAGGGATGAGTACACACGACTGAGCCACCATATGTTGTGATTTATGTGGCGAATACAAGACTATCGTGTTTTTTAATTTTCCCCAAATACACTGCCTGGCAAAAAATAAAGACTCCACCTGGATTTAACTAATTAAATCGGTACGAGCCTCCTATTGGATAATTACTGCATGGGTGATTATCTTTCAGCTGACAACAAGTTATTTAACCCCACTGATGCAATGAGTAGCTTCTCATTTCTTAAACAACCATGTCTAAAGACACATCCTGTGGTCGTGGAAAAGATGTTAGTCTGTTTGAGAAGGGTCAAATCATTGGCATGCATCAAGCAGAGAAAACATCTAAGGAGATTGAAGAAACTACTAAAACTGGGTTAAGAACTGTCCAACGCATTATTAAAAACTGGAAGGATAGTGGAGAACCATCATCTTCCAGGAAGAAATGTGGTCGGACTGATGGTGATCTGTGATCACTTAAACGTTTGGTGAAATCAAATGGAAGAAAACCAACAGTAGAACTCAGGGCTATGTTTAATAGTGAAAGTAAGAACATTTCCACACGTACAATGTGAAGAGAACTCAAGGGATTGGGAATGAACAGCTGTGTAGCCTTAATAAAACCACTAATCAGTGAGGCTAACTGGTAAAAAAGGCTTCAGTTTGCTAGGGAGCATAAA
This sequence comes from Chelon labrosus, assembly GCF_963514085.1. NCBI lineage: Eukaryota > Metazoa > Chordata > Actinopteri > Mugiliformes > Mugilidae > Chelon > Chelon labrosus. The sequence goes on along the minus strand of NC_140339.1, from coordinate 2,526,464 downwards.
GATTGGACTCTGGAGCAATGGAAGAAGGTCATGTGGTCTGATGAGTCCATCTGAAAAACAGACAAATTCCTGCAAAGCAACCTGGCATTTAGTAGCTTCTACCTGCAGTTAGCTCCTCACTAGCTTGCTATCTAATTAGTCACCTTGCTAGCTACATGTACTTCACATTATTAATAACCTTGTGATGCCTTGGGATTCCATGTGTGCTTTAAGCATTTGTCTGTTCTCTGGCTCAAGATGAACTATTAAATCCTGCGAGAGACGAGTATTAACCCAACCAGGATGCAGCCAACTGTTCACCACCAGGCCGTCATGACCAAACACTCCCTCTGTCTCCTACATGAGACTTTGATTCCCGCAAACAGCTTACATGTGCCTCCCCTCTTCCTTTACCGCCGTAGCCTTTCATCCCTCACATGGGAGGACGTCACCGATGCACTAAAGAGAGCAAGGAGAGGGGATGGGAGGAGGAAGGGAGTCTCCGGGGAGGGGTGTTTGCTAATGAGATGGATCTAACTTGGCAGGCAGCAGAGCCTGGCAGCAAACTGTGGACACAGGGAGAGACGGACATCCAAATCTGTGAGCTCTCCTCGCACTTAACCAAACAAATCTGGGGCAGCAGCAAAGACCTGGACTGTAAATAGCCTCCGAGTCGATTTTAGAGCCTGGGGATTATGTGCATTTTCATACCATCAGTTTGATAAAGCGTATGTGAGGGAGGAGGGATTTCCTGGTGGATCATAGCTTTAGCTCAGAACAAGGACAGGATTTACAGGAAGGAAAATGGAGGTGTTACCTACTGATATCACCCCTACCAGGGATATCAATGCAGGTGTCATCCAGGTCACGGTATATCCAAAAAAATTGGACTTGTAGGTACAAGACGACGACTACAAGTCCAGCTAGCCTCGTTTCAGCTCAGTTTCTTTTGGATGTATCGGTGCAGGTGTTTTCTCCAACAACAATATGAGTTTTAGAAAGAAAACGGATAGCGACAGCAGGAGGATGAGTGGCAGCAGAACACGGAGCTGCTGGACAAACACCGTCCGGCTGTCGCTGGCCTCACATCGTAGTATCACATTTAGCAGCTTTCTCTCCTCCACAATCCATTTTCTCATCTCCGCCGCCGCCTCCATATACTCTCCCAGACTCAGCGTCCACTGCTGTCCATCATATTATCGGGCTCGGCGAGGCCACATCTCCCGTCTGCCCGGGCTCTTCAGAGTTTTATCACTTCATCAGCCCACTCAGGGCCGTGTGGATCCTCTGATGGAATCACATCATGCTTTCTCTCCAATGACAAGCCTCAGACGGCTCCAGGCTGGGGCCATTAGCTACTCTTTATGGCTGTTTGCACTCGGCTCCGCACACGCTTCCGCTGCAGGCTTCAATCTTCTCTTTCACAAGATGCTTCGACACCTTTGATTCTTTCATGCAGAAATACACTTGTCAGGTTTGTTCACAGTGTATGCAGCAGTTTAGATGGAAACTAACCAGTCTTTGGGAACAGATGCACACACACGCATTTTGCAAAATATTCTCATTAGTTAGCCTGGTGTGGACGGACTCAATTCAAATCAAAGCTGCAGATGTAGGGGTTTAGATGTTTCTGGAACGTCTCTGCATTCACACTGAAGCAGGTTCAGTTTAAGCTTTGCTGTGATGTTTTCAAAGCAATCTAGTTCACCTGGAGCGCTGCAGTTTGAACCTCCTCCCAGTTTTTGTTTGACGTTGATAGAACACGTAATGATCATATTTTGACAGAAATTATCGTACTAATGTTCTAAAACAACTTGAAAAATCACACACTAAGACAGTTCACTTTAAAACAAAGCTGCTCAATGTGCGTGGAGCTGCAGTAACGTAAGGAATAAACACAGAGACCCACCCACCCGGTCAAATGCACATCTTTGCACAACCACCGCCGATGTGATTGGTGGTGAGGAGGAGCCAGCCAGGTATGAGCAGGCATCAGTTTCTGGTGAGTTAGGGTTAGTGTGTGGGTGTTCACGTAAATCAGACGAAAGAACTATAATATATATATTTGACCTTTTATAAAAAGTATTGATCGTGTATCGTCATAGGCTCCGAAACTATCGTATAAATGCGATAAATACCGGACATCTGCTAAAGTCGCCGACCTGGAAGTCAACAGTGGGAGTTAGTGTCAGGAGTTAGCAGCGAGAAGGTGGAGTTTGTATATAATTTGCAATATTTATATATATATATATATAGTTGATTACATCTTAGTTTGACCTCTCATGTTAGATTTGCACTATTTTGGACTCTAGCAATACAGGAATACACTGGTACAGCTCTCTGTATTATTTTGCACATAAGTTTTGAAGAGCTGCATCTGACAAAGTAAAGAAAACTCCCATAAATATAGATGTTTTTATGGGAAATACTTCTACATAGTTTTACTATATTTCAGTTTTACTTGTATGTGTCCGTATTTGCAACCTATGTTTACTTGTTCAAGCTTCAAAATAGTTCATAGAGCATGTTTTTTTTGTGTATTTTTGGGCCTAATATGTTTATAATGTAGTGAAAAAAAAAAAGAATAAATATCAGATCATATAGCACCAAACATGTGTATGGTAAACAGTTATTTGTGTATATAGGTTAAGATCCCTATAAGGGTTAAGTCATATTTTCATTCATACCTGTTTTATCAGTAATTCACAGACTCAGGTTTCACTCTCTCATCTCTTCGCCTGTCATTCTCGTACCTGCTAACCTCCCACTATCTGTCACTACCACCTCCTCCTCCATCTCTACCTCCCCTCCTTCACCTGACATCATCCTGCATCTGTCTATTTTTCTCTCCTCTCTCTTTCTCTCTCTCTCTGTGTTTCTGTCTTGATCACATCCACCCACGGGGAATTATCACCTGAATCTGTGCCAGCAGGACCGCTCTATACCTCCCATTACCTCAATCCCACGTTCCTGCCATTTACCGCTTATTTCCCAGGTTCCCCTTCTCCTCAGGTTGTGTTGTCAGCGTCTCCCGTGGCGTGCGGAGAGGCGTGGTGCAGAGCTTTTCTTTAAGCCTCGTTAGATTCAGAAAGAACTCCGTGTTAGTCTCGAGGTGAAGATCTGAAAGTAGCAGCTGAGTCGCTTCCCACCATGTTCTCTCTTTTATGATCTTCCACTCCACTTCCCTCCTCCCTCCACCTATCAGCAAATGAAGCTTAGGTGAATGTTCAATAAGGTGGATCTGTCCCGTAGCGATCTGTTCCCCTCTGCTGAATATTCTCTCGTCTCTTCCATTTTCCCACGCTGTCCTCAGCTGGCACGTCACCACTTTTGTCCAATTAACTGTTTGCTCGCCTTCTCCCGGCCGATCATTGCCTCGTCCCTCTGCTCCACCTCTCCTGAAACTGAAGTCTTCATCAGTCTGCCAGCTTCATCTTCTTCACCACCACCTTCCAGACTCCAGGGAGTCCTGTCCTGTCCTGATCCTCGTTTGAGATCTAGCTCTATAACCCCATCGCTTTAAGAGTCTCGCCACCAAACTATTACCTTGAATGTTCATGTTTCCTAAATTAATGTTTCTTTCCTTATTAAAATACTTGCTGTTTTGTCTCTTACAGTCATTCTCTTTGCTTCTTGGACAATGTTGTCATGATCAGATTTTAATTTTATGTCCATTTCTGCTCTCCTTGGTCCGATTACAAGCATCCACGTCTACTTTTACGCTCGCTATGCCGATGATACCCACCTCTATCTGTCCTTCTTGCTGAACAACTCCAGGGCTTCAACTAATGATTATTTGTTGATAATTACTTTCTCAACCAACCTATTTGTCATGGTATCAACCTTAGAACCTTTTTCTGTCCATGAGCTTGAGTTTTTAATTATTTTCTGTTTGGTTTTGTTTGCGTTTCCTGTTTTTATTTTGCAATCTTCTTCCTTGGTGTTTCGTGTCCTGCTGATTGTTTGATTGGTTTCTCCTTGTGTGCTCCTCCCTCATTAGTGTCACCTGTGCCTCATTAGCCTCAGTGTGTATATAGAGTCCTGCCTTTCCCTTCATCTTTGGTAAAGTCATCTGTTCAGCTACTTGCTCCTTTGTGTTTCTGTTCAGTTCCTCGTGGCTCCTGATTTCCAAAGTTTTGTCCTGCTTTTATTTGTTTATCTTGTATGACACTGAAATCACCTTTTCTTACCTAGCTAGTCTAACTCTTCATTAAACTAAAAGTAATTTTATCCAGTCCTTAGCTGGAGATGCATACACCCACTTGCCAGTTCATTAGGTACACTAGTGAAAACAAATGCATTCCAATATCAGAGTCCTGCACTAAATCGTAACCTTCACGAAGGTTGCACCATCTAAAACTACGACTCGACGTGACTGATTTGAGCGTAGCGGATGCACATCCACACTGACACTTTCTGTTATGGAGCATTGACCAGTTGCAACAGCATGTTGCTATGGTTAATTTCCTTACCTTTACTTACCCCATGTATCTATAAAACAGATTAACAATGACTGCCAAGCTGGAAATTGAATTACTCTGGTTGTGAAACAAGTAAAAGGACTCTACAGTCGTCTACAGTAAATGTTTTTATTTTCACTATTCAACAGTCAAAGAGTTTACATGTTTCTCTGTACAATGGAATTCTTCTTTTGCCGTCCACCCAAATGCAACAATATAAAAAATCTTAGAAATAGAATATAAAAGATGTATAAAATAACTAGTGAAAATATCGATGTGCAAATGGGAATGTAAACAAACTGAAAAATGTAAACAGAAGCTGAAAAGATTAACAGTGCATTAAATGGCATGAAGTAGTCCTTGATTGTAGTCCATGATTGTAGACTCCTGCTGTTAAGAAGTCTGATGGCAGTTGGGAAAAAAAGACTTCTGCAGTCCTGAGGTCCTACATTTCACAATCCTTTACCTCTGGCCTGAGGGTGTGAACAGTCAGTGTTGGGTTTGGGCGGGGTCCTTAGTAATGGAGGCAGTTCTCCTGTGAACTCTATGCTGGTAGATGCTCTGCAGAGAGGTTCAGTTGAGTCCTGGTGATCCTCTCATCAGTCTTCACCGTTCTCTGTAGGCATAGTGCTGCCGTACCACACGGTGATGCAGCTGGTCAAGAGTTTTTTTTCAACAATTTTGTCTCAGGCGTAGTTTTACTCTCAATGTGGTGCAACAGGTTTTGATTCTGGTGCAACCGGTGTGGAATAAAACAACAAACAGCTGTTGATTCAACCGTGTTTTCGTTTTGGAGGCTGTGGTTTGTAGCAGGGACGTCCAGATCAAGTTGCACCTGTGCGCCGTGCCACTGGATTCGGTCCAATAAATCTTTCTGTCAGAGTTAATGTAGTGTGGAGAGGGTAGCTGGTACCTTGTGTTCTCTACTCCAGAAATGTTCTGGTCATCCAATGCTGCCATAAACTCCCCAACCCTCTCTGGAAGATTTTTCTCCTTGATGCTGTCTCCAGGAAACTTTTCTCTTCTTTTTTTAAATGCAGCGTTCAGTGTGAATCAAGTTGGTAGTATTGAATGATTCCTCTAGTAGCCAACCACCACTAAAACAAAAGCGGAAGAAGAAGTTTTGACCCTACAGGGACGTGGTTTAGGTATTGCATTGGACCGACATGTTTCTATTATTATGGCAACCCCATTTTAAACATGGGGCTAGGCTAAATAACAGAATCACATTTAATTCATTCCAAAATGATCAACCAGTTGAATCACCGCCTTTCTGATGCTGTTTCAACATGAACTGAAAACTAAAACAGTCATGAAGGAGGATTTAGTGCAGGACTGTTATGTTAGGATGCATTCACTGGCGTATCTAATGAACTGGCAAGTGACTGTATATTTAAGAGGCTGAAAATGTCATTTGTTTGTCTTTTTGTGCCAGTTGTGTTGAGCTGAACCCAGGCTCAGTTTAATGTGTCTGCCAATATATTCAAGAACCTTTCAGGTCTTTTACTTTTGCTACAGATATTTTAAGATCTTTCCAGGACAGCATTGGTGTAAAACCAATAACTGACTCCAGTACAGACGAGTAAAACCTGCAGTTACTTTGCTTTTACTGGGACTTTACACTCTTCCCACCTTTTAAACGTTATCGACTTGGTACGTGTGTCTTGTGATGATTTTCTGCAGCTACCTCCTCAAGTTTCATGCCGTGTTATGTTGTGCATGTGTGTCAGCCAGGTTTAGTATGCACACAGGTGTCTCCCCCCTGCAGCCCTGGACGAGTTGAATACAAATACTTATTAATTAAGGGCTAATTTCCCGCTCCATTGATTCTAGCTCCCACGTAGCTCAGCTTCACCCCCCAGAGGATCAATGAGTGCAAAGACAAACCCTCCCCCCGTAGTACACATGCATGTGAATCACTCTGCAGGCTTTTATTTTTTTCTCTTTCGTGAAACAGAAAAGTCTTTGCCCTCATTTTCATGGATTTTCAGAGGTGAGTCAGAGAGGTGGGAGCTTCCACAGCCTCATGATATCAGGGGGGAGAGAGAGAGATACTGCCTCAGGGCTTTTTGTTCTTGTAGGTGGGGTCAAAAGACAAAAACAAACTTCCAGTTCTCAGAGTATTGATCAGAGTTTGACTTTTCCCTCCTCGCATCTGCAACGCATGTATGTTATATTGCCAAAAGTATTCACTCACCCATCCAAATAATTGAATTCAGGTGTTCCAATCACCTCCCTGGCCACAGGTGTATCAAATCAAGCACCTAGTCATGCAGACTGCTTCTACAAACATTTTTGAAAGAATGTGTCGCTCTCAGGAGCTCAGTGAATTCCAGTGTGGTACTGTGATAGGATGACACCTCTGCAACAAGTCCAGTCGTGAAATTTCCTCTTTACTAAATATTCCACAGTCAACTGTCAGTGGTATTATAACAAAGTGGAAGCGATTGGGAACGACAGCAACTCAGCGACAAAGTGTCAGGCCACATAAAATCACAGAACGGGGTCTGAGGGCTGAGGGCTGAGGTGCATAGTGCGCAGAGGTCGCCAACTTTCTGCAGAGTCAATCTCTACAGACCTCCAAACTTCATGTGGCCTTCAGATTAGCTCAAGAACAGTAGAGAGCTTCATGGAATGGGTTTCTGTGGCCGAGCAGCTGCATCCAAGCCATACATCACCAAGTGCAATGCAAAGAGGAGAGGAGATAGTTTGATTGCTGTGTTTACACCAGCACAAATTAACCAACCTGGGGTTTTTCTATCCCGACCTCGGGGTGAAAGCCCCTAAAACTATTTGCTTCACCGATAGACAGCCACGATCGATACACCTCAAAATTCCTTAAGTAAACTAGATGATTTTGCAGCAAGCCTTAATTTATCCCTCAGGTCAGTTCATTTGTACTGGTTTGAACGCAGCCATCAAAATCTGGAACAAATGAACCGAGCTGAGTCTGGTTAGAGAGGATGCTCTTGGACCAGTTCATTTACAGCGTGAACACACGTTACCCACGGACCAACACATCTACCCTATAATTATCTAACTAAGTGGTTTATACCTGATGAGACTTTGGAAGAGCGAACACCTGACAGAGGTGTCTGGCAACAGCTGAGCTAATTCCTCAGGTTCTTGTATCAGTCGGAGCTAAATACAGCTGTGAAAGCACCTTTAGATTTGCGTCCCTGTGACAGACACTGCATCTTAGAAGAAATACTGTTTTCCCACATATTTTCCATGCCTTAATTTAACAGCTTGCTGAATTGTAGCTGGGCCCCATGACTGTTAATACTAATGTGACTAATTCATCTGATATGTGTGGGAGAACTCATATAAATCAGAGTAGCGGTGGTTGATTGACGGCCTCATGTTCTCCTTGCTCTTAGCGCCTTTTAATGGTGCGTGTTATTTTGTGAACACACAAGGTAATCACAGGGTGTAGATGTCCATCGTAGGTGTCAGTCTGCGCAATATGACTTCCTGCAAACAGGAAATTAAAAGACAAGCTGGATCAGAAAGAGAACTCAGCAAAGATACCATGCACTGAGCAGAGGCCTCTGCAGCCTCATAGTTCCACTGAGTCCACAGACTTATCTGTGCAACATTCACGTACATAACCAGGAGTGACGTAAAGAGCATCAGGGATTATTAAAAGTCACTTTACAGATAATATCATGCCCTCGTATGCTGAGTAATACCTTGGACCAGGGATGAGTACACATGACTGAACTAGATATATCATGATTTATGTGGCAAATGCAAGATAATTCATTCATTCATCCTTTAACACCACCACAAACTGTTTAAGTATGCTATTAATGTACTGATGTTAATCTAATAAATCAAAAACTGGACAAATGTACCAAAGATCTGATGTTTTCACTAAATATAAATACAGTTATCTGGGTTTTTGTCCCACTTCTTCAGCCAATGTAAATTCAAAGACACCAATCACAAAAACAACTTTTCCACTTCAGCTGGGACCAAAGAAGGCCACCTCAGGTTTCATTCCTCACAGCATGTTCTGCGCCAGAGGAGAAAGAGCAATTCTTTAAAAGTTTTAAAGGCTGTTCCTTCCCCGACTCATTACAGCTCCATCACTTAGCAAGAAGTTGATGCTCAGAGGAGCGCAGAGATTCACGTTAGCATTTATAGTTTCACTGATAAAGTTGCTGCTAGGAGGGAGACTGCAGCAACAACACTTCACCAGAACATATCACTCTGAGCATTGCACTGATATATATGTGATTTTCTGACATAGACGTAGTTATCAAATGTCACATCCAGCTGGTTTAGAAGGAGACAGTAACGTTAAATATTGTTCACCTGTTGCTTGGTTTTGGTATTTCTTTTTAAAGAACAACCAAAAGCAGCACAAACATAATTTGATATCTATATGTTTATTATGGCTGGGAGATAAATAGACATTTGAGAATAATTCAAATTTGTGGTTTAGGATTCAGATTTTCCTCAAACTTTTACACGCTTCACTGCCTTTGGGCTCCCGTAGTTTACTGTCGGCTCAACTAATAAATTAGTTGCTGAGCAGGGAGTTATCTGAGAAGCTGACATGTTGACAAGAGTGATCCAAACTTGGAAAAAAATAGATGCCTTCCAGGTATGGCAATCATGTGATTAATTGCAATCCTGCGATTAATTGCGATTAAATGAGTTAATCTATTTATCTAAACTTTGGCAGCACTAAAGTTAAAATATGTTATTATTAGAAAATATGAGTAAAATAATACGGAAAGTTCTGTTTGTTATTTAGTGGTCAACCAAATGATTAATAGGCGTCTCAGGAAATAATCAATTGACTAATAAATCAGATTAATAAAAAGAATCATTTGGTGCATCCTCACACATATCCTGAGGTTATCATCCTCTGCTCATAAAAGATGCTTCTCATACTATTCTAATTTGGCATATGCTTTCATTGATGCTAATTAGTAAGTACGTGTACACCTTCATGTATGTAAACATATCTTTTTAGTAGACAGGGTAGAAACTCTGATTTAATTGGGTTTCTTCTGTGTGAAAGCGTTTTCCCTCCAGCGCGGACAGACGGCGTGTCTGACAGTGATTCGAAGCGTGTTGAGGAATCAGAGCTGTCGTCACTTTTCTTTCATGTCTCTTATCTTCCGTGTTTCCTGGCTGATCACAGCGAAACAGCGTTATGCTCAAGAAAAATCCGCGGAGCTTATCAACACTTTTACCGTCGGCTAATGTGTTTATCCGGCTTCCTGCAGTTTAAAGTGGCTTTGTGCTGCTCGCATTTATCTCAAATGAAAGTTCTTATCCTGTTGGACAAATAACACACACAAAAAAGTTAGATATTACAGCTGTCAATGTTATCTTCCTGTAAACAAGACACACACTTTCTCACACCTTGAATGAAGGAAAGCACAAACACACACCGTGTCAAAACTAAGGTGAATTTATGCTTCTTCTACAACCAGACAATTCTTGTCAGAGTCCGGTAACGCATCATTTATATTTCATTAGAGGTCATGTTTCAACCGACACAGAGAAGAAAATAACTCTGCAAGCAACTGGACAGTCCTCCAACAAAGTATAGCATTAAGAGATTAAGGCATTCTCAACAAAATACTTGAATAGTTGTTAATAATTTGTCATTTAAAGTTATTTGGCTCTCAAAATCTTTTACAACAGACACAAAGGTGGACTAAACAGCTTGCTTCTCCAACGGCAGCAATTTTGTTATAAACAAATTCAATTCCATGGCGCTCAGCTGTCAATCTTTTGTCTAAAAAAGCAATTTGATTGGCCTGACAGATCTTTCTTGGAGCAATTGCAAAAATCTTCCAGGCAAATAAATAAAAGTGTGCTAAATGTTTCATGCGATTAATCACGATTAAATCGTTTTTTTAAGTGCGATTAATCGCATGATTTCCTTCAAAGCGATTACAAAAATTTATCACACTTTTACATTTTTTTTTTTTTTTTTTTTAAATCCATCCATTAATTGCCCTGGTTAAAATATGTTATTATTAGAAAGTGTTTGAATTAATGCTCCGTTTATTACCAAATGATTAAATGGACCACTCAGGAAATAATCAATAGATCAGTTGGACTTAGTGGAAATATAATTACTTCTTACAGCCCTACAAATATCCTATAGATTTAATCAGTTTGTGAAAGACAGCAAGTTGTGGTTGGTTGGTGACTCATCTCTGCAAAGTCACAGCCAGAATTTATAACTTTAAAATAATACAACACTGTGAACATCTAACCAGACCCAAATACAGTATTTTGCAGCCTGCACCGCCCATTTATCATGCACACATTTGGATATTTGTTCATACTTACTTTTGACTGTATATATAATGTTATGTACACAAATCAGCTACAACATTATGACCACGTTCCTAATATTGTGCAGGTCTTCCTTGTGGTGACTCATCAGAGAATGGACATGGGCCTTCGGAGGGTGTCCTGTGGTGTCTGATCAACAGAATGTTGTTAGTGGGGGGCCTTTGAGGGGAGGGGCCTCTGTAGATCATCCCACAGATACTTGATCAGTTTGGGGTTTAGTGAATTTGGAGGCCAGGTCAACACCTTGTGCTGTTCTTCATGTTTTTTTAGTTGTTCCTAAAGTGTTTTTGTGTGTGTGTCTGTGTCAGGCTGCATCCTGCTGGGGATGGCTGCTGCCATCAAGGAGTGTCATTTCTATGGGGTGGGGGTGTCTGGTCTGGTCTAGGTGGGTGGTTTCAGTTTATATATATTTTTTATATTCTGTTGTATTCTGCTGCTGTAACACAACTATTTGAGGATATGAGTATAAAAGATTGAAATGTTTGTTCAGAGCAGTGGTTTCTTTTCAGTGGATGTGAACAGACTGAGGTTACTGACAACAAATTGTTTGTGTGACCTGTTGGGTTCAGGTTTGCGGTCTTCCTCAAAGTGCACAGAAGTGCAGCACTAACAACCGTTATCCTCCTTCCTTCCTTCCTTCCTCCTGAACAGGACTAAAGTGGAAAGGTAAGTTTGAATTAAATCTCCTGATAAGAGCGCCATGCTGCCGGGCGCCATCAACCATCGCCTCCCGAGCTCCGAAAGCTCCTCCCAAAGCCCCCACCAAAGCTAAAACAGCCGCTAATTATTACATCCACTGCACCGGAACGCCGAGCAACACCGCCTTGGACAAAGAGTCCATAAAGTTTTGCAGCTTTTAACAAAATACAACAAAAGAGAGCTGAGCCGGAGCCAAGCGTCCGAAGGCTACTGAGAGTTAGAGACAGAGAGCATTTGGTTTTTATTTAGCAGTTAATGGGCGAGGTGAGCGTTCAATGGAGCCGAATAATGAGGCGGATCAATGTCCATCGACCTGCAGCCCGGCCCGACACACTTCCCCATTACGCTGATGCCTCGGGGTAGCCTAATCTGCAGCCTGAGTGAGAGCATAACTGGAAATAACATTCAAGAATGGAGGAGTTGGGAAGGAAGGCTATTGATTCATACCATAAATGATAAAAAATATTGATTTGTTTTAAGGTTTCAGACTCAGAGAGACTGCCCTGTACCTCAGGAGCTGTTTTATTTATGGTGGGGTGAGTTAAGCTCTGCTCTTTTCCAGAAACACATGATATTTATACACTTACAGTACATGCCGAGGGGGTACAGTCATACTGCTGCAGAAACTTGAAGTTTAAATAAAGCAGAGGCAGAAGTCGTGTTGTTGCGGTAGAGAATCACTTCCACTTGGTCTACACAAGTTTAAGTGTTTGAGTCAAACAAAGAGAACCACAAGCAAATGAGGTCGAGGTACAGATCAAAACTAAAATGAAGACTGAGGATCCAGACATTCAATAACCCTGTCATGGTCTGGAGTTTTGGACTTTGTTTGGTTTTCCTTTTTTCCTGTTTTATTTTGAAATGTGTCTTTCACTTAGTGGTACTTCCTGTCCTCATCTGGGATTCTTTGCTCCTCCCTCATTGGGAGGTCTTGTTGGTCTCACCTGTATCTTGTTCCCTCATGAGGTCTCAGTGTATATTTATAGTCCTCTGCCTCTCAGTTTTTCTGTTTCAGTCCCTGCATTTGATTTTTATTGTTATTTTGCACAATTTAAAAACAAGAAAAAGACTTAGAGCTGAGTGGAAATCTTTCTTTCTGTCACAACTGATGACAGTGGATAGGAAGATATATGGAGATATTCTAAATCCATTTTAGTTTGCAGTCGTACACAGAACGTATATATCCCTAAATACTGATGGAAATTCAACCCTACTCTCTCACGTATGTGCCTTAAATTCAAAACAGAGCTCATAACTCATTGCCTTTTATCGTGAGCTGCAAAAGTAGTGGTTTAATTTATTATTAGAAATAGAAAAGATTCTGTTCTTACTTGTGCTGCAAGGAAGAACATCTTACTGCTGCGGATCGGTGAAAAGGAACAAAGCGTGAAAGACTGACAACGAGTGCTGTTTAGAGCCGCTAGAATATCTTCTGTGCACGCTGCAGGCTCAAAGTCAGATCAATTTTATAAAGTTCGGGAACCCCGTTTAAATTATTTGGAGCCTGATGTCTCTGCAGTCAGGCTGCAGGGGATGATTATACATGACTGTACTGGTGGCTGTGTGCATGTGACTGAGACGATGAGTCGTGTTTATTTGCATTCTTTTCTTTCACTGTTAATTTGTTGTAAAAGTAAAAACTACTAAATATATTCTAGAAAATGAACAGAAAAAGAAAAGGCAAAGATGATGATAATATAATTTGCTGTCCAAGGGCATATGAGGATATTTGAAGACTCAACCTTAATAATCATCTAATTTTACAATATTATAGGAAACACAAGATGTACAAACAAGTATGCACTGCCTGGCCAAAAAAAGAAAGGTCACACACACAGGTTTTCCATCCAGTGTTTCATTCATTTTCCACCAAGATCTTGTATTGATGATGGAGAGTCTGACCACTGCACAAAGCCTTCTCCAGCACATCCCAAAGATTCTCAATGGGGTTAAGGTCTGGACTCTGTGGTGGCCAGTCCATGTGTGAACATGATGTCTCATGCTCCCTGAACCACTCTTTCACAATCTGAGCCCCATGAATCCTGACATTGTCATCTTGGAATATGATCCATTGATGGAATAACCTGGTCATTCAGTATATTCAGGTAGTCAGCTGACCTCATTCTTTGGGCAACATAATGTTGCTGAACCTAGACCTGAGCAACTGCAGCAACCCCAGATCATAGCACTGCCCCCACAGGCTTGTACAGTAGACACTAGGCATGATGGGTGCATCACTTCATCTGCCTCTCTTCTTACCCTGATGCCCCCATCACTCTGGAACAGGGTAAATCTGGACTCATCAGACCACATGACCTTCTTCCATTGCTCCAGAGTCCAATCTTTATGCTCCCTAGCAAACTGAAGCCTTTTTTTCCAGTTATCCTCACTGATTAGTGGTTTTCTTAAGGCTACACAGCTGTTCAGTCCCAATCCCTTGAGTTCCCTTCACATTGTACGTGTGGAAATGTTCTTACTTTCACTATTAAACATAGCCCTGAGTTCTACTGTTGTTTTTCTTCTGTTTGATTTCACCAAATGTTTAAGTGATCGCCGATTAAGAATCATTTGTAAAATTTCAAAGAACCAAATGGGGACAGGCTGTTCCATAGTTTGGTTTCCCCTGAATCTTCGTTTAATCTGACCTCTGCTTGGTAAAACTTTAGGAGAATGAAGACAGTTGAATAAATGTGAACCTGCGAATTTGCTATAAAGAAAGTCTTGAACTGTTCAGGAATATACTCATCACTCAACACATATATGAGACATATCGATCAGACTTGGGATGCAATCCTGACAAGTTTTCCTTGTGTGTGTTCCCTCGTTCTTCTGTTTTCTTTTTGGATTATTGGGATTACTCCCCCTCACTCTGCAGCGCTTTCTGTTTACTTCATTGTAAATCTCATTCAGCTGAGCTTTATTTCATCCAGCCTTGCTTCCTAGTGTCTGTTTTACCTTCGTCTACCACATCTACGACATCCACAAACTGCGAGGAGGAATGACCCACTCACACACTCAACGAGTAGAATCTAAAAGTAGCTCAGGCTCGTGTTGGTGCTTTATCTGCTCTTCACATCACTTCCTGTTCCACTTCTAAAGTGTAATTAACGCCGTCTTCATTGAGTAGAGTTACGTCCCTAAAGTCTCTCACCGCTGTGGTTTGCTGCAAGGTGAAACGTTTGTGGCGGTAACGAATTCAAACCCCGAGAGACGATTCGTTGTCGGCGTCGCTCTCAGATCAGCTGTTTCTCATTTGGTGTTTAATTCATCTGCTGATTAGGTGACGAGGAGCCCGGGAGGAGACGAAGACACTGAAGCTGATTCCCAAAGTAATTCAGGCAAGACTCAGGCAAACAAACTCCAAATTAACCTGAAAGAATCAGCTGCTAAAAGCAACATTTATTGAGATAGGCTAATGTGAATATAAGGTCTCACAGTTCACTCTGGGAATCTCCAAATTGAATTCGACCTTAAAGACGAAAACACTTATATAAAGCATTAAAGTTGATGAGGTCAGTGCAGAAGTGTCTGTACACATGCAAATATAAGGTGTAACGTCCACACTGCACATCAGAGCCATGAAATCTAAGACCCTCTTTGTAGACCTCATGGAGAAAACTGTAGCAAGGCACAGATCATGGTATGTACGGGTGTAAAACCTCCTAATGACTCCAAAGACTCTCCAGAGCAGATGCTAATGGCAGCGCTGCTTTCCACCAGTCTGTTTTTGCACATGTAGACCTCTAAAACTAAACCACGTAGATTTCTATAAACGTTATGCTCTAATTGGGTGGGAGAGATGCATGAAAATCAAAGTATTGCACGAGTATTCGCGATATACAGAGGTAAAATGGTTACACATAACTTATAACAGAGTGTGAAGTGTTAAGAGTGACTCAGTGTGAGGAGTCATAAAGTCTAACAGGACTGAGCTCCTGTGGCGTTCTGTGCTACATTCATATAGGATGAGTCTGTTACTGAAGGTTCTTCTCCTTAAACTGCCCACTGTCTTGTCCAGGATGGTCTTCACTCTTGCCAACATCCAAGAGTCCAGCTCCACCTCTACAACACCACTGGCCTTGAGGATCAGTTTGTTGAGTCGGCATGTAACGGCGAGCGGGACGGGAGCGCACTGAGCCACCATGGACTCATAAAACATCCTCAACGGAGGAGTCGACTCTGGCCCTTCCTGTAGAGAAAATTCATTTTGTTATTTTGTTAATTAAATTAATACTATGGCTCAGAGATAGACTGGAGACCTGTCCAGGGTGTACCCCGCCTCTCGCCCAAGAGTGCTGGGATAGGCTTCAGCCCCCCGCGACCGTTCACAGGACAAGCTCTTACAGAAGATGAATGAATGAATGAAATTAACACTATGTATGCTAAGTTTGACCGAGTGTAGTAAAACAACAGGTATAAGTTCTGAATAGCTTCTTTAGTCATAGATAGATAGAGAGAAATTCGGTGGCCAGTATCTGTGTGAGGTGAAAAAAGGAATCTCCACTCTTGCAGTGAGGATCTTGAAGTCAGCGTCTCTTTATTCAAGCAGTGCACAGAATCTCCCACAACACAAGGTTATAGGAGACACATCATGCTGGCTATCAACAAGCATGTTATCTATTCTCCCTTGAGATGTCATCAAGGCCTCAGGCCTCCTGCACTCTCCTCGACCTGTTTGGCTTTAAATTCTCTCTAGGGCCTCCTGCACCATCCTTGAACTGATAGGTTTCTAAAAAAAAAACAAGACACTTAATCGTGCATGAATACGACCTGTTTACTAAACCTAATATTTTTCAATAAAGAATGCCGTGTAAAAATATATACAGTAATGGCAGCAATGACTACAGTCCAGTTGGTTCCTCACAGAGAGTCGTATGTCCTGAGGGACAAACAACCTTCTCATCCATAGATCAAGGTATGTTCTGTTATTTCATCAAAAATAAAAATGATTGGGGTGGGGGGAAAAAAAATTATTGTTGAGGCCAACGTGGACGGTGCAGAAAGCTTCACGTGTAGATCCCTCCATCATTTATCTTTCAGGACGTTTACCTGTCACCTGGTAATACATTAATATTTGTTTTCCTGAATGAATGAAGGACATAAAAGGACGAGACAATAAATCATCTGGAGTAATGAGGATGTGACACCAAGCTGTAATAACGCACCAAGCAAAGTTACGTCACATTTCATATAACGAGACGAGCCGCATCAATAAAGACATGACAACATCATCTCTGGAGAACAGGGTCGCACCAACAAAGATACGTCTCCTGAAACACGACGAGCATTCGTTTCCGGCACTGACAGCCGACTCTCTGGGGAGCAGCTCGGCCCAGAGTCACTTCTTGGGAGTCAGCTGGGTTTAGCGACTCCCGAGCAGCCGCCACAACTCATTCACTTGTAAATTGGAGGGAAATAACCAAACCAGATGTTCTTGTTATTTCTACTCGGCCCAGGAGCGTAACTACCAGTCAGTGTTTTGGACAATTTTCAACAAGCAGCAGCCTCTCATTTTCCAGAGAACGCTGCCCCTGCTGCTGCTGCTGCTGCTGCTGCTGCTGACAGCCGGAGATGAGTGAGAAACAGGGAACATGTCCATGACCCTGCAGCTGTTTAGCTTTTAACTATTAACTCTTTCACTGGATGTGAAACAGTCCACAATCTCTATCGTGGATGAAGTTATTGCAGTTTCCTCAAAGTCACAGCTGTCCAATTTACAGCATGTCTCACATTCATTTATGCATATTAAGAACTTAGTCGTCCTCAAAATGGAGTACCTGGGTGTTAAATCCATCTTCCAAAATGCTACGGACGGTAAATTAGATTCAGGTTTCGCTGTGTTTTTAAATATTTGATAAAAAGAGAAGGGCAAACCTGGCTGCAGACAAGATATCTAACCTCGACCGTGAACACCTTCCTCTGATTTATGGTCTCAGTAACATTTCCCCTGATGAGTTTATGGCCTCAGTCGTTAGTTTCAAGTTGTCTTTCATATCATCATGGTGTTCATTTTGTAAATTTAATGGTTCCTCTGAACAAAACAGACGATAAAGCAGATGATGCCTTAAGGCTGAAATACTGAGCCGATGCTGAGCTGCTTGCCAGGGTCACACTGTCGTGAGCATCTGTGGACCCCGGTTTTTGGCAGCATGACTCGCATCATTGCCACTAGTTGAACCCCCCCCCAGGTGCTTTTCAGCTGATTCAACATATTGAATCTGTCGCAGAACTATAAACTGGAGACCAACTGATCAGCACGACTCGGGACAGGCCATTCATTCATCTTCTGTAACCACTGTCTCGTGAAGGGTCGTGGGGTGGGGCTGGAGCCTATCCCAGCTGTCATTGGGGCGAGAGGTGGGGCACACCCTGGACAGGTCTCCAGTCTATCTCAGGGCTAACACAGAGAGACAGACAACCATTCACACTCACACCTACGGCCAATACAGTAGCCACCTGCTGGTATGAAGAGTTATCTCCTCTCAGACAGATGGAGAAAGTACGTGCCAGCTGGTTGTTGGTTGTAATCTTTGTGGTGCGTTCAAGTGCAACTTCTTGGTCCAGACACAAGAGACATGAGGCAATGCCACAGCCTTGTCCAGGCCCTGAGACCATGGCTACCTCGTTACTGACACGTGTGCACACTCCACCTCCACCGTTGCAACCAAGTGGCTCCAATTTCAGAATGGTTCGAGTAGAGCTCCCCCTGGTGTCTGGCTGCAGTATACGTCATAAGCTCCACCCCCTCCATGTTAGTGTGCGGGACTTGGGCCCAACTAAAACACTAGGACATATCAGATATTTTTTTTCAAGGATGGTTTCAGTCGTTTAAGGTAGTTAATATAATGATGATGCACGTTCAAGTATCCATTTCTTGGATAAGTTTAGTTATACGCTATAGAAACAGGATGTGACATACCGGTTGCCATGCCAACCGCTCTGTGAAGTGATCCTGTAGGACTGTGAGAGTAGGAAAAAAATACATGAATAAGTTCAGTGTGAAAAACGTTTGTGTAAACGTTTGTGTAAAATATATTTTACACATACGGTAAATCAGCTGGGATCATCTTCCTCCTTCTTCTTCTTCTTCTTCTTCTTCTTCTGTGGGTGGAGAAATGTCCTCACAGCAGCAGCAGCGAGGGTTTGTAAAGGTACGTGATTAAACTGAGTGATACGCTGAATATCGTCATCCGTCAGAGGAATACATTAGACTCTGCTCTGCAGCCACACATTAATCAAGAAAATGTGTTCACGTGTTTATGATTGGCTCCGAAAAAGAAACATCTGACACTGAAGACTAGTCAATATGGAATAAATATCTTTTAGCAGCTCATGGATGATTTCATTAATCTGCTTTTTTTTAATGTTATAGTTTTAAAATCTTGCAACTTCGTTGATTGATTGTGTTCTGATGTTACAAGAGAAAAATCTTTTTGATATTTGAAGGTGATTTTATGAGGAAAATAACTAATATCTGAGCTTTGATTGAAGCTTAGCATAAACACTGATATCTGGCTAGTATTAACTAACATATTTGAATTTAGCCTGCAGGGAACTGAGTATATCTGATTTCCGTCAAGATTAAAGATCAATAAATAAAGACGCTCCTTGTTTCTGCAGAACTTGCTTGAGAATCAGCCCGATTTTAAGGTTTCTTCAGGATCACAGTAATTCGGTGATAGCTGCCTGTACATGTGTGGGTACACTGCAAACAGGAACTGCTAATAGGTCATTCGGCACACATTGCATGGTCCTAATTTTATATATATATATATATATATATATATATATATATGTGAAAAAGGCTTAAAAATTGAGGCCCCACCTAAAAGAACTTCTTCTTCTAATGGAGCAGGACCAGAGTGTGGGTTTTTCAGGTTAGGGTTATTCCACCACATATACATTTATTCTGTTTCAGTATCAAGCTTAATTTTAATCATGTCTTCTTTCATATTCCTAGGTTATTTCACTGCGTTTAAACGTCCATCCCCCAACAATTACAATTAATATAATCCTTAACATTAGCATAAGATATATTGATTTCTCTTGAGACTTCTCGTGATGTTTTTCCTGTAAAAGTGTGTTTTGAATATAAATTTCCGTGTAATCTAAAAGCATCTGTCAGGGTGTGTTTGCATGCCGTGCCTTCCTCTCCTGCAGCCTGGAGGGCTTTTAGTTTCCCCAACAGTCGCTTCCTGAGCGTCCCAGCTCTCGTATCTATTTGTAGAGTCAGGCCCGAGAAAACACTAATTAGGCCTTCATCTCCGTACGTGAGTGACAGCGGGGAGGACCGAGGAGGTGAAAGGAATGGGGAACGCAGAGGAGGCCGAGTGCTGGGGAGGGAAAAACAAGCCAACCAGCTCTCCAACGTTCTCCAAGCCGCCGTCTACCCACTTATAAGAACACTCCAGAAAGGTCGTGTTTGTCTAATTGAATTAGGGTCCGTGGTCTCGTTAATGTGCAGCATCAACGAGGGCTTAACAGGAGTCGCAGCTTTGATTGGAGCTGGTGCCGCTCAACAAATAATTCCCCGGCAAACAACACTATCAGGAACACCAATGACCAGGCTCGGATTAGCGCAGACAAAACTGTAATTGGATTTCCCGTACAGTTAATTGAATTGGACCAGATGTGTGTTTGCCCATGTTTGTTGTTGTTTCTGGGTTTGGGGAGTTTTTAAATCCGACTCACAGAGTATCGACCTCTGTTCCAGTCTTCCATTTTTCATTAACCCTCCCAGTTATTCTGAAGATATTTTTCCATTTCTTCTTCTTCTCCTCTCTGTCTCTTGAAGTCAAGTTGTTTTTGGAAGATATACGACTATATTCACAAGACACAACACATTCATACAGTTCTTACAATACTGCATTTTATTTCCACACTTTCCTTTTTCCATACAGTTAATTCTATTATACATTTTGATTATTACATCTTCATTATATTAAGCGTACCAACCACCAAAACAAATTTGTTGCATGGGTGAACGTTCATTCATTCATTCATCTTCTGTAACCTCTTGTCCTCTGAAGGGTCGCAGGGGGTCTGGAGCCTATCCCAGCTGTGATTGGTCTAGAGACGGGGTCCACCCTGGACAGGTCTCCAGTCTATCACAGGTCTAACACAGAGAGACAGACAACCATTCACACTCACACCTATGGCCAATTTAGATTCATGAACCTAACCAGCATGTCTTTGGACGGTGGGAGGAAGCTGGAGAACCTGGAGAGAACCCATGTGGACACAGGGAGAAGATGCAAACTCCACACAGTAATTCAAACCCAGAACCTTCTTGCTGTGAGGCATCAGTGCTAACCACCACACCACTGTGCCACAGTGTGTGTGGCAGTAAAGTCAATTGAGACATTTCCATGGACTCTAAATGATGATCAGATATACATATACACACATTTACTGGCCCAAGAAGGATCATGTTAAGGGAACAACTTGGAGTTATGATGTGTTTCAGCTGGAGAGATGGAATTTTCTAGATTCTGTTTAGAAAAATGTGGATTTTAGACTCAGAGAAAGTCAGAGGAACTTCACCGACCCTGATCTCGAAAGCCAGGATGGATGAGCTGCAGTGATTTACTCTTTATTAACGCCTCAGTCTCAGCTCTGATGTCCTTCTTCAGGGACACTTTAATAACTACACACTATGAATTATTAGTAAATACTTAGTTTGTCACTTATAAAACACCACTCCTACATTAATAGACAATAAATAAATATAAATGCTTTATTCTCAATTCACAAGCATGTCTATAACACGTTTAATAACGGCATTTTCATACTTAACTAGTCAGTTTATCATTTATAAATTAGATAATAAATGTATTTAGTTATCAGTGGTTCATAAGATTATTTAGAAAGTGTCAGAAAATGATTAACAATTTAAATGTACACATAAATGTACTAATAGTTAATAGATGGTTTATAAAGACGTGTTTTTACTGTAATTCATGATTAGTTCAGGTAGTTATAAAACATTTAGTAGTTGGTTTCTATGACTTTACGAAGGAGATTTTCTTCCCAACAGAAAAACGAGACAAACACAACACAACATGCAACCAGAAATATTTATTTCAGCTGTACACTCGATATAAAATGGAGAAATACACATCTGCAACCTCATAAAGAAGCTGAGGTTTATTTTAATTTAGCTCCAGTAATGTTTTCTGGTAAAATTACAGAAAATGTTATCTTATTTATGAATGCATTTCTAAACTGCTTTCTAATGTTGATACATCGTTTATAAAGCATCACTCCTTCATTAAGTATTTACTAATGCTTTACTAATGCCTCATAATGTGCAGTTATTATAAAGTGTTAGCCCGTCTTCACACAGCATTAATGGAACTAAACTGAAACCAGTTCGTTTCTACGTGTGAACAAATCAGACAATAAATAAGATTAACAGCGACATCTGATCCTACAATCAGTCAGTCTCAGCTCCTGTTTTTATGTCTGACATTTCTTTGGTGCGTAAATCATGGAGCTCCTCTGGGCCTTTAATGAGTCGTAATGTTTTCTGCAGTTTTATCTTGATGGCATAAAAAAAAACACACCAAACAAGACGAGTCATGCGCCAACGAGCCTGCAGTGCAGTGTGGGTAATTAGGCATCCCGGACTAATTAATCATCCCATTCCTCCTCCTCCTCCTGCTTTTAAAGAGAAGATTAGCAGCTGGCCGGTTACAGTGAACCAAACCTAAAAGCTCTCATCACATTAAACACCTGAAGAATCACGCGCTGTAGTTCCTTTGTTTTACGATGATTGATCACCGGTTGAGAAAAGAGACAAACGCAAACGCTCCGATAAACGCCGCTCAGTCTCTTAGAAAAACCGTCTCATTACTGTGGAGTCATTAAAGATGGAGACGTACCAGAGAAAAGAGGAAACACCTGCGTGCATTAAAAAAACATTAAATGTCATATTAGATTAAAAGCACGCTGGAATACATCAGAGGAACAAACTCACCCTGGAGAGATGTCTTCAAGGTCCCTGCATTTTTATTTTATTTATTTTGTTTTTGGTTATTTAAGTAAAACCAGAAACGGAAACTGGAAAGACAAGACTGAAACTTTTCTTTTATTCTGTAGTCTAAAACAAAAAAGAGGAAGTTAATACTAGACTTTCTTTCTGCTAATGTGATTTACAGAATGAAAGTGCAACAAGTCAAAAACAAGGAAGTAGTTTCCACGGTGAACACTGGTCCAGGTCTGTCTGGTCCAGGGAATATTTGTCATTTTAAAGTCATTTTTAGCCGGGAGGCTTGGAAGCTAGGAAGAGCTACTACTAGCTGGGAGGCTAGGAATAACTACAGACCATCGTACAGAGCTGGTCTCTTCTGAGTTATGCTGATCAGTTGGTCTACACTTTATTCAGCCTAGATGATCATGTTGTTGTGGAAATGTTTGTGAACGTTCAGAAGAGATGAAATATGAGAAAAGTCTTTTGAAGTTTGTTTTGCTTTCATTACTCTTCCTCTGGTTCTCTCAGCTGATCAGCCAATCAGACGGATCTTTTTGACCATCGCCGTCAACACGCTGTACCGACTGAATAACCAGGGGTCCGATTAGTGCAGGACATAGCATCAAAGTAGGACCACGGACGCTCACTGATGACCAGACCTCAGCAACCCATGTTTAATTGATTTCATTAGCATCTAACGGCAGAGCTCTGGATGCCTCGGGAGGGAACTGACCTACAAGTTAATTGTCCAAAATGAAGAACCTTCTTTTTTCTTTTTTGTAAGATCTTAGAAACTTTTTTTGTGAGTTTCTAATTTATTTTTCTCTCCTTATCCCTTCAGGGCCTCCCTTTGACCTCTTCATATCAGCTTCATTATTTCCCAGACATCCAGGAAGAGATGAGCTGAAATGATGCAATTTGAAAACTGATTCATTATCTCAGTGGTTTTAATCAATATATGTATATATATATATATATATATATATATATATATATATATATATATATATATATAGGACATTACTATGGGGTGGGGGTGCCTGGTCTGGTCTAGGTGGGTGCTACATGTCTAAGTAACATCCACACCAATAAATGCCAGGTCCAGAAGTTTCCCAGCAGAACACTGAATTGTCACAAGATGGTTGATGTTATTCACTTCTCCTGTCAGTGGTCATAATCAAACGCGATTTTAAAAATAAAAGTGCAACAAGTCAAAACCATATTCTCCTTGACTGCCGCAAGGTCTACTCTCCATCTGGAGTTTCCAGGTCTCTCTGGTCCAGGAAGCAGTCTCCATGGTGACCACTGGTCCAGGTCTCTCTGGTCCATGGATCATTGTGTTCAGCTCTAAATAAACCTGGTTCTTCTCCAGATTCACAAGACAAATACTCAGAGAGTAATTCAGATGACCAGATACCTTGAGTCAGAAAGTCTAAAATTACATCTGAATATTGTTCCAGAGTTTTAAAAATCGTTTTTAAATCATTGACTGATGGAAGCAACTTCTTCTTCTTCTTCACCTACAAAAACTTTTGCTTTTATATGAATCAAATAAGCACAGAATATGTAATGTAATCAATTCATTTGTAGCACTAAATACGAGCTGTTAACACGTCATATGGTAATCAATACCAATGCAGCTCATCTGCTGATATATGCATAGTAACAAAAATAAGGAGATCTCATGTTGGAGTTTAAGAGAGCAGAATGATTTCTTATTCTGCACTATGTTCTAGGTTGTTTTTGTGTTTTATTTTCCTTTAAGAACTCCAGCTGTGGTTTCTGCTCACAGGAGACACCAGACAGCTCAGCAGATTTACACACTATTCACTTTAAAGCAGTAGAACTATTAGTAACACACTTTACATATGAACAAGAACCAGGACCGGACCTGTACCATTCATTTACTTTTTAGGGCGTCTTTAAAATGAGGAACTCCAGTGGGACTCAACTCATCCCATTCCTTCCTCTGTTGTCACTTTGAGGAGAGAAGTTGTTATTTTCAGCTGCACATCAGCTCCTTGTGACTCAGCGTAATTACTCCTTAAACATCGGATGTTAGAATAGAACAGAATAGAATAGAATAGAAAAGAATAGAATGTTTTGTCATTATACAGGTACAACGAAATTAAGGTGGCCTGAGGTCCCCCTTAGGTGCCGGTGAAGTATTGGAATAAAAATAAATAAAAACGTAAAGGAAATGTAAAAATATGTACAAAAATATAAACAATAACATAACAACCCCATTCACACATAATAAGAAGTCACTGTTATTGCACATCACATGAAATTACTGCACATTTGGACTAGATCTGCGTCAGAGATTCTTTTAATCTAAACTGATCGACCCTTCCAGACATTTCTCAAGCAGAACAACCAACACCATGTTCCCCTAACGGAATAAATTAAGCATATATTTGGGTTCCAGGCTGTTGATCACTCTGTGCTTTAGGATCTTCCTCTGAGATGCTGGGATTTCCTGAGGATTTACTAAAGTCAGATATATATATTTCCTGCCGGAGCAGCTGATAACAGAACATGGATGAAAAGTCTCTGCCTCACATGTGGGAGAAGCCTTTTTAATACTGTTGTTGTGTCTGGTGTAAAATCATTCATTATAATAACACTGAAGTGTGAAATCTGTCTTTTGTTTGGACCTAAGCCATGCAGGCTAACAGTCCATCAGCTTCCCGCTCTCCACTGTAGCGTGTGTTTTGGTATTCCCGTGCTCCCGCCGCTCCCACCCGTCACAGATTTGTGTGCTGTGTGTCTCTGGCTCGTGTTCGTCCTGATAAATAACAGAGCGGGGCCCGAGACGCTGCATTAGGAGATAAGAAGCTGCAAGATGAGGGAGACGACAGAGGTGCCAAATGTCAGCCTGTCACAGCTGCTGATGAGTCGCGGGGTGAAACAACTGTGACATTTCCCCACAGAGGAGGTGTGAAAAGGGAGGCCGATAAAGAAGGGTCTGCACGGGGGAGGGAGGGGGGCGAAAAAATAAAATCCTGTCTACACCTTCTGTAACCACTCTCTCCTATGTGGAGATTAAAGCCTCATTTGGACTCGTTAAAACAGGGATGTGGTCCAATCTGGCCCAGCGGGATGATTTTGTAAAGTGCAAAAATCACATAGAGGACTTTTTCTACAAATTTTCAATAAAAGTAACTGCTATTCCTGATTTGTCCACTAGATGTCGCACTGTTTTAGTGAGAGTTGCGTACATAACCCGACACTGAGACCCAGAACTAAACAGCAGATGGCAGCAGTGAGCTGAAGCTGCACTTGTTTTCCTTAAGAAATAAAGGAAAGTTCATTGAATTTAAACATTTTCATCATGTACTCATGTTACTGGTCTGGCCCCCTTCACATTAAATTGGGCTCTATGTGTCCCCCTGAACGAAAATGAGTTTAACACTCCTGCATTAAAACGACTCTAGTGTCGCGTTCGCTTTGGTGAACATTCTGGTTTTGTTTTCTTACGCTTGTCCACATTCCTGTAGCGTCAAAACATCTTCTTCCTCGTTTTAGTGGCAGTTGGCTAGTGTCAAAGCTGCCAAACATCAAAGAAGAAGAAGAAGAAGAAGAAAATCCTGTGACTAATCATGTCTGCGTTCTGGAAATAATTTACTCAGGCCTCCCAGCCAGAAGGTTCTGGGTTCTAATCCATCATGGCTGACTGGTTCCTTTCTGTGTGGAGTTTGCATGTTCTCCCTGTGTCTGCGTGGGTTCTCTCCAGGTTCTCCAGCTTCCTCCCACCGTCCAAAGACATGCTGGTTAGGTTCATTGGTGATTGTAAATTGGCCTTAGGTGTGAGTGGCATCATGGCAGCAAGATTGAGTGTGAAGAGTTACACTCAATCTTACAAGACTTACTGTGAGGGAATTCTTGGTCTTTGTCAAAATTCACCTGGATCATACAAAGAAGGCATTAACTGTGAACAGTATGTAAGGGTTAAAGTGCAGTTTTTGCCTCTGTGGGACCTTGACACGATAACCTACGCATGTATCCTATGCAGGTGCAAGCCATTATGCACTTGTCAGTCTGGCTCACTCCCTAACAGCGGCACTCAAACACTAGTCGGCGCTGTGTCTTTTTTGCCAGTCCGGTTCATTTATGTTTCTACTTCCTGCTTCACTTTCAACAATGGCGACTGAAACTTTTGCCAAAGACGAGTCGTACAAATGTTTGCATCTCCGAACCTCCTCAGTCAACCTTTCCTCCATGTGTTCCATCTTTATTGATCCAAAACAGTCAATTTGAAAATTGCGGAGATGGAGAAGCAGACGGAAATACTGAACCAGAAACATGCGGATGTTGGCGCTGATGGCCGGAACAACTACTTTACAGATCTGACGGTTACTCTGGAAGGAACATGGCTGCTTTCCAAGCTTCAGTCTCATGTTTTGAGTCAACTCACTGAGCTGCTTGACTGCATGCAGGCAAATCCTTTGCATGGATAGTGGCACAAGTATTAAGATCTGACAAAGAATATTCCAACTACAGCAGCCGATAAATGAATAACTCCTACAGCAGTCACCGTCCAGGTCAAGAAAGGCAATATGAAAGTCCTTTAGGAATTTCTACTACGACCAATCACAGCTCTTGCGATCTGCGTCGACGTTTAGGTACATTTCTGGGGACGTGCATGTCAGGCTATGGTGGTAAGGTCTACATAGAGTCTGGGCTGTCGCCGTAGCTACGGGGTCAAATTGGTGTAAAAGCAAAAACATAAAGTGTTCAGTCACAGTGACAGTTTACCTACAACATCCTTGGCAATGCAAACAGGCAAGGAAGCTTAAACTGCTGCAACCTGAACCCAGATATAAGTCTGAAGCTTTGATTGCAAAAAGAAAAAGGAACTCTTTTTGCAAAATGTTTGGAGAAATTGTCCAACCGTACGATCACAGAGCTGCTGTCTCATCTCACTTT
Source organism: Chelon labrosus (assembly GCF_963514085.1). NCBI lineage: Eukaryota > Metazoa > Chordata > Actinopteri > Mugiliformes > Mugilidae > Chelon > Chelon labrosus. The sequence goes on along the minus strand of NC_140339.1, from coordinate 2,499,095 downwards.
GGACAAGATGACCGAGCATCTTTACCAGATCACAGATATTATCCCAAACCTCCTGTAAGTCAGAAGCCAAACGCTGCGGATTTGTTTAACGGTCTGGATAAAGGTACGCCCACTTAATGTCTGAAAACGGCTCCCAAAAAAAATATGTCCTCATCTGTTCAGAGCAGATGTGTTGAAACCCACCATTAGAAAGAATCAAATCTTCTCCGGCGTGTCAGACTGTGTTTTCCGTGCAGCAGAACTGATTCCTGTCTCCTTTTTTGAAGGAAGCTGACAGCAGCGTGAGACGTGAACTCTCGTCTCTCACACAAACACGGAGACGCTCAGGGCAGTGAATTTCACAGCTCCTGCAACCGCGAGGCTTTTCCTGGCTTCCTGTTCTCGAAGGCCAAAAGACCAAAGACTGACGGGAGACGACATGACAGCGCTTCAAATGCACATATTTGTCTCGGAGGGGGTACAGTCGTCTTCGCCTCGTCCTCTCGGGAGACGAGTGACGAGGGAGGGGGAGAAGGGGGAGTTAAAAAAGCTGCAGACACAATGTTGACATGAGATACGAGACTTTGAGAACATTTTACAGGAAGTTAATAAGAAACTCCAAAGTTTAAATGGTGGGATGTGACGTGAAATAAATAAAGCAGAGATAGCGTCCGAGTCAAATTGGTTTCTATAATTAAAACACAGCCGGTGTGGTCCTGGATACACTGAATTAAACAGGCAGCGCTAAACCCTGTCACTGATCTCTCAGATTAGGACTCATTTCTGGGGATTTGTGTGGCGCTGTGCCCGGAGATAAGAACGACTTCAATAAGCAGACAGTGGGAGTGTTTGACGTGATGCTCGGCGTGCTCACCCATTCACACACGTACAGTAGCAACCCCCGCTCGCTCCTCTGAGAGACGTTTCACCTCTGTGACGCGATTTGCCGAGTCGCAAAATCAGTATCTGAACTCGCCAAGCGCTTCACGAGGGAAAACCCGTGCACCTGCTCATTAAACGCAGTTATCAAATCAGCCAATCACGGCAGCAGAGCGGCGTAGATACCCTGCAGGTTGGGAGCTTCAGTCGGTGCTCCGGACGAGCTGATGGGAGTATTTCTGAAACCTCTGACCTCCTGGATTTGGGAAAACATCCAGTGAGAGGTGACCTGGAAAAGGATGGACTCCAAGACTGAAGAGAGATCTGAGACTGCAGCGGACACAGTATCACCAAGACAGGCCGACGTCCCAATTTTTTTGTGGCAGAAAGATCTGCTGGGCCAATCAGAGGAGGGCTTTATGTGATGGACAGTTCCATGCTACAACATTATTATCTTCCATGCCACGAAGGGCGGTTCACAGTTTTTGTTTTAGACCAGAAGACGAAAGAAAAGGTGGTTTCCTCTCAATGAATCAACCCAGTGAGCTTCTTGTGAACCGTGAAAGTCCCTCGTCCCCAAAGACTTTGACGTCTCTGCTCGACCTGTGTTAATTTTGAAATTTTTTGATTTAGTCTCAGTCTTCAGAGGAAAGTGTTTATCAGTCACATTTTAGTCATTTCTATCTTTCAAAGTCATTGCATTTTTGTCAACTACTCTGCCGTTGCATTCGAGAGAAGAGAACTATTGTAAAGATCATTCAAGTACAAACAGAGTGAGGCCAAACCTTTGAGATTAGAAATGTTATTTTGCTTCAACATGTCTACAACCTTCAACAATAAACTGCAGGCTTGCAGCTTGAATAGTTTATTGTATAACTTTGTATTTGGACGTATAAACCAGAAGGATTCATTTCAGGAACTACACGTATGGACAGCTCTAGTTTGCTAAATGCTAATCTGTTATCCACTCTACTGTCCACTGTTTAAATATGTGTCAGTAAAAAGTCAGACGGTAATAACTTCATGTAGAGCTAAACAGCAGCTAGTAAAGTACTTAGATGAGACTTCTTTAACTTCATAGGTAGCTTAGTGACTGTGATAGAGGCTGAATGAATAGCAGAGTGATGCTCCTTGTAGCAGCTTCATAGTTTTGTTCAGCTACCATCAACTGTCTGAGATCAGATCCAATCCACGGACAAGGATGCAGATTTTAAAAGACAGCACTAAGAGATCATGTATTTTGAATGTTCGATATTCAGATAACATCTTATCATATAAAATGACGTTCTAGTCTCGTATCGTTAACATTTCCTCATAGTTTTTATTATCAGATATCAGTTTTAGCTCGTCAGCGTCACTGTCTATGTAAGCTACGTAAGCCGAGCTGTCTGCTTCCATTGGTCGACGAAGATCTGCTCATCCTGAATATCAATCAACCCGTGACCTTCTCCAGACTTCTCCTCAATCGTGTAAAACACATGGAGGCTGACAGGAATCAGCGTTGTGGGCTCGATTAGGTTTGTGTGCAGATTTCCTCCGAGCCTCATCTCCTCTCTCTAGCCCAGGTTTAGCGCTGACTCTTTATAGTTTTAAAATGTATCTGAGTTTTCTCAGCAACACTTTTTGCTCAGCTTCTTTATTTTCCCCCCGGCAAGGCGAGCGTCCCACTGAGTATACCTGCTGGCTACAGGTTGTTTCTTCCTCTAAAAGGACTGTCTAGGTGGATAACATCGCTCTTGAGGTCTAAGACCCTTGGGAATGTCGTCACTTCAGCAGCAGCGCTCCTTTTTTCTCAGTTAGCGATGTTTGAACCTTCGTATTTCCTGCCCCTCAGGACCCTACTGTACTGGATACACCTGCTGTGTGAAGGGCTTTATTGATTTTCAAAGTCAGATTGATTCCACTCACTGCTGATAATCAACTGTCCCTGCAGCGCCCGGGAAAATGTACCCTTCAGGTATTTACACACAAATACTGAAAAAAAAGTTTTTCTCTGGCTTCTCTCTCACCGGAGAAAACAAGCTGCTCATAAGTTTCACTCCCAAGAAGTTCTGTAAAGTTGTTTCCGAAGGTGGAATAGAACAGAAAGTCAACACTTTGATAAGAAATAGATGTGAAAATGACTCAGAAAAACACTTTAACAGGAAACAAATAGAAGATAAATTTAGGAAGAGGAGCTGAGGAAGGATCACTCATCCATGATGCACTGGAAACAGATTTTGTTGGTGGCACCGTGGAGGTGAAAAAAAAAAATCAATGAATGGAAACATTTGAGGAATTTGAGAAGGTCAAGCAACTTCCAGTGGCTCATGTCACCAGCAGTGACATGAGCCACATGACTAGACTGGTGCCTCTCCATGTGGATTTCATTATAATCAGTTTCCAATGGAGAGACCCCAGAACAACTTTCTGTTACAAAAATGACACATCTAAAAACACTAGAGAGCAGAAAGTGTCACGGCAGAATTATGGACATTTACACTAGTTATTGTATATTTTGTATTATATGCATCTGTTTATATTCTATATCTAATATTTTTATGTTGTTAGGTATTGACAGCAAAAGAAGAATTTCATTGTACAAGGAAACATGAAGTCATTTTTCTTTTAACTTTATTATTTTTTTAATTTCCTTTGTCTTTTCCCAGCACTGTGATTACACTCACCTGTCCTGTCTTGTGTCTTTTTGTCTGAAAGCTCCTCCCCCTCATTGGTTTCACCTGTGTCTCATTAACCCATCAGCCCATGTGTGTATATATAGACCTCTCTTTCTCTTCTCAGTTTTTCATTACTTACTTTCTGGTTGTGGTTTCCTAGTTGTTCCCTGGTTGCTGGGTTTTTTTTTTTTGGTTTTTTTTTTACACTCTTTCAGTTTATGGGATTGTTCTGAATCACCTCAGACTTATGTTTTGACTACCTGCTTTTTCACACTGCAGCTCTTTCTGTTACCTCAATTGTAATGCTTCATCAAGTTTCCTTGTTTTTTTGTGTGTGCATGTTGGTTTCTACCTCCTTGTTGCTACACGTCATAATAGAAAGAGAATGAAGGTGGACTATGGTGTATCTGAGTGCATAATGTGCTCACTGAGACCAACCTGGAGATACACTATATTGCCAAAAGTATTCACTCATCTGCCTTTCCATGCACATGAACTTAAATGAAATCCCATTCCCAATCTATAGGCTTTAATATGACGTTGGCCCACCCTTTGCAGCTTCAACTCTTCTAGGAAGGCTTTCCACAAGGTTTAGGAGTGTGTTTATGGGAATTTTTGACCATTCTTCCAGAAGAACATTGGTGAGGTCAGACACTGATGGATTTAAAAGAGTCTGATTTCTGCAAGTTATTCTAGAGGGGGACATATCATAGAATAAAGGCCAAGCACAACCACTTTGTCTATAAAGTTCTATAGTGATCAATGTTTTGAGGCATTTCAACGCTTAAATCTGATCAGATCATTTGATTTAGAATCCACTGAAACAGTCGAGTTGGAATCACTCCCTTTATCAGGCGTTACTGTAGCTTGTTAGGGCATCTTATGAACCATCTTTAAACCTAAATCTAACCAAAGCTCTCAAACAGCTTTTTAACGGGGCGTGAGAAAGTGAAGAGTGGCCGAAATGTCCCCGCTTCACTGGTCTGAAACTGGTCCTCGTATAACTAGTTTTACGAGGCCATACACACAAACTTCCACATTCAGCCCTTATGTCTCAGTGGGTACTCTGTAGAGGGGTTTGGGTGTTGTTAATATAAAGGATTGTATTTTTCATTGAACACGTTCAGTGAGAATAAATGCATTCTCTTGTGTTTTGTTCTTCGATTTTGTTTTATTCTCGTGGTGTGTGTGTGTGTGTGTGTGTGTTTGGTTGTGCAGTACACGGCATTCAGAGCTGTGGTGTCATGTGGAGGTCAGTGTGTCTATAAATATGACTGACTCACCAGGGTTGGTAAAAACAAAAGAACCTGAAAAAGTAGAAGTCAGTCAGTCGGTCTCGGTGGTTTTGTTTCTATAAGAGGCTCCTTCCTCATTTGATTTAGTGATTTGATCCATTTGTTTGTCTGTGAAGTCATCCAGATCATGGTATATCCCACAGACTGTACGTCACAACGTCAAAATAATAATTGTTTGAAACCTACTAAAGGAGTTGTGCCGTAAACTGTGCAAACTGACCTCTGACCAGGATCTTTGGGGTTCTTTTTTGGGTAAATTAATTTGTAAATTGTGAGACTGTAAGTGAATTAATGTAATTTACCAGCTAGCTAAACCAACACTCCACCATTAAGCTCTGTGGGAAAAATGTTGGCAATCAGCAGTTAGCATTTACAAAGTCTGGATCCATCATGGTGCTGGTAGTGTATAATCTAACACTTTTTTGTAATTGGTGGAGGTAGAGCAGAGCACAGTATTAACCAATCACCAGTGTGGGCGGGTCATTGATAACATGGCTCCACTCTCTGACAGTACTGCTCTGACTTTGGTTCCAAACCATAGACTGTATAAAGATGGACAGTGGAACAGCTCCTGTAAAGTGAAGCCAAAGCAAGTAGAGCTCCCCCTGGTGTCGGACTGCAGTATAGGTCATAAGCTCCACCCCCTCCATGTTAGTGGGCGGGACTTTCGCCAAAATAAAAAACTAAAGTACACATCATTTATTTATTTTTCAAAGATGGTTTCTGTCATTTTACTCAGTTAATATAATGTTGATGAATGTTCAAGTGTTTTCTGAGAAGTTTAGCTTTTGTTATTTGACGCTATTAAAAAACAGGATGTTGCATCATGATGATTGACAGTTGCTATTGACAACCACTCAGTGAAGCGATCCCCTAGGACCGTGAGAGAGCTGTAAAATAAATAAGTCCAGTGTATAATCCAACATTTCCTTGTAACTGGTGGAGGTAGAGAGTGAGTCTGGAGGAAATACTGCTCAAAGTCTGGCTCCAAACTCACAAGATGGCGCCGCCCATGTCCCAGGGATACTGGCCACTGAGAGGAAGTGAAGACCAGCATCCATATTTTTCATCCTAGCTGCATGTCCCCCTCGTTGTTTCGGCTCATTTCCTGGATCCATTTGTTCGTTACATAATCATCTCTGAATGGGGGGCTGAGTGGGCGGGCACCACCTGCTGCGACTCAAGACTTCACCAGCGACACGTCAAGTGTGTTCCAGAGAAATAATCAGATTTGCGAAGATCTTCCTTCGAATTGCCGTTCGAGCAGCAGCAAAAATATAGGAACATATTATTCTATGTAAATGTGGATGCGCTGATGGCGAATGAACGCTCTGATTTTTTTAAAGGTGAGAAGCGGCGTGGTAGATATACATTAGCACTTTTCGCCTCCTCCTCCTTTATATTTGTTTGTGTGACCTAAACAGCAGGTGGTGGCAGTCATTACAGATGATAAATATTTAAATCCCACCCTCCACGTTTACTGTGGATGGGAACAGAAGCTGTTTGCATTCCAAGCCTGAGTGCACAGCTCACCGGGATTCAACAGCCAGAGAGGCGGACACAGGAGGCAGGAGGTGTGTGTTGTTGTGTGCGTGTGCACTTGTCAACCAGCGTAACAGTGGACATCGGCGTCGTTACACACCAACAAACAGGGGACTTACAGTTGAACAGGGCACATTTTTTAAGTCCCCTGTTTGTTATGCCTTAAATCAAGCTAAAATCATGTCTAAGACGCTCTCGTGAAATTTTTTAATATTAAGCAAAGTGGGGACTTGCAGGTATGTGAGTGTTAAACCCCATACTCAGCGGTGCCTCTGCTGACTGGAGCATGGATTTTCACACGTCATTCACACGCGTCGTTTCTTAACACTCCTCCATTGTCTGAATGGCTTGCAGCCCCAGCCAGTCATTCAGATAGTAGTAGGGCTATTCATCAAACTACGTAGTGAAGAAACCACTCTATTGAAACACAATTCATCATGCATTTGAAACAAAATATAAAGGTTCAGCTTTAGAAGATATCAAGTAGATAAGTTTCGAGCTTGACACTATTAAAATAAAGGACTGCCCAGGAAGCAGGAGATTAAGTAAATTGGAAATAAAATGGTCAGACGAATTAACCTCTTTTCGGTTTTAAGTAAGCAGTAATACCTTATTTAGAGTCTGACTTAATATCAGATTTTGACTAGACCGTAGACCATTTCAAAATACTCACCAAACCAGTTTTCACAAGGCCTGGATGTCAGTTTTCAACGTGTATGCTCAGTCTTTACCTAAAGGAATATAATTTGTTTGTTGTTGTACATTACGGAAAAACGTCCACACTTATATAGCATGGATCGACACAAGTCCACTGATAGCTGACGAATAATGACACAAGTTCGTTCTTGGATAGCATAGAGCAAAAGGCACACTCCAGCATGGATAAATAAAAGAAACTAAATTTAATTTATGATACTTGTGTGAAACTAAAGCTTAATGTGCATTTCCTAATCAGTTTCAAGCTTATGACTGTCTTAAACAAAATGCTACCCACAAGGCAGCAAAATAATTTGTATTATATAATAATTAAGTATTATAGTATACAAAATAGTATACAAAATAAAATAACACCCAATATTTAATTAATAAGTATTTAAAAATTAAACGAGAAGGAAAAGAAAAACAACCAGGATGAAGTTACAAATAAAATGGGTAAGATTATTTATATTTTTATTCACTCTGATCACTTTTATTAGACATTCAAAGCTGTCTAATCCAAATCTCAAAAAACTGCTGCTGAGATTTTACAAGCCCTGGATTCCACTTTATAATAATAATTCACAGATATAGTAATTTGTACATACAGGGATACAATATTTGCTCATACACATTACCAAAAACAAAAAAGGTCCACTGTTGGCTGGCGAATTATGACACAAGTTCCCTCTTGGATAGCACAGAGCGACAGTCATACTCCAGCATGGGTGAAAAGAAGAAATAAGCGAGAATATTTAAAACTTAACTCAATATCTCAACTAAATAATTAAATAAGAATTAAACATGATTAGTTAATATGTTCTTTGTTTTTGTTTTAAATACAGCATGATGGCTCTATTAAAGCGGAATTAAAATGAAGGGCTACTCAAAGGGCAACAGAGTGATAAGGACCTGAAAATCTAAAAATGGGCAAAGAAAATAAAAAAAAAATAAAATGGTTTATAGCCAGATCTTCTATACTTATAGAAATCTATTTTATTTTTTCATTTGCATTACAGCAAAAGGTCCACATTTAAATAGTGTGGAACAACACAAGTCCACTCTTGGCTTCCGAATAATGACACAAGTTCCCTCTTGGATAGCATAGAGCGATACTTACACTCCAAAATGGATGAATAACAGAAAAAAGCAAAATGAATGGTAGTTTTTTGTTTGTTTTGTGGGATGATTTAATGTGTTTTTTGTAACAAAACACAAAGACATTAATGTTTCAAGACAGAAAGGCCTGCATGGCCACCATGAGCATATTATTTACATCTTAATATTAACCTGAAAACTTAGGTCACACTGTTTGAACAAATTTGTCTCTTAAACTAGTAATGTCAGCCCTGTGATGGACTGGCGACCTGTCCAGGGTGTACCCCTGCCTCTCGCCCGATGACAGCTGGGATAGGCTCCAGCAGACCCCCGTGACCATTAACAGGAATAATCGGGTATAGAAAATGAATGAATGAACTAGTAATGTGAATGTTATTTTGACGGTTGTTTTGAGAATAGGGGAATAGATTATTTATCCTCTTCGTATGTTTCATATAATTACCGAGATAGAAAAGAAAACTCTACATCGAAACGGTGAAGTGACACAGCACAGATCCCAACTTTTAATGCTGAATCGTGGTGAGTGCTTTAATGTATGCAGCTATACATTCCTAAGCATGTAGATTCTTTATTCTCTTTGTATGTTTCATATAAACCATACATATGTTGTAGTAAGCAATGTAATTTTACTTAATTTTTTAGGAGGAGTTGCATATTTTTTATGGGAAACAGTGAAGTGACACAGCATCCAAGGTCTTCACAGATCTGAACTTTTAAGGTTGAATTGTAGTGAGTGCTGCTGTCTAAAAGTGAGTGACATCAAGCAGGGAGAGAGTGTGAATCTGTGGTAATGAGGTTATCAGTCCTTCAGTGTCTGCATTGTGGGGGATGGTAACCATTGGGCCTTTCTACCAAGGGCTTCAGGGCTGCTAGCTACTCATAGCCAAGACGACATTTCCAACTCAGACTGAGACACAACTCACGTGAAATGAAAATGATTGATTTAACACAGAAAGGTTTGCAAAAAATTTCACACAAGCTTGCATGGCCACACGAACTTCAGTAGACCAAAAGCATATTACTCATATCCCAATATTGACCTGGAAATTTAGATCCTACTCTTTGATGAAATTAAACTTTTAAATTAGTGTTACAATTGCTTTTAAAATGTTATATTTGGATGGGAATAGAGTGTTGTGACCCATCGCTGGAAACACAAAATATTTCCCAAATACTGGAAGTACAGGATTTAGGAAATTAAATATTTTTTGCTATTTTAGGGAAATGTTTATTTCCCTCAGGAGATACAGAGCAGGAAACACAATAATCAACAATACATGGTTTTCTGTCCTGAAGTATACATGCAGGAGTATGAGTGTTCCACTATTGCATGGGAGACCTATGTCAATTTGTTGATCATTACATATTTCTGGGACTTTCTTTAGTTGTATAGGATAAAGTTCAAAACATTGTTTGACACACAAAGCTCTTTGTGTTGGCTCTGAGAGAAATTGATGAATTACATGTCCATATTTATAGTGTATACAGACAAAAGTTGATAATTACTGATAATGATAATTACTAAGCAAGGAAAGAAATTTTCCTCAACCAATATAAATGACCCAGTACAACTATGGTCCTCACCAGTGTAATCCAACATAAAACCCAAATTTGGGAGGAAGTTTGTTATAAGATTTGCTTCACAGTACCAGGTATTAGTTAGCAATTTGTGCTTCATCCAAAGGACCAGTCACTGTCCAGATAGTTGGCCAGGATGGTATATATTCGCTATCTCACAGAAGGTTCACAGGAGTCTTTGTTGCATTTTGGAAGTTTTGCACTAAACGACACGTGTCCCCTGTTAGATGGTGAGAAGTGACATTCACACTCCCATAGTACAGAAAAAGACATAGACAGCCCTATTTTATACCACCAACAATCACAAACCTGTCCCTCAGCAAAACTGGATGCTTCTGTAGCCTATACTGTATGCTGTCAGATGCAGTTGTTGATAAGATAGAGTACTGGGAGATGAAGGAGGCAGAGGGTCGACCAATGATCACAAACCTGTCCCAAATATTAAAGTACCAGTGCACCGAGCTTGTAAGGGGAATGGGAGATAACACTATGACTGTTTTAGTTCATGTAACGCCCAAAACACTCCTATGATTAATTAAGAGACTAAATGCAACACCTTTGGACGTTGTATCTTTCTTTGCTCTGGGCTTATGCACAGTTTAAAAGTGGAGTTGGACATTGTACACATTGAAATGCCCTAATTCCCCTGTTTGATAGAACTAAAGGACACGTGTCCCCTGTTAGATGGTGAGGAGCGACATTTACACTCCCATAGTACAGAAAAAGACATTTAGAGACTGAACTGAAACACTTAATCAGACGAATAAAATGCTCTAGTATAAAATATTCTGTGGCTGATGTGGACAATTGGAATAAACATTAATGATTCAAGACACGAAGGCCTGCATGGCCACCATGAGCATATTACTTATGTCTTAATATTAACCTGAAAACTTAGGTCACACTGTTTGAAGAAATTTGTCTCTTAAACTAGTAATGTGAATGTAATTTTGATGGATGTTTCGGGAATAAGGGAATAGATCATTTATCCTCTTCGTATGTTTCATATAATTACCTAGCTAGAAAAAAAACCTCTACATTGAAACAACGAAATGACACAGCACAGATCCCAACTTTTAATGTTGAATTGTGGTGAGTGCTTTAATGTATGCAGCTATACATTCCTAAGCATGTAGATTCTTTATTCTCTTCGTATGTTTCATATAAACCATATATATGTTGTAGTAAGCAATGTAATTGTACTTTTTTTTTTTTTTTTTTTTAGGAAGAGTTGCATATTTTTTATGGGTCTACAGGAACCTCTACATAGAAACAGTGAAGTGACACAGCATCTAAGGTCCTCACAGATCCAAACTTTTAAGGTTGAATTGTAGTGAGTGCTGTCTGAAAGTGAGTGACATCAAGCAGAGAGAGAGTGTGAATTTGTGGTAATGAAGCTATCAGTCCTTCACTGTCTGCATCGTGGGGGATGGTAACCATTGGGCCTCTCTACCTTGGGCTTCAGGGCTGCTAGCTACTCATAGCCAAGATGACATTTCCAATTCAGACTGAGACACAACTCACGTGAAATGAAAATGATTTGATTTAACACAGAAAGGTTTGCAAAAAATTGAGCGTTTGGAAAGAGTAAGTGAGAGATAGAGCGGAGGAAAGTCTGCGATAAGGAGGGTTAAATGGATGGCAACGAAAACCCAGGTGGTAGTGGTGAGAGTCATCCACCCACCTGAACCAAACTCATGCCCATAAAAGGTTGTCATTCAGCAGTGTGGAAGTATTTTGGATTTAAGCCACACGATGACAAACAGTGTGAGGTGCATAGTTAAGTGTGTTTTGCCCTCGTTGCAGCATTACAAGTTTCCTCAGTCATCTTATGTTTTTTTGTTTTGTTAAAGTTCATCAGTGCAATAAACATTTCGTGAAAAAAAATTGCACCAGAGAAGCGTGATCTCAGTTCTAAGCAAACTTTTTAACTGCAGTGGTTCACTCCACACTTTTGAAGTGTGAGGTGAAACACTTTAAATGAACTATACACTTGTATCTCAGTGGCACACAATACAACTCTAGTTAACCAAACTCAGTGAATAGATGAAGTTTCAGAATTTGTGCTGATCCTGAAAGAAGCTTTGTGTGACTCCTTCAGAGGTCCGTTTTAGCAGCCCATTTCCATACAAGTTAAACTATACAAGTCCAGGATTTAGGATTAAATATTTTGTGTTTCTTGTTTTACTGACAATATTTCAGAAGCAATTGCAACACTAATATATGAGTTTAATTTCATCAATAAGTGTGACCTGTGTTTTGAGGTTAATATTTTGGACAACAGTAAGATGCTTATGGTCTACTGGAATTTGTGTGGCTACGTGGCCCTTTCTGTCTTAAAATAAGCCCCATCAGTATATTGTTGTCCTAATTGTTTCATTTCAGATTTTCTTCATCATATGTGCCCAGTATTGTGTGATACAGTCTATCGTGATCAGAAAAAAAAAATTAACTAAAGGTTAGTGTATTTATACCCATGACAAAAATGGAGATGGATAGTAAGAAACAGCAGCAAATCCAATATCTTATGGTGGTAAAACATAATCTTGCAGTTTTTCATCAGTGCAAGTCTTGGGGTTAATCTAGCCTCCATCTGATTTGTCCTATATATCATCTCTAATAAACTTATAACATACTGGTCTTCCAAGGCAGTACTTACTGTATCATGGACTATATCAACTTATACAGCAATCCCTACAAGGACTGTCCGCTGTTATCCTAACAACAAGCCTTGGATCACCAGCCAGATGAAGGGTCTGCTGAACAAGAAGGAGCAGGCCTTTAGATCTGGAGATGAGGACAAGTTGAAGAGGATACAGTGGCAACTCAAGGTCAAGCTGAGGGAATGTAAGGACGACTATAGGAGGAAGCTGGAGGCCAAACTCCAACAGAACAACTCCCGGGATGTGTGGAGGGACATGAAGTTGATCACCGGCTTCAACATCAAAGCCAAGCAACAGATTCAGCTCTGGACCCCCTGCTGGCCCTCCACCCCCCCACCACTCCACTCTAGTCTTTACACCCCACCCCCCACCCCCAGACGGTCAATCAACAACTCACCAACTGAATATCCTGCTGAAAGCAATCCAAATTCAGAACAATTTCAACAAGTTCAGAAACTTCAAACAAATATAGTCCTCTCTATTTTAGGCAAATGTTTATTCCCCTCAGGAGAAGCAGAGCAGGAAACACAATAATCAGCAATACATGGTTTTCTGTCCTAAAGTATACATGGAGGAGTATGAGTGTTCCACCATTGCATAGGCGACCTATGTCATTTTGCTCGGAGAAAGAGTTGAATTTGTTGAACAGTACATATTTCTGGGACTTTCTTTAGTTTTATAGCATAAATAATTCACACATATAGTAATTTGCACATACAGGGCTGCAATATTTGCTCATACACATTACCAAAAAAAAAAAGGACATGAATCCACTGTTGGCTGGCGAATTATGACACAAGTTCCCTCTTGGATAGCACAGAGCGACAGTCACACTCCAGCATGGGTGAAAAGAAGAAATAAGCAAGATTATTTAAAACATAACTCAATATCTCAACTAAATAATTCAAGAATTAAGCATGATTAGTTATTATGTTCTTTGTTTTTTGTTTTTGTCCTAAATACAGCATGATGGCTCTATTAAAGCGGAATTAAAATAAAGGGCTACCCAGAGGGCAACAGAGTACCTGAAAATCTAAAAATGGGAAAAGAAAAGAAAAACAACTAGGAAAAAATAATAAAATGGTTTATAGCCAGATCTTCTATACTTATACAAATCAATTTTATTTGTTTATGTGCATTAGAGCAAAAGGTCCACACTTAAATAGTGTGGAACGACACAAGTCCACTGTTGACTGGCGAATAATGACACAAGTTCCCTCTTGGATAGCATGGAGCGATACTTACACTCCAAAATGGATGAATAACAGAAAAAAACTAAATGAATGATAGTTTTTTGTTTGTTAGTTTTTTTTCCAGCTTAATAGTCTCTTGAGAGATGATTTAATATGTTTTTTGTAACAAAACTCAAAGACTTCCTGACCAGTTTCAAGTTTGAGACTGTTTCAAATGAAGGGCAACCCATGAGGCAGCAAAGAATTTTTAAAACTTAGAAGAAAAAAGATGACTATGAACAATTCAACTAAATGGAACCTGTAAATCCACGGAATTATCCGTTTAAGCATTGACAGAAGCATCTGTAAAAGGTACAGCGAATAACCTGTTAATCTATGGAATCCGTTATCAGGTTGATGAAAGGTGTCCGTAGAATCGAGTGCCAAATAAACAGAGATGGACAGAAAAAGGTCAAAGCCATCAGGTGCCCAATTTAGGACAAAAAGAAGAGGAGAAACGAGCAAAAGATAAAGGTATGCTATGTACTCTCTGTTTGATTACAGCATCCATGTCATGAATGGAGGGCTAATGTTAATTGGTGGTATACGTTTGTTACACAACCAACTGCTTTGCCACTACCTCGAACCAGACAGGGACCACAAGGGAGACGGGTTCAGTTCCTTACCCCCTAACCTTGATAACCTGTATGCAGAACCAGCTGTCCTGAAATGGATCAAGGAGAACATCTCTGAGTGGAAAAATTGTAGCCAAAAGGGTCACCTCAATAGCGGACAGGCTGAATGTGGACTTTGCCTTTTTTCTCTCCTTGTGGATAAGAGCAAACAATGTCAACCGCATAATTTCAAAGCCAGGACCGGCCTTCATGGGACCTTTTACCTGTTTTTCCCTTTGTTTGAATCATAACAGTAAAGTTTAGTTATTTTATTTTATTTTCTGCCTAACCCCATTCCAATATTAAGACTTTGCTGAAAGACGCCAGAAAGCCATCATGTCTGACAAGAAGGCAGTGATCAAGAACACAAATATGTCTGATGAAATGCAGCAGGATGCCATGGAGAAGTACAACATCGAAAAGGACATCACTGCCTTTGCCAAAATTGTGTGTTGGCTCCCTTAAGCTCACTTACATTTCTAAGGTCAGCGATGTCACTAAGCTGAGGCATAAAGCAGAGTTCTGCTTTGTTATCAATGCCGGGATGAGGAAGTTCTTCCTGCAGGCCAGTGATCAGCAGGACCTTGTGGAGTGGGTCAGCGCTCTCAACAAAGCCACCAAGATCACAGTGTCAAAGGTGCCCGATGGCCACCAGAACTTGGAGATCCAGAAGGCTTTGCTTGATGTCTTAGGGCCCAAGAAACAAGTCTAGAGGGGTCAAATATTTGCACATATTTGTATTTCCCTATGTATACATATCAATCTGCTAGAAAAATTTCCCACCAAAACTTCTAAGTATGGGACCCCGAAAATCAGTCTTCAAAATAGTGCACTCCTTTGTCCTCCATGGAGAGGACGGGGACCTAACCATCAACCTAACCTCCGCATGCACGACCAGAGGAGTAGGGAGAGCACCAGGAGTATGGACTTACACAGACAGAGACTCCAGAGAACTACATGGTCGTCCTTGACAAGGAGGGATTCAAAGAGCTGCAGCCATCGGACCATCTCCAAGTAGAGAGCTCCATTTGGCTGCCACTTTACGTGGTCTGCAATGGCAACGCCTGTTCCTCCTAACCATTTTAGGGGAGTTGGGACAACATGAGTATTGTTTTAGTGTGTTTTATTTTAAATGCATGTTGATTTGATGTGATTTTATTAATATTTTAATAAAAATATTTGTATTGTGCATGCTGATTTTGACTTTGCCTCACCATATGAGTTTCCTTATTTATTTATTTATTGGAAAAATACCAAGTTTAAACGGTCGCAAAAAAAAATGTTTGCTTCCGTCTTCTTCCCACAGGTGGGGCACCGATGTGCCAGGTCTACTTTTATTATGGCTCTGTTTATTATGACAAATTTAGCAAGGCTGTCTCTCTGTAACCATCACTAGGTCAGGACCACCTATTAGACAAAAGTGTATGTAATCTTATTATTGCCGGTTGACTCTGTACTTGCTGTAGTGCATGTGTCAACTCCTTGCTGCAAGTAAAACTTTTAAACGAAACTCCAGTGACTCTGTGACTCTTGATAAAAGAATTTCCGTAACATTTATTTATTTATGTTAAACCCACAGAGGAATTATCTTTTTAGTCACCCCAATTTCCAGGCATCAGCTTTCAGAGGGGATCCCCTACCATGGAATTTTATTAGAAGCTCACCACAACACCCTTGTGTCTTAGAACCATTAATATGTTTGTCTATTTTATTACTAATTGTCATTACCTTTTTTTATTATTTTGATGTTGTTTTTATTATGTTTATAACTTTTAATATATTCTTTTCCTACGCTTTTTAACCAGCATTGGTTCATCAAAAGGAGCCAAACAAACATATTTTATACATTTTATTCCCCCGTCCCTCTGCAGCATTTTCTTTCCCAACCTAACCCCCCTTAACCCTACAGGATGTTACTTCAATGCACACACAAAAAAAACACAGATCATGTGAAACTTTTTTCTTCTAAGTTTTAAAAATTCTCTGCTGCCTCATGGGTTGCCCTTCATTTAAAACAACTCAAACTTGAAACTGGTCAGGAAGTCTTTGTGTTTTGTTACAAAAAACATATTAAATCATCTCTCAAGAGACTATTACGCTGGAAAAAAACTAACAAAACAAACAAAAAACTACCATTCATTTTGCTTTTTTCTGTTATTCATCCATTTTGGAGTGTATCGCTCCATGCTATCCAAGAGGGAACTTGTGTCATTATTTGCCAGCCAACAGTGGACTTGTGTCGTTACACACTATTTAAGTGTGGACCTTTTGCTCTAATGTAAATGAACAAATAGTACAACAAATAGTCTTCTATAAGTATAGAAGATCTGGCTATAAACCATTTTATTATTTCTTCCTAGTTGTTTTTCTTTTCTTTCCCCATTTTTAGATTTTCAGGTACTCCGTTGCCCTCTGGGTAGCTTTTCATTTTAATTACGCTTTAATAGAGCCATCATGCTGTATTCAAAAACAAAAACAAAGAACATATTAACTAATCATGTTTAATTCTTGAATTATTTAGTTGAGATATTGAGTTAAGTTTTAAATAATCTTGCTTATTTCTTCTTTTCACCCATGCTGGAATGTGACTGTCGCTGTGTGCTATCCAAGAGGGAACTTGTGTCATAATTTGCCAGCCAACAGTGGACTCATGTCCTTTTTTTGGTAATGTGTATGAGCAAATGTTGCAGCCCTTTATGTGCAAATTACTATATGTGTGAATTATTATTATAAATTGGAATCCAGGGCTTGTAAAATCTCAGCAGCAGTTTTTTTTAAAATTTGGATTAGACAGCTTTGAATGTCTAATAAAAGTGATCAGAGTGATTAAAAATATAAATAAATTATCTTACGCCTGCCCATTTTATTTGTAACTTCATCCTGGTTGTTTTTCTTTTCCCTCTTGTTTAGTTTTTTGAACGGTGACATGTCCTCTTTACGGTTGTGCCTCTTGTTGTACTAGCTCTGACAGAGGTTGTAATTGATTCCATAGGAGGACAGATCAGATCAGGTTGGAAACATGTTCTAATGCAGGAAAGAGTGATTACTATATGCAAAGACAGATCTAACTTGGCTCAGCGTAACTCAAAATGACTGCCTATTCCACATCAATATCTTATGGCTTATCTTGCCTGATGTGTTCTGGCACATTTTGTACACAGATTTGGGAACATTACTACTCTGCACCAGTGGTTAAAACACCCCAGATGAACTGCACACTTATGTTTAGTAACTTTGAGATTTATTTTTAATTATTATGAATCCCAGATAAAAGTCAATTTTGCTGCTAATACTGCAGCATTTGAAATTAGTGCATGCAGCGAAGTTACTCCTAATTTGAAGATAAACATTTTTTATTCTCAGAATTCCAGTGGCCATGATTATTTAATATTTGTATCACAGAGAAAGGTTTAAATGTTGATAACATTAAAGTTAAATTATCATTTGAAAGAATCAAAGGCTTGGCAGTAAACAGGCACTCATTAGGTGAAACAATGGCTGCAGATAGTGTCACTGTAGCAGTGGGAGGTCCCCTGCTTGATAGGTAGAGATCGCTCAAAGATGCAAGTACCCTCTTTGCTTTTTCTTCAAAAAAAATTAAAAAGCACATTTTAAGTAATAATGTGGTAAAAGGCCTTTAAAGTAAATTTTCTATGTAATTGTTTTTGATTAAAAATGCCCAGAAACCCAAGTCCCCTGTTAGCCAATGAAGAATGACAGTCCACTGTTAGCCTGGTTCACGTGTATTTGTGTGTGTTGGTGTGTGTGAGAGAGAGAGAGGAGGGAAGAGGTTAAAAAGACAAGCAGATTTATTCATTTAGACAAGATGCCACAGCCGCTGACTGAAACCTGCCTTTTGCGTGTTAACCGATCTCAAATTGATCTCGGAATTAGATTTCCAGGCAGGGATGCCTCTCTCGGTATTGACCTTGAAAACACCTGCTTCTTCTGTTTGTAAAAAAAAAAAAAAGAAGATAAAGAGATAAAAAGAAAAGAGGAAAATATGAGAAACTCCAAAGAAGAGGAACGTATGATAAGATGAGACTCTTGCGGAGTCCCTCAGGGCACTGTTCTCGTTCCACTCCCATTGTCCCAATACATGCATCTGGCTTCTCGTTCCATTGTTATGCAGAATGATACAATTCAATTCAATTCAATTTTATTTATATAGCGTCAATAACAATACAAATCGTCTCAAGACGCTTTACAAAAACCCGGCCTGAAACCCCCAGAGCAAGCCTGAAGGCAACGGTGGCAAGGAAAAACTCCCTTTTAACAGGAAGAAACCTCAAGCAGAACCCAGCTCATATGGAGGGACCCATCTGCCTAAGGCCAGCCGGGTACAGACAGAAGAAAGAGAGAAGAGAACAGCAAAGAGAGAAGAGAAGAGAACAGCAAGATAAACATACATCTGTCATAGATACACATATCTGACTAAAGTGTACATGTGGAATCTTATGATACAAACTGATGATGTTACATGACAGTTTGAAAATGTAAGAGGAATCATAGGCAGGTTGGAGAATTGTTCATTCAGGTAGGAGTGGATAACTTCAGGATTCCATGAAGACTAGGCAGGCTGATGAGACCACGACAACAGATGTAGTATAGAGCTCCACAGGAAACACACCACTCCAGGCCAGAGATACTCACAAGAAGAGGGGGGAAGGGGGGGAAGAGGGGGGAAGGGGGGGAAGGGGGGGGAAGGGGGGTGGGACACACACAGCAGTAAACATTCTACATAGTAATAGCACAGAATTGTATGACTAGTAGTATATAGGAAATTAGAGGGCAAGAGCTCTGTGCCAGAGAAAAGAAAGTGGAGGATGCGAGAGAGGAGAGAGAAGAAAGAAGGAGGACATGTGTTTGGTGCATCGTCCCCCAGCAGCCTAGACCTATAGCAGCATAACTAAGGGATGGTTTAGTCCAGCCCTAACTATAAGCCTGATCAAAAAGGAAAGTCTTAAGCCTGACCTTAAAAATAGAGAGAGTGTCTGCCTCCCGAACCCAAACTGGGAGCTGGTTCCATAGGAGAGGAGCCTGATAGCTGAAAGCTCTACCTCCCATTCTACTTTTTGAAATTCTAGGAACCACAAGTAGGCCTGCACTTTCAGACCGAAGTGATCTGCTGGGATGATATGGTACAATAAGGTCTTTAAGATACGATGGAGCTAGGCCTTTAAGGGCCTTGTATGTAAGGAGGAGGATTTTAAATTCTATTCTAGACTTTAAAGGGAGCCAGTGAAGAGAAGCTAAAACTGGAGTAATATGATCTCTCTTGCTAATTCCTGTCAATGCTCTTGCTGCGGCATTTTGAATCAACTGGAGGCTTTTTAAAGAGCTATTTGGACAGCCAGACAGTAATGAATTACAATAATCCAGTCTGGACGACACAAATGCATGAACTAGTTTTTCAGCATCACTCTGAGACAGGATGTTCCTAATTTTGACGATATTACGCAGGTGAAAGAAGGCAGTCCTGGTCACTTGCTTTATGTGACATTTAAAGGACATATCCTCATCAAATATAACACCAAGGTTTTTTACAGTAGTACTGGAGGCCAAGGTAATGCCATCCAAAGACACCATGTGATTAGATAATGAATCTCTGAGATGCTTAGGACCGAATACAATAACTTCTGTTTTGTCTGAGTTTAAGAGTAGGAAATTACAGGTCATCCAAGCCTTTATGTCTTTAAGGCATGCTTGGAGTTTAACCAACTGATTAGTTTCATCTGGTTTCATAGATAAATATAGCTGGGTGTCGTCTGCATAGCAATGAAAGTTTATGCCATGTTTTCTAATAATCTTGCCTAATGGCAACATGTATAACGTGAAGAGTATTGGTCCTAGCACAGAACCCTGAGGAACTCCATAACTTACTTTTGTATAAGTAGAGGAATCATTATTGACATGAACAAACTGGAATCTGTCAGATAGATAGGATTCAAACCAGTCTAATGCAGTTCCTTTAATCTTGACCTCACTTTCAAGTCTCTGTAGTAAAATATTATGATCAATAGTGTCAAATGCAGCACTAAGATCTAGCAGAACAAGTATAGAGACAAGTCCACTGTCTGAAGCCATGAGGAGATCATTGGTAACTTTAACCAGAGCTGTTTCTGTACTATGATGAACTCTAAAACCTGACTGAAACTCTTCAAACAGACCATTCTTGTTTAAGTGGTCACACAACTGATTAGCAACAACTTTTTCTAGAATTTTGGAAATAAAGGGAAGGTTGGAGATT
Source organism: Chelon labrosus (assembly GCF_963514085.1). Lineage (NCBI taxonomy): Eukaryota > Metazoa > Chordata > Actinopteri > Mugiliformes > Mugilidae > Chelon > Chelon labrosus. The sequence continues at coordinate 2,478,591 of NC_140339.1, read as the reverse complement.
GGTCTATAGTTGGCTAAAACATCTGGATCTAAAGTGGCTTTCTTAAGTAAGGGCTTAATTACAGCAATCTTAAAAGACTGAGGCACATATCCTGTTAATAAAGATAAATTTATCTGGTTCAATATGGAGATGTTAATTAATGGAAAAACTTCTTTGAGCAATTTAGTTGGGATTGGATCTAGAAGACAGGTTGATGGTTTAGATGCTGTAATTGTTGAAGAGAGCTCAAGAAGATCTACTGGGGAGAAGGATTCCAGATATTGATAAGGTCGTACAAAAGTTTCTAATGTCGCTGTACTTGCATCTTTAACAGCTGTTGGAAGGATGCCTTGAATATTTTCTCTAATGCCGACAATTTTATTAGTAAAGAAGCTCATGAAGTCATTACTACTGAGGGCTAAAGGAATAGATGGCTCAACAGAGCTGTGGCTCTTTGTCAGCCTGGCTACAGTGCTGAAAAGAAATCTGGGGTTGTTCTTGTTTTCTTCTATTAATGATGAATAATATGCTGTTCTAATACTACTGAGAGCTTTTTTATAAGTTGTTAAACTATCTTTCCAGGCTATGCGAGCTTCTTCAGAATTAGTGGAATGCCAAATTCTTTCTAGCTTTCGGGCTGCCTGTTTTAAACAGCGCAACTGTGAATTATACCATGGAGCTAGCCTCCTCCTATTTATGACCTTCTTTTTCAGAGGAGCAACTAAGTTTAAAGTTGAACTAAGCGATGCTGCAGTGCCATCGACAAAATAATCTATTAGTGCAGGGGTTAAATTGTGGTTGCTGTCGTCCACAACATTGGTACATGGCACTGAGGTAAATAAAGAAGGAATTAATTCTTTATATCTAGTTACAGCATTGTCAGACAAACATCTACTGTAATGAAATGTCTTTTCGGTTCCTGTGTAATCCATTATTGCAAATTCAAAGGTTATGAGGAAATGATCAGACAAAAGAGGGTTATGAGTAAATACTGTTAAACCTTCAGTTTCTATGCCATATGTTAGGACAAGATCTAAGGTGTGATTAAAACTGTGAGTTGATCCATTTACATTCTGAGAAAAGCCAATCGAATCTAATAATGATGTAAATGAGGAGCTAAGGCTGTCACTGACAACATCAACATGGATGTTAAAGTCACCTACTATAATGACTTGATCTGTTCTAAGAACTAAATCACATAAAAACTCAGAGAATTCAGCTAAAAACTCAGAATAAGGAGCAGGTGGGCGATACACCACAACAAAAAGAATTGGTTTTTGTATTTTCTGTTCTGGATGGGGAAGACTAAGAGTAAGACTTTCAAATGAATTAAAGCTCTCCTTAGGTCTAGGATTAATAGATAAATCAGAGTGGAAGATTGCTGCCACTCCTCCTCCTCTACCTGTGCTTCTAGGAATATGATAATTACTATGACTGGACTAGACTCATTTAAACTAACATATTCATCATCCTGTAGCCATGTTTCAGTCAAACTAAATAGATCAATCTGATGATCAGTTATCAGATCATTCACTAAAAGAGATTTAGATGAGAGAGATCTGACATTTAAAAGACCACATTTAATTTTCCTATTCTTCTGTTCTACCAATGAACTTGTACTGATTTGAATAAGGTTCCTATGAGAAACTCCTCTTTTGTTATTTATTGGTTTAAATAATCTGGGAGCAGACAGAACATCTATAGAGTTTATATAGTTTTGGGTGTGAGACAGTCCTAGAGAAGCGGCAGAGAAGTGTGTAAGACTACAACTCCGCCTCCTGGTCTGAACTCTGGGTTGTCATGGTTTCGGGGGGTTAATAAAATCGGCCATATTCCTAGAGATGAGAGCAGCACCGGCTAAGGTGGGGTGGATGCCATCTCGCCTAATCAGACCAGGCTTTCCCCAGAAAGTGTGCCAATTGTCAATGAAGGCCACGTTGTTTTCTGGACACCACCTAGATAACCAGCGATGGAATGACGACGTGCGACTAAACATGTCATCATTGGTCAGGTTGGGCAGGGGACCAGAGAAAACTACGGAGTCCGACATAGTTTTAGCAAACTTACACACCGATTCCACGTTAAGTTTTGTGACCTCCGACTGACGTAACCGGGTGTCATTACTGCCGACGTGAATAACAATTTTACTGTATTTAACCTTAGCCTTAGCCAGCAGTTTGAGGTAAGATTTAGTGTCGCCCGCTCTGGCCCCTGGAATGCATCTAACTATGGTCGCTGGTTTCTCTATCTTCACGTTCCGCAAAATAGAGTCGCCAATCACCAGAGTTGGTTTCTCAGCGGGCGTGTCGCTGAGTGGGGAAAATCGGTTGGAGACGTGAAGGGGTTGGTGGTGCTCCACGGGCCTTGTGGGACTATGCTTCCTTCGAACCGTCACCCAGCCGCCCTGGTTTCCCGGCTGCTCGGGAGCTGTCGGGGGACAGCTAACAGGAGCTATGCTAACAGGAGCTACTCTTGGTTGGTCCGCACCGGCTACAGGGCCCTGGCTAGCTGCTGGTTGTTTTTCAATGGTGCGGAACCGTGCTTCCAATTCGGAAAGCCTCGCCTCCAGTGCTACGAATAAACTACATTTGTTACACATACCATTACCACTAAAGGAGGCAGAGGAGTAACTAAACATGTGGCACGAGATGCAGGAGAGAGAAGAGGAAGCAGAGGGAGAAGCCATGTTAATTCGCTAACGTTAGCAGACAAAGTTGATTAGAAGAGAGAGTGTGTGGTTCAAAAAGTAGCTATAGAGGACAGGTGGTTGAAGATACGTAAGAATTCCCCGCAATAAACAGAACGTTTTTTGGAAGTTGAGCGACGCTAACACTCTGTAAACAGCAATACCACACAGTGCAGAAGCAGGAAATGACGCAATACGCGTACTCACGTGACGCTAGACGCTTCACGTGAGTTTACCTGCCAAAATGAATACTGATCATGCAAGCGCAGACAACCTGATCCTCTCAGCGGTACAGTAATGTTGCTGGGACAGCTACACCATGTTCATGTAATCATGTTTGTTGGAAACACTTCTAAAACAGATGGACACTAATTTGGCCCTGGGATGCATTTACTTTCCCTCCTCGCAGGTTTATTTTCCTAAATAAACACAATATTTCTTTTTTATTCGTTTGATTGGCTCGTCTTAGTCTGCCGTCAGGACTGCGAAAATGTGTTTTAATAATTTTCAGGCAGAAATGTAGAAAATTGTCTGGCACATACAGTTTGTGGCTGTTTTTACAAAACATATTAAAGTGAGAATGATAACGTGATGGAGAGCTGCAGAAATGGAAGAGAAAAGCCACTCAAAGGTGATGGGTAGTGAGTTCCAGAGTTAAGGCGCTGACTGTCTGCAGAGGATTCTGGGATATTTTTTAAATGATTAGGTTTTTTTGAGTTACCTTTGAGCCGCTGAAAATAGGGGGTTGTAAATAAAAGAAAAATAGCAGTTGTTAAACGTTTATTTATTTGTTGTTTTCATCCCTACAAATTATAGCTGAGAGTCTTTGCTTGAATATGTTCTGGTTAACAGCTAAAATAAAAATAGTGAAAATCAGTAGACACTTTTAAGCAGACCTGAAGAGCACAACAAGAGCACTGAATATCAGAAAATATGTTTTGTGCTCCGTTGCCTTCGTTTAAAATGAATCAGCTTATTTTGTTTTATTCCACAAACCACTGAAACAGGAGAGACTTTCTGTGGCGCTGTCCGCGGTGGTGAAAGGAGATTTCAGGAGTTTGCTCTGTTTGTGTTTGTGTGTTTACGATCAGTGTCTTTTAATTCCTTCTGCCCACGCAGCAGCAGCAGCAGTAGCAGCAGCAGCAGCGACACATCCACATAAACATAAATAAATACAGAAACTCCTCTTTGCCGAGAACACGACGCAACCTCACTCTGATGAGCGGTTCCAGTCTCTGGCGTAACAGATGTTGAGGCTCTTACTCAGGAATAACTGCTTCTTAAACTAATGATGCGTGCTGAGATAAATGGATGATGAGTTCAGAATGAGAGCGGAGATAATGAAGAATTGTTGCAGCTAGTTGAATAACACTTTGTTTGTGTGTGTGTGTGTGTGTGTTTGTGTGCGTCTGGCAGTCGACCATATGTTCGTTTCACACTTTAAATGCAGTACCAACTCTGCTGGAGTCTTGGGACCACGCTGCGACCCCAGCGCTCGTCAGGAAACAGGCTCGGTGATGTTTCATAAGGAAAACAACGTAAGTCTGTAAAAGTGATTGATTCTCCCGACGACTGCTCACATCAGCTCACCTCTGTTGTTTCTTTTTTTTAATTTGGCTCGATGGAATCGTGGATATGAATGTCGAAGCCACAGCCGGTGGGAGACAGAATGATGCCTTCCGACGCTGCAGCACACATCACAAATCAATGCATATTCCCTGAACGGCAAAACTAATGCACAGTTTATCTCACGTTCAGGAGGTAAATGGAGTTACGGCGGGCTCACACAGCCAGGCAGCAGCTCTTAATCAAATGTACTGAGGGGAGGAGAGAGGGGGGACGTTCTGGGGCCCGTGTTCTGTTCGTAGTATGCAGTAATCCCATAACCACAAATGAAATCCCTCTTTATTTGTGCTTGTGCAACAGGAAGTATTGGTTGAGCTCAGTGAGTAGATATGGATTCTGAAGCATATGAAAGAAATGATCTCTGTGATTTGTTTTTGCGGGAGTAAAAAAAATATATTAAGCCTTCAAACTGCTGTTTATAAAGACGCTGTTGTGGTATTAACTTTAAAACCTTTTTCTGTGTTGCTTTACTTCCTGTTTACTTCCCTCTGATTGGTTGATTGCTTTCTCCTTGCGTGCTCCTCCCTCATTGGCCTCACCTGTGTCTTGTTAACCCTCAGCATGTACATATAGCGCTGCCTTTGCCTTCGTCTGTTGAGTCCCCTGCTTGATCACGTTTGCTTGTGTTTCTGTTCAGCTTTCAGTTTTGTCTTTTCTTTGTTTGATTTTTCTTTTGTGCCTGATTTTAACGTTTCATTCAAGTTCTTTTGTTTCCTGCTCCTGTCTCTCCTTGTGTCTTCATTTGTGTCCGTCCTCCTAGCTACGCATCGTAACAGATGCAGCAAGTTGTGAGTCACAACTTGTGACTTCAAGCTTTTTGATTTGCACTGAAGCTGATTGGAGACCAGAGTTATTACTTTTGGTGAACACCTCCTTTTATGTTTGGAACCAGTACAAGAAAACATAAACTGTTGATAAATTAAAGGATTGTCTTATCTCCTATCTTAAATGTTCATGGAGAAAGATAAAAACCTGCAGTACAACACCGCATGCCATCATTTCAGTAACATACTATAGTTCATATTGCATTTTGGGTCGTTTTGACTTTGCGGGACACACACTGCCTTGTCAAAAAAAGAAAAATGTCACCACCTGGATTTAACTAATCAAATAGGTAGGAGCCTCCTATTGGATAATTACTGCATGGGTGATTATCTTTCAGCTGGAAACAAGTTATTTAACCCCAACTGATGCAATGAGTAGCTTCTCATTTCTGAAACAACCATGTCTAAAGACACATCCTGTGGTCGTGGAGAAGATGTTAGTCTGTTTGAGAAGGGTCAAATCATTGGCATGCATCAAGCAGAGAAAACATCTAAGGAGATTGTAGAAACTACTAAAACTGGGTTAGGAACTGTCCAACGAATTATTAGAAACTGGAAGGATAGTGGAGAACCATCGTCTTAGAGGAAGAAATGTGGTCAGAAAATAATCCTGATTGATGGTGATCTGTGATCACTTAAACGTTTGGTGAAATCAAACGGAAGAAAAACAGTAGAACTCATGGCTATGTTTAATAGTGAAAGTAAGAACATTTCCACACATACAATGTGAAGGGAACTCAAGGGATTGGGACTGAACAGCTGTGTAGCCTTAAGAAAACCACTAATCAGTGAGGCTAACTGGATAAAAAGGCTTCAGTTTGCTAGGGAGCATAAAGATTGGACTCTGGAGCAATGGAAGAAGGTCATGTGGTCTGATGAGTCCAGATTTACCCTGTTCCAGAGTGATGGGGGCATCAGGGTAAGAAGAGAGGCAGATGAAGTGATGCACCCATCATGCCTAGTGTCTACTGTACAAGCCTGTGGGGGCAGTGCTATGATCTGGGGTTGCTGCAGTTGCTCAGGTCTAGGTTCAGCAACATTATGTGTCCAAAGAATGAAGTCAGCTGACTACCTGAATATACTGAATGACCAGGTTATTCCATCAGTGGATCATATTCCAAGATGACAATGTCAGGATTCATGGGGCTCAGATTGTGAAAGAGTGGTTCAGGGAGCATGAGACATCATTTTCACACATGGATTGGCCACCACAGAGTCCAGACCTTAACCCCATTGAGAATCTTTGGGATGTGCTGGAGAAGGCTTTGTGCAGTGGTCAGACTCTCCCATCATCAATACAAGATCTCGGTGAAAAATGAATGCAACACTGGATGGAAATAAATCTGGTGACATTGGAGAAGATTATAGAAACAATGCCACAGAGAACGTGTGCTGTAATCAAAGATAAAGGAGATTCAGTAACATTAATGGAGAAGACGTGATGATACTCTTGAAGTTTGTAGTGTATGATTTATTTAATTTTGTTCTAGTAAGCTTCTATGAAGACGTCAAGCTCCAGTGCACCATGAAATAGTTTTTACTTTAGTTTGCACATTGAGAGACTCCCCTCTCAGAGAAGTGAACAGTAGCCAAACTGCAAGAACTGTCAAGAACCTGGGACAGAAAACGCCTCCACATTCATGGAGAGGAAGTTGAGCATCTGGAAAAACCCGAAGTTCCTCTGAGTCACCCTGTCAAAGCGGCTGACGTGGACCATCAACACCTCACTGCTGGTGGGAAAAAAAAAAAAAAAAAGTTCAGAATAAAGACTGGTCTTCCTCAGGAACCTGAAACAAGTTTCCATCAAAACTGCTGCGTAGCTTCAACAGGAGAACAGTGGAGAGCATTCTGGTGGACTGGGCTACTGTGCATGGAGCTAACCAACCTGGACACCATCTACGACAAACTTGCTGGGAATAAATAGTAAAAAAAATTAATGTAACAGAAGTTTTGAAAAATGGAAATCAGTCGACTTGTAGAAAACTATTTTTGTCAAGAACATAGTTTGGATTGCTTTTTGATTTATAGTGTTCTGAATTAGTATTCAGAATCTGACATTATTCATTATCATAGTGATCATTTAAATTAGTTTAATTTAGTTTAATTTATATCTCAATATCCACATTAAAGAACAATACAGCATGATAAAATACAGTAAACTACTGTTTTATTGTACTACAGGAGTGTTTTCTACACTGTGAATTCCTGTTAATTAAAGAACAGTAAGTTGCTGTAAATATACATTTGGTTGCAGTGTAAATAATAAGTGGACTCTAACTATGTTAACGTTGGCTACGGGTCAGGTGATCGTGTACAAACGTTGATCTTAATGTAGTATTCCACGACAGCGTCCTCTGAGGGCCTTGTTAGTGTAACTCCTGAGCCACAAATGCAGTAGAAGCTGTGACTGGAGTCTGTTTATTTCATCAAAAAGTCTGAGACGGGACGAGTTCAGGCGCCGGGGAGAGCGGCCGTCAATCACGGCTGTCAGTCAGCGTCCACGCTGCAGACAACAGAGCCTTCTATGAGGCTTCACATCTCAATAACGGAGCAGCCGTTTCAAAAACGTGCCCCTGTACGTTCATGTTTGAGGCAACCGCCTTCAACTTCAGCCTCGAGGCAGCTGTCACTGGGACGGAGTTCAAATAGTTTTAACCTTCTTCTGCAGCATCAACAGTTTGTTCACAAGAAAAAATGATATGACCTAGTTGACCTAGCTGCAGAGACATAACATTTATTTTTATTCCAAAGAAGCTCTGTGGCTAACGAAGGATGCCAGCGACCGCAGTTCCTCTACTGTCCACTAGAGGCTAGGAGTTGTACAGACTAGTCGACAAGTGTGTTTGTCGAATTCACGCTTTAAGCTTCATATCAACTAGTCACTGATCACGTGACAATAACAACATGGACGCCTCCTAGAAGACAGGTGAGGAGCCCAGTGGGTCGTTGCAGCAAACTAGCAGCGGTTCATCAAGTCTGTAGAAATACTTCACTAAAGATGAAGCTCATACTACAGTGACATGTCAGTCCTGATATACAACTAAAGTACTACTGCAGGACTGCAAGACATCCGCTAACGCTAGCAGAGGAACGGTCCAAATCCTCTGGACAGCAGTCAGTTAACAACTTCACCAAACGTCCTGTGGTAACAGAGAGAAGGAGGCCGCACATCAACTATTTGATAAAGTTATTAGACCTTTAGCTGCAGAGAAATACCTGCTACACTATCCCATCTGACAACACGCTGTGGAGTACTATTAAATGCTACTGATGGTGCTGAGGTGCTGCCTGTTTTTATACAGGCTATACATATCTGCAGTTCACAGTATGTAGCACATGAGCTGTCTGTTCTCAGCATATGTATTCAGGTCACGAATGAAGATTTCATCACTTTCTACTGTGTTTCTTTAGTGACTTTCATCACATAACAGTCGACTTTAAAGAATCTGAAGTCGCGCAATCCCTACTAGAGAACTTTCCTATTTATTTCCCTTTTCCTCAGTTTGTTGTAAACTATAATTAATAAATAAATAATTTCCTCATAATTTTTGTTACTCAGATTCACAAAAAAAAAACTCTCAGTTGAGTTGAGTTTGTCTTCTGTTGAACTGCAGCTCAGATTCTTTGCAGCTTCCCGTCTGTGTTCCAGTCGGAGCAGCACTCAGCAGCTCAGATGTGGATCTAAAGTATCCCCATGGAAATAAATGTTCTTTCTACCCTGATGTCCATTTCCTGTAAGCACTCAGAGCCTCTCCACCTTTCGGTTTTATTTTTCTCCCGAGTGTCTCTGGCACAGCGAGAGGACCTATCAGTCTCTCCGGGTCGCCCGCTGTGCGGCCGCACTGATGTAGAATATGTAAATGGCCTAAGTGCACTTCCTCACACAGCACATTGATGATAAGTGAATAGAGCTGTGGCATCTGTTGAGAGCGTGTGGAAGTGTAGAACCAGAATGTTAGGGGCTGTACATCAGCGCCATCAGAAGAGAGGAGCGATGCAATATCACTCACAGGGGTCTAAATATGTGTAAGGACAAACATACTCTGAGTTAACAATTAGAAGCAAATATCAAGTATTCAACATATCATCTAATACATTCATTTCACTAATTAGGGCTTCAACTCCCTGGTATTTATTTCTAAATTGTTTGTCTTTCATGATGTCCTGGTGTCTTTAATAGCAGAATGATGGGTTTAACCTTGCAGTGCCGTTGATCTCTCACTGCTACTATGAATAAATACTGAGGAAGGGAAGTGTGTGTCTATTAGCTTATTACCCCACAACATGGTGCAGCACCTGGGACAACACTTAGTGCAGGACAGCATTTTTATTATTAAAAGTAATGCAAATTCGCACCAGAAAGACTGACTCCAGCTTCCTCCCACCGTCCAAAGACATGCTCGTTAGGTTGATTGGTGATTCTGAATTGGCCGTAGGTGTGCGTGTGAGTGTGAATGGTTGTCTGTCTCTCTGTGTTAGCCCTGAGATAGACTGGAGACCTGTCCAGGGTCTGAATGAATGAATGAATGAATGAATGAATGAACTGTTCTTTCATTCACATCAACAATTAGTTGGTGAAGACCTTTAGCTGCTATACACGGGGAAGGCTTCAGAGATATACTGCATTATTTTTTTTTATTATCTCTGCTACATTATATTATCTTACAACACGCTGTGAGGTACTATTAAACGCTGGAGATGTGTGTTTATGTTCAGTTCTATTAGTTGACATTGTTGCTGTGGTTGTAGAGGGTGTTTTTTTTTGTTTTTTTTTGTCCTAGATGTCAGTGAATGCAACACGCGAAAGACGAAAGTTATGGTAGAGCTGAGAGTTTAGAGCAAGAGCCGCATATCAGACGACGATGGCGATGGTTACGGTGTTTACGTAGGCTACCATTTAATAGCCTGGGTGCCAGCCGAACTTAATCCCGCCCACAACATTTTTTGGTCTGGAAGTTCGGTCTGGTGTCGCTCCGTTAAGGTGCAATTATGCTCGAACAGAAACTGTTCGGACCAATCAGATTCTCAGGGCGGGCTTTATACGATGATGGACAGATGATCAACAGTAACGTAACCACGTCACCAAAGAGCGCTTGGGTTGAATTTGTTTACAAAGATGGCTGTCGCTGGAGAACTGAGGTGTAGATTTTGACATCGAGTCTGTTCTAGAAGATATCGACAGCGCATTAATTTTAAAAGAGGAACAGATAAATGCGATCAAGGCATTTGTTAATTGGAAAGATGTTTTTGCCGTCCTTCGTACGGGATTCGGCAAAAGTTTAATTTATCGGCTGGCTCCGATGTTTTTTTTTTTGTTTTTTTTCAAACTTTATTTAACGGACAGTCAAACAAGCTGGCTCCGATGGTCGCTAAGAAGATGGGACACAACATGCGTTGCACACTCCGTTGCTCTGATTGGTTATAGGTCTATCCAATTGAGTGCAGAGGCATTTTCTTTCCTGGTTCGGTTGAAACACGCCCCATAATCACAGCCCTATGGAGCGGTACCAGACTCACATTCTGACTAGAATTGAGTATGGCTACGCCAGGCTAACCATTTAACCCCTACTGTCCTTTCTATCTTTATGTCACCCATTTGTATGAGAATAATCCCATTTTCAAGATCTTCAAGGTGTTTGCAAATTACCAAGTGTTGAATGCACTAGAAGAGATGGTTAATGAAGTTCAGAGAGCTGTTGCAATAGATAGGAGACAAAAACCCTTGGAGATGTGAAGGGGGAAAAGATGAGCTAATGAGGAAACACCGTCCAAAACTTCCACCAAGTCCAACATGCTGATAGCGGGCTTGGTGCAGCGGGACGACGGGATTTTTTTTTTCTTGTCAACTAGAAGAAGGACCAACTCCGTCCATGCATTAGCAATATTTTTATGTCCTGCTTGTTTCACTTGTAATTAAACGAGAGAGTTACCTAGGCAAGACCAGCTGTGAGTAACAAAGACTTAAAATGCAGTGTTCCGTCTTGTATTTGCACTTGAATTAATACCGTGATATTACATGAAACATATGAATAAATATCTGAAAAGAACACTCACAAATGTCTTGACTGAAAACCTACAGCTTAAAATCTAATAGCTCAAACTCCTCCTCCTAGTTTGTCCAGTTTGTATAAAACAATCATTTATCTGCAGTGACCCTTTACTCATCCCGCGCCGACTCTTAATTAAAAGCTGTTCTGCTGCCTCGGCTTTATCTTCTATAGAGCCGGTCCCAGTGGAAATAAACTGGAGGAACAAAACATTATATAAATAGTGCAGCGTTACTCAGCAGTGGCCTTCTGGATGTATTATACTCTAAATGTCTATATGGTGGCTGTCAGACGTTCTCGGAGCATTCCTGCGTTTTCTTTGTGGATTTCTACAGAATATTTTCTCTCTGTTTTAACTCCTTTACTTTTGTTGATCTGAGAATCAAAGGAGCAGAAGCAGCAGCAGCAGCAGAAGCAGCAGCAGCAGTAGTATCGCGTCTCCTGCAGACAGGAGCGCTGCAGGAGGCTGTTAGCATCTATAAAGGAACATTGATTCAGTAGCCAGTGCATTACCGTCTTTGTGGACGTTCTGTCTCCACACAGACTCAACAATCAACTCCATTAATGCAGCTCTCTGAGGCGGCTTCCTGCTGCGACGAGTCCCGGTCTGAGATACATTTTAAGGGTTTGTTTTGTTGCTGCTGGAGGATGGAGTGATGTCTGTTTTACCTCCACCTGCATCGCCAGCTTCCTGCTCTTCCTGCTCTTCCTAAAATGCCATGACAACCTCTAAAGTGGATTTCATGCGTTGTTTTCTGCTGATAGAAAAATACTTTTTGCAGTTTTTAAAAAATGCAAGACAGAAAGAATTGACTTTTCTTGAAATTGCTGTTCATCGTGGGTTACAGCAATCTATAGCTGGGTTGCTGATTGGCCGGATGATCGTGCTGCAGGCCTCCCCACAATGAACACATTCGAATTAATTGCACTTATAACCATTCATATCCCAGCTGACTTTTTCTGCAATCATAAACCATTACTCCAGCCATTTTAATTCATTGTATTGCTCTCATCTTTAAGTGTCCTCCGTCTTAATGATCTGACAGGTCATTATATCTGATGATTAGACGGACCACGATAAACGAAAGCTTTTAGTGTGTCTAATTACACATCTGGAGACAGGCGTCAGTGGGAAACGTGTGAACGCTGTCTTAAAATAAAACCAAACGGAACCGCTGCTCTCATGGAGGTTTGTGGTAATGTTAAATACAGTTTGTCTACTTTTTAAAGTGAGGCTTCCTTTTGTCGTAGGAAACTTTTGGAAGCAGAAATCGTGCAAGATTAAGTTAGAGTTGCTCCAGGGGGATTTAGAAAAGGCATCATCAGGTCAAGAGGAAGAATTCTGTATTATAATTGAAAGTTTGAGCTTTTTAGAAATCCTCAAAGTTTGACTTTGCACTGAAATGACTGAAAGCAAGTGCAGCTGAGGCGTATGTTGAGTAAAAAATATTCACACTGAGGACAACGTGTTACATATCGCTGCGTCATTCTTCTTCCCCAACAAAAACCTGCCGGTACACAGTATACAGTGCTGCTTAAAAGCATTTGCAACCTTCAGAATTTTCTACATTTCTGCATAAAAAATACTCAAAACATCCTGAAAATAGAAAAGGAGATTATTTATTCAAGAGAATGAATCATTTGTTCATATCTGTGAGTTGCTAAAGGAAGTGAAGCCTTGTTTCCAGTATCTGCTGTGACCTCCTTGTAACTAAATGTTTCTGGTAATTCAATATTCAATTCAATTTTATTTATATAGCGTCAATAACAATACAAATCGTTTCAAGACGCTTTACAAAACCCGGCCTGAAACCCTGAGAGCAAGCCTGAAGGCAACTGCTGATCAGTGGTCTACAGCAGCTTGGAGGAATTTTAGCCCATTCCTCAGAACAGAACCACTTCAGTTCTGAGATGTTGGTGGGTTTCCTCACATCAACTGCTTGCTTCAGGTCCTTCCACAACATTTCTATTGGATTAAGGTCAGGACTTTGACTTGGCCGTTCCTAAACATTCATCTTGTTCTTCTTTAACCGTTCTTTTGTAGAACCACTTGTGTTCTTGGTTCTCGTTGTCTTGCTGCATGACCCAGTTTCTCTTCACATTCAGCTCATGGACAGACGTCCTGACATTTTCTTTTAGAGTCCACTGGTAGAATTCAGAATTCACTGGTCCATCAATGATGACAAGCCGTCCTGGTCCAGATGCAGCAGAACAGGCCCAAACCAGGACATTAGCACCCTGGGCGGGATGAGGATCTGATGCTGGAATGCAGTGTTGTTTCATCTCATTTAAACCAAACTATTTTACTGTGGTCTCCACTAATAGTCTTCTGTCTTGTCCGCATGATGTTTAGAAATGTTCTTCTTGGAGAGCAGTGTCTTTGTCCATCACACCATGGTTGTTCAGTGGATTCATCAACATTAGCCAATGAGAGAGAGGCCTTTAGCTGCTTAGAAGTTCCCCTGGGTTCCTTTGGGACCTCTCAGACTATTATGGAGTGATCTTTGTTAGTGGACCACTCCTGTGGAGGGGAACAGTCGTCTTCAATCTGTGTGACTGTGGATTATTTGTGGGTTCCAAACTCTTTAGTGATGGTTCTGGAATCTTTTCCAGCTTTTCCTGATGAGTAACAACAACTCTTTTTCTGATCTCCTCAGAAAGCTCCTTTGTCCGTTGCCATCATACACTTCCACAAGCATGTGTTGTGAAGATCAGACTGAGACAAATCCCTGATTTATTGAAACTAAACCAGGAACTGAACCACACCTGAGTCTCATTACATTGATGGAAACACTTCTGAACACATGGACTCTGATTTGACCTTGAAATTTACTTAATCCTTGAGGTGGACCTCACTGATATGTAATATTGGCTCATTTTACTCAATAAACAAATACAAAAGTATAGTATTTCATTTGCTTGACTAGATTCTCTTTGTCCACTTTCTTTCTTTGATGTTCTTGTATTCCAGATGTAAAGCATTCATTATCTACAAAGGATTCTGACAAAATAGTAAAGTGATTATTTATTTATTTATGATTAGGTTTTCTCACTTCTAAAAGAGAAAAGAATAAATAATAAAAATGTAGTTGCACTTGGAGAATACAAACAGTATCATCCATCCTACAGAGGTTCAGTTTTATATCACAGCTCACATACGCCATCATATAAAACACTAGCAGAATAATATCAAAACAAACTTAATACAGTTTAAATAGCAACCGTTGAGTCAGTAGCTAGAGAGAAAACAGACTGATCCTCTGATAAGTCTAAACGTCTCCTTAATCTTCTTAATCCTCTTAAGCTAAAACTTGGTGTGGAAACACACATCATGTGTGCTGCAGGAACTTATATCCCCAGGAAAGTTCCTGCACATTAGTTCTAAGAAAATAGAAGTTCTGGTAGAGCACACATTTGAACATTTGACCAAATCCAAAAGAAGTGTTTGAAAACGGCAAATGGACTTGTAGAGTTTCTTGAGAAGACGTTTCATCTGAGTCGCTTCTTCACTTCTAAGGGACTGGTGGGAAGTTGAGGTTAAAATGGGAAACTCTGTGGGTGTAGAACATCAGAAACGTGCTTGAATTGTTTCTGTTAATGACCAGAAACTGGTACGACTAGTGTCCATTAATGCTCTAATGACCCATTATTTGTCAGAGGCTCCAGTCTCAAGATGAGAATGGAGTTGAAACTTCTTTTGGGACTGTATTGTAAATTGATGGCAGATTAAATCTCAGTCCATCTCCTCCATTTAGAGAAGGTTTTTCCAATCTGACATAGATGGCTTCCTTTACTCCTCTTTTAACCCATCAGTCAGTCAGTCAGTCCAGTTGCCTTTTGTTTGTTTTTTTGGATATACCGTGACCTGGATGACTGAGAACCTTCACAGACACATTTGACCAAATCACTCAAATCGCTTCAAAAGGAACAAAAAGAACCAGAGAGTCCAAAATGGAATTCACTTTTTAACCATGTTGTGCAAAGACATTCAACGTATTCCCAGTTTCTTATATAAAGTTTTCATGATACTTTGACAAGCTGTCGATTATTTTATCTGTGTAGTTTCTCAGGTCACGTTATATCCAAAAGAATAAACAGCTGGAACAAGGACAACTGAACTTGAGGAGTTTCTTGAAGACGTTTCATCCAAGTAGCTTCTTCAGGTCTAAAAGACTGATGAGGGGTTGAGGTATAAATGAGAACATCTGTGGGTGTTGTCCACCTGAAACTCACATGACTAGCGTCTGTTTACAGCCAGATACTGACCTGTAGTTTGAATGATACTCTAACAATCCATAGAGTCTCCGGTCTCAAGGTGTAAACAGGGAACAGATGTTAAGACAGTTTTTCTAAATCAGCGGCAAATTATATTCTCAGTCCAGTTTGACACGCATGGCTTCCTCCACTTTAAGACCATCTGTCTTCTCTTTGCTAAAGACGTGGACGTCGCTGTCCTCCTAATCATTTCTGTGTTTTCTTTCTCTCTTTCAGGATGTCCCTCAGGCAGCGGCTAATGTCACTCGATAAGACCAGCAGTCAGGAGCTAATGGCAGCTATTTTTGTTCTCAAAGGCTCATTTAAAAACCCTCAAAGAGCAGCAAATTGCGACAAATGACTAGTGTGGCAGCGGTGGACTCTCATCTGCTTTTCTGCTGATTGATAGTTATTGCTCCCGGGAGAGCTGAAGAATGCTCACGGTGGGGACACAGCGCCAGTGGTTTTAGTTGCGTACAACCGGCAGGTTCCCGGTTCGATCCCTTCCAGGGACCTTTTGTTGCTGTTTCTTTACACTGTCAAAATAAAAGGCAAACATTTCAAGGCGAAAGAGGTTTTTATTGTCATTTCAACCATATATAGCAGATGCAGTACACCAGAGAGATAAAAGGACGCTCCTCCAGGATCATGGTGCTACATGAAGACATAGGACTGAGTACAATACAAGGGAATACAAGTGTGCAAGCTGATGCAGACAATACAAAAGAGTACAAACGGTGCAAATGGTGCAGACAGTGCAAAGACAGACAATACAGTACAGACAGTATAAAACACTGGCACTTACTAGGAAACACTCAAAGAAACAATATAATCATGACTTAAGTTGCTGGTTTTAAATGTCTAAAAGGGAATGAATGAAGACAACTGCTTCTGTCCTTGCTCAGGCAAACATGAAATGAACAACAAATGTTTGTGAAGTTTAATTAAATTACAAAACTAAAATTGGCATTGTGGCAGGGATAATGCAGATTCAGTTCCAGAATGACCGTCCATACTTCGTTAATCAAACTTGTCGAGCCCAAAATACCAACTAAGCAAGTTTGCAGACGTGGTTCTGATAAATGGCCAAAGACTATACACAGGGAGGCAGGGAGACAACAAGACACTGGCAACGCAACACATTGGGATGGTGCAAACAAGAGGAGAGGTGAGAATGCAACGTAAAAGGAAGTGGCAAAAGCTGAAGCACAAAATCTGGAAGAGAAACACAAGTTAAGGAGCAGGTGACGCTCTACACACCTGAAGGATGAACCTAAACTGCTTGAAGACTCTCGTAGATGTTTGCTATACTGCCTTTCTGTGTGGAGTTTGCATGTTTTCCCTGTGTCTGCGTCTTTCCTTGTCTTTCTTGTCTTCTCCTAGAGTCGACTGGATTCAGTCCAATAAATCTTTCTGTCAAAGTTAATGTAGTGTGGAGAGGGTAGGTGGTACCTTGTGTTCTCTACTCCAGAAATGTTCTGGTCATCCAACGCTGCCATAAACTCCCTAACCCTCTCTGGAAGATGTTTCTCCTTGACGCTGTCTCTTCTCTTCTTTTAAACTCAGCGTTCAGTGTTGGTTGTACTCGGCGTTTTCTGCTTTGAGGCTAACCAACCACTGTTGAAATAAAAGAGGACAGAGACGTTTTGACGCTACAGAGACGTGGTTCTGGTTTATGGCAGCCCTAAAATAAATACCTACAAAAGATCAGGCCTGGCTGAAGCCCGATACTGATCCGATCATTTTAAAAACGCCTGGATCAGGCCCGATACAGATCAGGACATTTCCAGCCTCGTAGGGTTTCTCTTTCTTTTACAGCCTTTTGTAGCTTCTTGCTACTGTCTTCGACGTTGCTGAATCCTCAGAGCTTCGACTGTCTCTCAGCACCTCTTCACACGTCTCGTCATATGCATCCCGCCTGCGCCCCCACCCACGCATGTGGAGAAGGCGCTCTGACATTTCTGTGGCCGCGAGGGTGGCGCTGCGTCATTATTGTTGTGTGAGGAGAGGCCAAGCAGAGCGAAAATATGGCAGCACACAGTTCCCACAAACAGAGTTTCGGTGGGACGTCGCTGCCGTGACCTTTCCGCTCCAAAACCAGAGGTGGTAAAGCTGCTGCGGTGACGAAAGGACGAGGGGACGCTTTCAGAAAATCCATGTGGGGAAAAAATGGGCAAAAAAATAAATCAAAGGACCCCTGGCAAAGTGTGAATAATAGTAAAGTGCTTTCACTTGAGCCTCACGGAAACCACGTGATACTTCACCATTAGCATGTGCTGTTCTTACAGTCCACTGATGTCACAGCGCTGCAGAATAAGAACAGATGCTGTCATTAAGTAGATGAACTAATTGAAACTTTGTCTAGTGATTTTAAATGTTTAGCGTTACTCTTGTTAGTTGCTGTTCAGAGAAACAATGCAACCAATTGGGGCTTTTCTATGTGGGGCTAAAAGTCGTGGCATTACGCTGTGACTACTGATCATCACGTACAGATGAATAAATCGTCACCCATGTGTTTCCCGAAGAAGCACTTTTGAAGCTCCGTGTGGCGTCTCTGGCTGTCACCATCTTGGAAGCGCCACCGAACTGGTTAGTGGAGCTAAGGCTAAAGAGTGCTAACAATCCGTTTTTTGTTTTTTGTTTTTTTTATTGTTCCAGGGTGTGAACATGTTTATTTCTACTGTAAAGTTAGACATTTTAACATGGAGGTCTATGAGGACTGAGTCATTTTTGCATGATATAAAGAAATGTAGTATTTGGAAAACATGCTCAAATGAACGTATGTTCCAGGCTAACTGCATATGGCAACAGAACCGTGACATGACAGCTGACCTAGCTACAGTATGTTAGCCTGCTCAGTAACTGTCTGCAGCCTACAAAAGTAAAACATTTGATTTTGCTTCCAGGCTGATCTTTCAGCAGTGTCCTCTTTCCTCCAGTCATGACTGAAGGCTGTTACATACGCAGCAAGAAGCCGCTTGTTATTGACACATCAACCGGGCAGAACTTTTTTCTTGTGTAGTGTCTGGTTACTGTTCTGTGATTGGTCAGAAATTGGAAAACGGGAGTGCTAGCGGATGCTCTGTGAGCTCCCAGATCCTAATATTCTCAGTGTGAGTGCTAATGGGTAGAGATGCTGAATGAATGGTGTGATTCTATGGACACTGTCGTCACAACGACTGCCCGACGTCCCAAAATAATAAGAAAAGTGCCTTTTGTTATCTATCTCCCACAATGCTTAATGCGTGTGACGTATGCTGCAGTGGGAGGGGCCTATGAGGACTTCCCCAGAGTTCAGCACTTGAGAACTTTGTTCTTGTTCTCGCAGCGGAGGTGGTCTTGTGGAGTATGTTAAGCTTAAGGCATTTATAAACATGATCATGGTTACGTTTAGGGACTCACGGTTAAGGTTAGTGAACGTTAGTGGCCTTGTTCAACACTGAAAAATTCATCTGTGACAGGAAACCAAATCCCCATTGTTCCTTGACCTTATCCAACATGTTTTTGTTGCCTACAGCGTGGTTCTCTCTCCAGCATCACGTAGCTCTTCATTCATTTATTAAATATACTGCCTCTGATCCAGTCCATGATTATGTGAATGTGGACAGGAAAATAATTTAGTTGAATAGAAACATAAATAAATACAGAAGTTTATTTTTTCTTTTTTTTGACTTCCCTTAACTTTTCTGGCTGTGGCTCCAGGGTGAGGAGGCCAACGGGGTGCATGATGAGCTCTGCTTGGATCAAACCAAAGCCCTCATGCCTCCAGGCCACTATCCATCGTCCCACTGGTCCACAGGCCCTGCTCGCTGTTGCCTGAAGGGAGACAGAAGAGAGGGATTATCTGTCTGCTTAAACTCTGCTGCTGACAAGAGAGCATGTATGAACATTCTCTGGTTGGAGCTGTTGGAGGAATGTTAATAAGAGTCGTGTGCATGCTTCGATTTTCTTATTTCTCTAATGGTCCGTTTCACATTTAAATCAATGAACAGTCTACGTTTAATAACTAACTGAAAATAAATTAATACAAATAGACAACGATGTTTCACAGTAGTGAACAGGAATGATTTATTTATTTATTTTAAATCAAGGAATAGTTACAGCCAGTAACTTTCCTGTAAAACCTAAACAGTGTAGTAGAGACACGGTGACGGAGTCAACACTCAAGATGTGGAATCAAAGGATTCATGTCACATTTTGGGAACTCTTATATACAGTGCCCTCCATAATTATTGGCACCCCTGGGTAATATGTGTTAAAAGCCTTAAAATAAATTCAATTTTTATTGTAGAAACATACTCTCACACTGAAAAGTGTAGAAAAATGTAACCTTCAACTCAAGTGAATTTTTAAGGGGGGAAAAAAAACCCTGACTAAGAAATAATAATTCTTCATAAAATCACCTGTTCCACAATTATTGGCACCCCTAACAATTCCTAGGAAATACATGTAATTAAAGTATTTCTGTCATTTCTACAGTAGTTTACAAAGTTGATCAGAGTATGTAGGAACATTTAATTAGTTATTAGAAACATCCTGTTTCCCTGGGGTATAAATATGACGTGACACAGAGGCCATTTCTCTTCAACATGGGAAAGACAAAGGAACACACCGTTCAAGTAAGGCAGATGTGTGTCGACCTTCACAAGTCAGGCAATGGCTACAAGAAAATAGCCACTCGCCTACACCTGCCCATATCTACGGTCAGAGGAATCGTTAAGAAGTTTAAAACAACTGGAACAGTGGTAAACAAGCCTGGAAGAGGACGCAAGTTTATTTTGCCACCACGCACAGTGAGGAGGATGGTAAGAGAAATAAAAAAATCTCCAAAGCTCACTGTTACAGAATTGCATCAAATGGTTGCATCTTGGGGTCACAAAGTCTCCAAAACAACCATCAGGCGCTATCTACATGCCAACAAGTTGTTTGGGAGGCATGCACGGAAAAAACCTTTTCTCACTCAAAATCATAAGCGCAAACGTCTGGAGTTCGCTAAGCGGTACTGGGCCTTCAACTGGGACCGTGTGCTTTGGTCAGATGAGACAAAGATAGAGCTTTTTGGCAACAAACACTCTAAGTCGGTCTGGCGTAACAAAAAAGATGAGTATGCAGAAAAGAACCTCATGCCCACTGTGAAGTATGGGGGAGGATCGGTGATGCTGTGGGCCTGTTTCTCTGCTAAAGGCCCTGGGAACCTTGTTAGGGTGCATGGCATCATGAATGCTTTGAAATACCAGGACTTTTTAAATCAAAATCTGGTGGCCTCTGCCCGAAAGCTGAAGATGGGTCGTCACTGGGTCTTTCAGCAAGATAATGACCCTAAACATATGGCCAAATCTACACAGAAATGGTTCACCAGACACCGAATCAAGCTCCTCCCATGGCCATCTCAGTCCCCAGACCTCAACCCCATTGAAAACCTGTGGGGTGAGCTGAAGAGGAGAGTGCAGAGGAGAGGACCCAGGTCGCTGGATGATTTAGAGAGATTGTGCAAAGAGGAATGGTCGAAGATCCCTCTTTCTGCTTTCTCCAATCTTGTGAAACATTATAGGAGAAGATTAGGTGCTGTTTTGTTGGCAAAAGGGGGTTGTACAAAGTATTAACATCAGGGGTGCTAATAATTGTGGCACACATGATTTGATGTAAAATAATTATTTCTTAATGTGGGATTTTTTTCCTTCTGAATAAATGCACTTGAATTGAAGGTTGGATTTTACTCTTTTTTTCATTGTGGTCCCCTTATTATTTATAAAAAAAAAAGGAATTTATTAGAAGCTAAAGAACACATCTTAATCAGGGGTGCCAATAATTATGGAGGGCGCTGTATATTTGTGTGAATAGTATGAATATTCACATATTATTTCAATTTTGTGACGTTAATATTCCTAAGAATTTACACCGATCAGCCACAACATTAAAACGACTGACAGGAGAAGTGAATAACATCGATCATCTTGTGACAATTCAGTGTTCTGATGCGGATATTACTTAGACATGTAGCACCCACCTAGGTGCCAATATAATATATGAATATGCAGCCTGAGACAATTAGCTTAGCTTAGCATTGCATAAACGACATCAAGGCAGTTAATGAAAAAACACCACCAGTTTAAAGTGGTGACAGAATCAGGGTTGCTGTTCCCGATTCTAGTCTTAATGCTAAGCTAAGCATAGCAACTGCTAGCTCTTGTTTCATATTTATCATGCAGACATGAGAAGGAAGTTTTTTTTATTATTATTACTATCATCTTGGTGCCCTCATATACACATCATTGACACATATCGTTTGCTCCAGGCTACCCTGCTAATGAACAAGAAGAGTTGGTGAAGACACAAAAGAACAAACTGAGTATAGAGTCATAGGCACATGCGATTGTTAAATAAAGGAATAACCAAAGGGGAGATTTTAGTTCTTTATGTTCAACTGCATTTAGAATGTGACGTTGGAATGGATAAACCCAGAAAAAAAGAAAAAGAAAAAGTAATATTTGTGGGTCAAAGCAAAGCAAACGATCAAAGCAGCAGCTCACATTTAGCTGGCGTAATAACTGGAACTCTCCTTGGCATGAGCAGCAATTATGGAGCTATAGATAGAAACCTCAGAGGATGCTGAGGACAAAAAGATAAAAAGACAAGAGAAGGGCAGAGTGGAATTAGTGTCAGAAACAAAGAAACCTTTTGTTTTTGTTTTCTGCAAAAAAATAAAAAAGGACTTTCTTTGAAGCATCCTTTGTTCACTGCAGCACGAGCTTCATGTGAATGTGCAATGATTTAATTATCTACCGTAGTAGGCAGGATTTTATTCTTACACTGAAGCCTGAAATACACCCAAAGAAATATCATGACTCTGTGGATGACGTCTCTCGGCCTGGAATGAACTGTTTGTTGGTTTTCTAGGTTTATTATTGTTGCAGAAATGTCACTGTCTGTGAGGCAGGCTTTATATTATAAATATGAATACGAATGAATTATGTACATTAATTATTATGCTGTTCTTGTCACAAATGCCACAACATTAGCCTTCTGAATAATTTCTGTTCAGAATCAGATTATCTTTCTAATCACATGAACCAGCCTAATATAAGTTCATGTTCAAGATCTCATTATTTTCTAGTGGTGCATCATTAGCGTACGTATGCTAATGTCTTCTGGACTGGTTCCGCTCATATCTCACAATTAAAAACTTTTGCATCCCAGCCATCTCCCATCTCCTCTGGTGTCCCACCAGGTTCTGTCCTCGGTCCAGTCCTCTTTATTATCTACCTCCTCCCCCTTGGTCACATATTCCGTAAATACAACATTCACTTTCATTGCTATTCGGACGACACCCTGCTCTACCTTTCCTCGCCCCTCCTTACCTGACTGAACTTCTCCACATCAACACACCCAGCTGGACTCTCAGATCATCATCATCCATCAGCCTCACCATCCCTCTTGCTCGTATGACCACCATCAGGTCCAGAGCCTTCAGCCTTTCCGCCCCCCACCTCTGGAATTCCCTTCCACTTGTATGCACTTATGGATTGACTGGCTTGTTAGGTGTCAAGAAGCTGTCCCACACTTTGCAGAGCTACATTAAGTCAGAGGCAGATGCCACAAATAGGATTCATAAACTAAAAACTGAGCTTTTACATGTTATAGGGCAGTGTTATGTGTCAACAACTACCATCCAAACTGAAAATAATTGCAGCAAGCATGTATGGTACTCAGAGGATGAAGAATCCTACTGACTTTCGCTCCAGGGCAAGTTGACGATTTGGGATTTTATTCTTGACATATATTTGACTAATTGATGTGAAATTTGATGCATATTTTCATGGCTTCCATTGGACAGCTACAGCCTAAAACACCCAACCAGCAGGTTAAAGTTTTTACTTATCAGGAAATATCTTAACCTCTACTATACTCCAAATTTAGGTGTTGATGTTCATGGTGATCAGATGATCTAGCCTGAGGATTGAGCAAATTCTTTCATTTAGTGCAACATTTCTGACTTTGTTCTCAAACTATTCAAAGTATTGCAGCAGAATCTGGTTCATGTTCTCTCACCATCATCAGGAAAACATTTGAATTCTCTCTTCTTCTTCTTTATGACTACTGACAGAAACAAAAAAATGTCTTTAAGATTTCTTTGGAACCGTTGCATCTATTGTTTGCTGTTAGTGTGCAATGATTGTAATTATCAAGTATAACCAGAATTCTATTCCACTGAATCCAAAAATAACCATCCATAGTCACCAGCTAATGAGTACAAACTGTCAGAGTAGTGGAGTGTTAATTGTACCATGCATAACTTTTTTAAAAGTATTCTGCTCTCCCTTCACTCATTGTTTGCCTTGAGTTGCTCAACTGCATCAACATGCACAATGTTCTGTATGATCGCCGTGGATTTATTGCTGTGTGCTCTTTGTACGAAAGACTTCTTTGTCCTCAAGTAACACCTTACATAAATATCTGCCTCGACAAGCTGCATTTGAATCATTACCACAGCGACAACAATAAAAGTTTGTGGCGGAACAGCCAACAGCAATAACTCTTTTCTGAGTCCAGAATTTTTCCCAACTTGAGGTGTCACCGGAAAGTGACCTCGTCTGTGAGTAACTGAAAAGAAAGTCATAACTGCAAAGTTGAGTTCAGGGACTGTATGTGGGACGGAAAGAAAAAGCAATGCAGGAGATGAGATATGAAATCTTTTCTCTTAGAAGAATGTTTTAGAAAATGAAAAAAGGCAGTTTACCCGTTCACTCTGGCCACTCTTGTCTCTGCAGACAGATTTATAATCTCACCAAGTTGTTTAAGAACAGTGAGGAGGAAGGAGGGGATGAAGATGGAGGTGGGGAGCTCCAAGTAAATGTCAAATAAATAATTGTATGAATTCAAACTAGCCTTTATTGTAGATGAAACAACAATTGTGAGATAAACTCTGAAAGGATTAAAACCCAACCTACCAAGCTACCAACAAGGTCGACAAATACGACTATGAGACAGTTAGCGCTTCTTAAATAGAGCATCAACAAGTCAAGCTTTTATTTAGTTAGATTAAATAAGCTATCTTCTTTGTTGCTGACTAAATGTGCAAAGTTGTGAGCTAAGTTTGAGTCTCGTCATCAAGGTGAAACGTCACAACAACATGAGCAAGAAAGAAACTCAGCTCTGACTCTCTCTGATTGTGTGTTCGACCAAATCAAACTGAGCTAGCTTAAAATGCTGGAGCGGATTTGTCACTGAGCAAAATATCGAGATAACGTAGTAGGTTTGGTTGATGAACTAGCTTTATATGAAAGCTGGACACTGCACAAACGCTCAGGCCCTGTTCACATCACAACATGGGAGCTAGGCGCCGGGTCAGGTTGGACCACAGTGGCGGCGCTCGGTCGCAGCAGCTCAGGACTAACTCTCCATCCGACCATGCAATTTTGTTGTATGATGACAAATAAAGCTCTTTACTTTACATATAAAGAGATTCTCTCATCGTCCATCTCTTCGTGGCCAACAATTGGTCGCTAGAAGACATTTCAGGCTCTGGTGCCTACACTGTAAACATTTTACAAGCAGCTGATATGTTTGGAAGGACCAGCATAAGACCTGTCAGAGTCTGAATATTTATGTGTGGAAAGTCACGTTTAAGACGTCCGTGAAGGCTGTCAGTCGTCCAGGTCATGGTATATCCAAAAGGTTTTTAAGAAGGGTGTTACGACCGGCTTGTTGGCCGCAACAAAACAGGAGTTGCACACTCAAGTTAAGTATAACAAAACAACATTTATTAAAGTAAATACTCAAATAAGATGGGATGTGGAAATCAGTAGTGTAGGTGAATGTATGGGTGTGTTGGTCAATGTGCGGTGCATGTTGCGTAAAATAAGACAAATAAAACAAAAGCTCAGGAACCCTGGCTCCCAAACTCTAGACTCATTGTGCAACTGGATCCTTGAAGCTAATTTAAGAGGAGAGAGACCAAGAAAGATAGGTTCTAAAGTGGAGAGCAACCAAAACCAAATACATGCTATACAATCGCTAACAAGGGGCCTGACACAACGCATCCGCCACTACATTGTCCCGTCCCCTGACGCGGTGAATGTCGAGGCTGTAAGACTGGAGGAAGAGAGCCCAACGAACCAACCTCTGATTGGGAGACTGCAGAGAGCTGAGGAAAGTTAGCACAGGTGAAGAGCTGACATACACACTGAAATGCTGCAAAGCTAGAATCAACGCCAAAGTTTCTTTTTCAACTGGACTTTTCATCTGAGTAGTTTCTTCAGTTGTAAGGGACTAGTGGAGAGTTGAGGTTTAAATAGGAACATCTGCAGGTGTAGCTCATCAGAAACTAGTTTGACTTGTTTCTGTTAACGGTTAGATGCTTACCTGTTGTTGTGGGAGGAGGGGGCTGTTTGTCCCTGTCCTCCTTCCCCATTGAATGCTCCTCTAATGATCCATTATCAGTCAGAGGCTCCAGTCTCAAGGTGTGAATGGGGTTTAAGACCTGGCAGAGAAAAGTTGTCAGTTTTTGATGAGTAGTTCCTGGTTTACCCTCTTATATATCCCCCCCCCCCCCCCCCCCCCCCCATGAACAGACCGTAAAGATATATACTGGTGTATAAACAGAACTGGCTGGTTTTCTGTTTGACAAGAAAATACCATCAATGTCTAAGGCTGCAACATAGACTGTAGAAAAAATGGTCTCCACTTCCACCCATTTTTCAAACTGATGCTAGATTTTTAGGGAATACCAGGCGGCGCCATCTTTGTTGAGTTTGGTGCCAGAGTCTGAGAGTGGACCCGTCCACACGTCCTCCAGACTCACTGGTGATTGGTTAGCACTGCCCTCTGCTCTACCTCCACCAGAAACAAAGAGATGTTAGATTATACACTGCACTTTTTCCAACTCTCATGTCCCCATGGGAACTGCTTCACTGAGCGGCTGTCAGTGGCAACTGTCAATCATAATCATGTCTTGTTTTTATTGCTTCAAATAAAACAAAAAAACGAACACTTGAGCATGCATTATATTAACTACCTAAATGACAGAAACCTTGAATCCTTGAAAAAACATTTCCCAACTCCCGTCCACTAACACGGAGGAGCCCTTCAAGAGAAAAATGTAGAAAAAGGAGCCTTTCCTGATTTGAGTTTTAACTGAGATCATTTTATTTGTTGTTTGAGTTTTTATTATCATTGTTTTATGTGTCTGTTTCTTGAGATTGCAGATTTTTATGTCTTTGTTTTTGAAGTGTGCTATAAAGATTATTATTGTAACCGGTGTAATTCTTCTGCATTGTGTTTTTATTTTTGAGGAGGAGGGAGGAGACCATACCGCTGCTCTTTCAAGCGTCTTTATTATCTGACGACAAAGACAAATAAATGATCCGCTAGACCTCCCTCAAGCGAACCCCTGAAATGTGGACATAACACGGATACATGTGTTTGTATTAACCAATGAAATGAGGCCCAGTAAAACACAGAAGAGAATGGAAAGAGGAAAACTGCTCACCTCTCCAACAGAGCACAAAGGCAGGAGGGAGAGTTTTGATGGCGGGACAAGGGCCTTTAAAGAAACATGGGGTTCCCCTAAAAGGGAACGTGGGGAACACAGGCTAACTGAGGTTCTGCCTGAGAAGGAGTAGCTCACGATCATCAGGTATGCTAACAAAAAAAATACATTTTGTGTAATTATATAATTGTATGTAGAACTTTTATTACTTTATAATTGTTATGATGCTGTTTACTTTCAGCTTCTGTTTCCATTTTTTCCATTTGCACTAGTTATCTTATATTGTTGTATTATATGTATCTTTATATTCTATTTCTAAGTTGTTTTTTTATATTAGTCATTTGGGTGGACAGCAAAATAAGAATTTCAATGTACAGAGAAACATGTTTCTACACTGTGCACATGACAATAAACTCTTTGAATCTTGAATCAAAAATTCAAAAAGTACTGACACTAAGGAGAAGAATCTGGGAGGAACGAGTCGCCCAGAGAGCAAAATAAATAATCAACCAACCAGATCACATTTTGTCGACTAAGTTTTTATTGCTGCCTTCCGGTCGTCGCTATATTGCGCCCATCAGTGGGACAAATCGTTATGCAAAGTCATTTATTCCTTCTGCTATTAAGCTTTTAAACTCAGAGCCCACTCATTTTAGATGAACTTTTTAAAGGTTTTATCTTTTTCATTATTGGATTTCTTCTACTGATTTTGTGATTGATTATTATGTGCCCATGCACTTATTGTTTCCTTGGCTTGCTTGTTTGTCTATTGATTAATTAAGTGTGTATGGAAACCGTGTGGAAAAGCTGCAAAGGAATTGTCCTGTTGGGATAAATAAAGTTCTCTGAATCTGAATCTGAACACAAGTTCCTGTGCTGTTGCTGTGTGTCTGTGTGTAGTCTTCCCTTGTAACGTTAAACATCCCAATAGGATGTGAACATGGAGACCATGAAATAATACTGTGTCATTAACTTAATCCTGCAGAATCCTGGGATAATAGTGGGAAACAAAATGATAAAATCCCAATAACTGAGGCTGCATTTGATTTATTGATATGATTCTTTATTTTTAATTGTATTCATGTATTTTACATCTCTCCTCAGCCTCTTCTTTTGTACCTGAACATGCTTTTAGTCATTCAGCGTCTCCATCAAGGTCATCTCTCTGATGTGTACGTCTCTGCTCCATTGCAGTGTTTTTCACCTCCACCTCTGCCTTTGTCTCCTCCTCCGGCCGTCTCTCCTCTGAAGTGGCTGTTGCAATCCCAGCTGAATATGACATATCTGCATCTCCTGTTCGGGCCAGGAAAAAAAAAAAAGTGCCTTCCCATCGTAACAGCACGGAACAAACCATCATATTAGTGTCCTCTCATCTGCTGCAGGCTAATAAGCAAACGCCGCGAGCACAGGCTACATGCCTGAAATAAGGCGACACGCCGTCACCTGTAGATGTTTCACTTAAATTTAAAGAACATTCACTTAGAAATCCCCCAGCCCTCCCTGCTGCTGCTAACCCTCCAATCACTCGCTCCTTTGAAAGGAGCCGTTGTTTCACTCCGTTGCAGATATATCTCTGCAGCAGTCGACTTCCTTCACAATAAATTAACCAGTGTCTGTTCTGTATTATTGGCCTGGAAGCCAATTTTCACTCACACTGCTGAAATACAATCACATTCAAATGTTTTAGGGTGTCTGCAGGCATGTCCTAATGATTAGCTGGTTCGCCTTCAGCGTGTAGACGTGCAGAAGTGCTGGTTTGCAATATTTTCTTCAAATATGTTGGGCTTCTCCTTTGTTTCATGCAAGTGGGGTGCAATATTTTGCAGCAGTCTTTGAGAAGTTTGCCCCCGTTTACCACGTTTAATATTATAGATAATACATCTAAGTACTGTTGAAAACCAAGTCAGTCCTAATTACAGCTTCAGTTCAAATGTGTTTCTTTTTACCCCTTCTTTTTCATTTTAATAGTTTCTTTGGTTTTCTTACATTTATCTTTTGAAAAATCTTTTTAAAGGCGTAAAATATTTAAAAGCATATAAATATGAAACCCATATGAACATAAATCTCCAAACCCGGATGTTGAATCCCTGCTATGGCGCATACGTGCTCGCCCAAATCTGTGTGTGCCTTAATCGGCTCAGATTAATACTGGTTTAAAATTCAGGCTTGGATGTTGATAATGCTGAAAAGAGGTGCTCTGGGGAGCAGTTGCTCATTATTTGAAGGGGTTTCCATAATCTGGAGGATAATTATGATGTGGATTAATTTGTATTTAACGGCTCAATACAGCTGATGGAGGGAAAGCACTAAGCTATCGATCTGGGACAGTGAAGGTTACGGGCCATCAATCTAGGTGGTGCGCTGCTGTCTGTTCCAGCGTCAGCTCGACCATTAAACCTGTGTCTGCTTTGTTTGAATGCGCTCACGCTGCAGAGGCCAGGCGTTGCTCTCCCTTCTTCCACCCTCCCTGCAGGCAGCAGTCAGATGAGCTGTGATTTATTACTGCGACTCGGTGGGAACTCCCAGCCCAGCAGGACTTAGTGAGGCTGGCACCGTGCACAGTGGTCCGTCCCTCACCCCAGGGACTCCGGCTTTGTTGCAGGATCACGCTGTAAACTCTGGGACTAGTACAGGAGGGAGCGAGCTCCGTGACGTCCCAGATGGGGAAGACTTTTGGGACATGCTGAAGGCGACATCAGCACATCCCTTGCAGTCCTGCAGTTACTGAAGCAGATTACAAGCTTTAATCCTGCTCTGTGTGTGGAAATGTAAAACATACAACCGCTATGATGTTACAGCACAAATCAATTGGGAATATCACAATTGGCAGGGACAATTGACTGCATGTAAAGATCGATGTACCCGCTGTCAAGTCACCATATGTTTCCTGACTCCAACTAACTCCAGCTAATTCAACGATTGTCAATGAGGGGGAGTTGACACATCTACGTGATGCAGAGATAAACACCTGGACATGTGTGAGGACGCCCACCTGTCACCTGTCAAGCAGCTACGGCCTTAATTGTGCATGACTTTAAGCCTTGATATAATATATAATTTGAACAGTTGTCATGAAAGGAGAAATTAGCTTAGAGACTAACACTGTGTTGGTCTTTTAGGCTGTAAACATGTTTATTTTAACACTGAGGTCAATGGGGAATGACTCGCCTTTTGGACCAACATCGAAAATCTTACTTTGCAAATTTCATTGCAAGCTGACTTCTGCAACAGCAGCCAAATTGTCAAATTGTCAGATCAAATCATTTAGCCCCTCCTAAATGATTTGATTGGCCCAACCGAGCAGTTACCAACCAACTTTCTGGACAGCCCGCCTCAAGTGGTCATTAGAGGAACTGCAGGTTTTCAGTACTTCAGTGTTGGCTACATTTTGAGCTCCGGAGGTCACTGCTTGGTAAGAAAAACTGTCACTTGAGGTCAAAATCCAGGCAATAAAACTCATTGCTGTGTAACGAAGCGGGAAAAAAAAGGTAAAGCTTAACCGTCTGGAGCCGGCACGTCCCAATCACATGACCAGTTTAAGACGACGTAGCAGCAAGACACTGAGTCTCCATTTCAACTTGTGTAGAAAGTGCCAACTTTCTTGCTTTTTCCTGAATATTGTCGTCATGTTTGGTGCACGTTTAGTGTAGGAAGAAACGGTGAAAAGAAAAATGCTAGCAAGCGGAGAAAATGACACCCTCTTTACTATTGGTGGCAGAATGCATCACATCAACCAATCAGAAAATTACATGGCAATGGTTGCTAAGGATCAGGGAAAAGTTGTGAGAGTGAAAGAGAGAAGCGAGTTTTGAGATTTGTGACGTTAAGACATTACTTATTGTGGCACCTGATAGTTTTACAAATGGGTTGTAAAAACTTTTGAAATTTACAGTTTAGATCTGCATTATAAGTTAGAAAAAATGGTTCGTTAAACATGTTTGTGGACGTTTGTGTAGTTTTTCCTTCTCAGATTTGATGTTTTTAGCGTGGTTTAAGGTCCAGTGTGTTAATACACTAGGTCAAAATGAAAAAATTAGGTTGTTCTGAAAAGAATGATGCCAAACAAGAGAAGGTAAACTGTTTTTAAGATTAAATATAAACCAAACTATAAGCCAATTATACTCTAGACGTCAGAGGGTTAAAAGTCTCAGATATAAATCAAACTTTTTCACTAGTGAGTGAAACATGTCAAAGATCTGTGCTGCTGCCGCCATGCTGCCATTCACACCTCACTTCTTATGGATTTGTTAATTTGCGACACTTCTTCAGGGGGTTTGTGTGAAAATATCGAACGCCTCCCGAGTCTGGGAGGGGGGAGAGAGGGGTGGTGATGGTGGAAGTTGAAGCGAACGGGCGTGAAGAAATGTCTTCTCACCTGTCAGAGTGTCCTCACCAATCATCCTCACCCAGGTGGACCGTCAGCCGCTAATAAGTTTGTTTCAGCAAACACCACGGCTCATTACAGGTCACAATTTGTTCATTCATTAGTTCTGATTGCACCAGATCGCTCACACTGAATGCAAACAGGCGCCGCACGCTGCTGCTGCTGCTGCTGCTGTAAATGTGTTTCCAGAGGCAGATGGCTAAAGGAGAGGTTTGTGCAACATTCATTTCTAGTGCGTTCGTCTACGTACGTGCGCGTTTGTGCTCTCCGATTGTTGGCAGGGAGTTTGCGGGTGTGTTTGGGGAGGTTGTGCCTGTTTGTTTGATTATTGAGTGACGGGAAGCTCAGGAGAGATGTGCCTCGCTAGTTCAGCTGGCGCCTCAGGGCTTCAAGGTCGACAGGATTAGCATTTTAAAACCTCCACTCCTCAGATCTGAGAGAGGAGAGAGGCGGCGGAGTGGCAGCAACCTGCCGGCTTCAAAATTGGATCTTCTGCTTTCTTTCTGCTCCTCCTCATCCCTTTGAAATGTGTGGTATAGATAGGCAGTGGAAGTTTACCTGTCTCATTACACCACATCAGACGGAGGAAACAGGCTCGGGCAAACGGGAAGCAGCCGTACGGTTACGCTGTGCCAGATTCGATCCGCAGATATTTTTAGTTTGGGTGATGTCGCCTGAGTTTGAATATGACTCAAGAGGAGCGTACGGATCTCTCATGAAGACTGCAGGTATAAAAGTCTAGATGTGAACCTTTTCCGTGATCAAAAGAGAAACTACTGTGGTTCCGTTCAGACCTTTTATTTACATGTATCCTGGTCAAGTGATGGCAAGTGACCAGCTTTTAGTACCTGGGATGGGTGGGTGTTACCAGTTTAACTATTCAGATTTTGCCACGATCCAAGTCAGCCAGTCATATCCTTTGCTGTCTGACTGACTTAATTTTCCAAAGTAAAATACTTCCACACAGCAGACATGTTTAGTCACGTGAAGAGGAAGAAGACGTTGCTTGGCTGAAGATCGGGTTACCAGTCCGATAATTTTAGCCCCGATACCGACCGAGATATCCCTACACATCATGTGAGCGCCATGGAATTGAAACCCCAAATGAAATCCAAATGGTGCATTCCATTGTTCCCTCCAGGATCAAGACCTTCACAAAACAATTTTACTATTTCAGCAACGTTGTCTTAACAGGGCAGGTGTTGTTATCAAGTACAAACATTGCGAAATATTGCACGACAGTCATGGCCTTTTTATAGGCGGTTTAGGCTTCTGTGACAATTTGATGCTGTTGCTGCAGACCCTAACGCTGTAGCCTGACGTGCCGCGACACAGACCACATGAGCTGGTGCGCTTGGTAGTAGTTTTCTCTTTAGTATTTCTGGCTGCTCTGCAATTGTTTACTTGATTGTTTTGGATCAATGGAGATGGAGCACATTGAGGAAAGGTTAACTGAGGAGACACATTTTTATGACTCATCTTCTGCGAAAATTCGGCGAAAGTTTCAGTCCCCATTGTTGAAAATGAAGCAGGAAGTAGAAAAATTTTAATTTTACAGAGCAAGCCAGATTGACGAGTGCACAAGTATAAATGGCTTGCACTGAATAAACTGAACCACAAACACAGTAAAATGTCCTTTTCGGGAGAGAAATCAGAAGCTCCAACAGTTGGACACAGGATGAGTTCAGGAGCCAGTTTCAATCACATCTGTCACTTAAGGACCACATGGCAGACACCCAAACCTTTTATGAGCCTTAAGATGGATTTTAATAGGGCAACCATTCACAGAACGACCTCCAATAGACATAAATGGGCCTAAATTTAGAGACAGGTGGATGCATTTTGAATGGGGGTCAGGATTAAAGGGATTTTTCAGAGTGAGAATGAAGCCAAAGGGGTTGCTCTCTAACGTACCTCGACGTCAAGCCACAGCTATTGTGTGAATTGTAGGACAATGTTCACGATATGAGAGACATTACAAAAAGGCCAAGCATCTGTATTCTTGTCGAGTCATGAGTGAAATGTTGCTCATGTTACATCAATTTAAAACGGAGGTGGTGAAACCATAGACTGTATAAAAGATGGACGCCATGACAGCTGCTCAAAAGTGAAGCCAAAGGATGCGGAGCTCCCCCTGGTGGCTGCCAGCAGCAGTATAGATCGCATAAGTCCCGCCCCCTCCATGTTAGTGGGTGGGACTTGGCCAAACTAAAACACTGAAGTACACGTCAAATAGATTTTTATCAAACCCAGTACTGCTCAGATTCTCCACCCATATCTCCAGGATAGTAGCATCAGTTTAACCAGTGTTAGGAAGTGGAGATGCAGCGTCCATTTTTTTTCTGAATTGATGTTTTACGAGTTAAATGCGGGTTAAATGCTGGAAACTGTGATAAGAGGTTGGGTGTCAGTTAACAGCTTCAATTTAAAATAACTTGTTATCAGCTGCTGATTGAACTTTGGTCAGTTTAAGAGCCAGAGACGGTGGAGACCAAAGCCATAGCTAAAAGTCAACGATGACAGTTAGGACTCATTTTCCTGCTTGCACTTAACTTTTAATTATTCATTTCTGCTCCCCAAATAAAGCCTTGAGATTTCTTACGTTCACTCAGATGAGTTAATTCTTATCCTCGAAAAACACACGCGGCTTACCACTCGAGTTCAACAGCCTCATTTGGCTGCAGCTACACAACGATGCACGGCATCCTGACATCTTTGTTCAAATATATCCCTCTGTGCTCAGATGTACAGTTTCCTCTTATCATTCCCACCGTTCCTGCTGTCTCTTCTCTGCAGAGGGATGACGGCAGAAAGCTGCAGGGCATGAGCTGCTAATGGTCTGCGTGACAAGTGTGATAAGCATTAATTGCGTCCTTAATTACAGCATTAATAATGAAATGTATGAAAATGCATCTATGCGAGATTAGTCCAGACCAGAAGGAAAAAAAGAGACGCCGCAGGTACACCTGTGTGTGTTTTTAAGGCTCATTACTTTTATCCGCGACCGCTCCTATAAAAGCAACCAGGTCTGATGAAATGCTGTGAAACGAGCGCAGTGTGTTCACATGCAAATGACACAGTGTGAGCACAAAAGTGAGAGAAATGGGTCTGGGTTAACGATTAGAAGAAGACGACAGGAGGTAGATGTTGGGATTAAAATAGCTCGGTGGAAACAAGGGCTGCAGGAAATCATGTAAAATAAGAAGGTCTAAGAGTCACAGGAAAAGGAGTTCTTAATAAGTCTTTTAATGTACTTAATAGAATTTATTTGTCATCAGCTGAACTGTGCAGGAGAGTGAGCAAAAAGTAAAAGAACAATGTTAAACACTTCTCTTGAAATCCTGCAGTATTATCGCATATTAAATCTGATTTATTCAGTGGAGACATTTTAAATTCTTCTTCCCATGACTAGAGTCTGAGTCAACATCTGTTTGTGTCCAGACATCATTACCCTACACATGACAAATGAGGACAGTGCAGATGCAGATTTTTCCTGTACCACTGTATGAAGAAAGTGTCTTCTAGAAACTGGCAGTAGGTTTAGGAGTTGAGTTTGAGTCCATCTTCAGTCAATCAAGGTCCAACAAGCTCATCTTTAATAATCCCACCCCATACCAGTACCCCACCTCCACCTTGCTGGCGTCTGAGTCGGAGTGGAGTTGCTGATCCAGCTACGGGCCCATCCATCTGGTCCATCAACAGTCATTCTCATCTCATCAGTCCATAAAATCTTTAAAAAATCTCAACTTGTGTGTCTTGTTCAGTCGTGGTTGGGTTTTAGCCTTTCTTACCTCGGCCATGTCTCTGAGCACTGAACACCTTCTGGACACTCCAGGTAGGCTGCAGTTCTGGAATACGACAGCACTGGAGGATAACGGGTTCCTGGTAACTTCAGGTTTGATTCTTCTCAAATCTTTGGCAGATTCTTGCACCCCTTTTGGCTGTTTGCAACAAAAAGTTTGATGGTTCCGCATTCACGTCCTCATTGCAGAGGAATGAAGATGCATTTCCATGCGTCTGAAATGATCCCATCCTCTTCTACACGGTGGAAGTTGGTTAAAATAAATTATTTTAGAGTGAATATGTGATTGCGCCATGTTTTATATTAATATCTAAATCACTTCTGCGTCTGTTCTCCCCATCTGTCAGTCTAGATTTGGACATAAAGGTAGTAAATATTATCACTGATGCACCACGGTGCAGCGATGTTAATCAACCAGCAGCAGGTTGTTTCTGTCAGCAACCTTTTTTTTTTCTTTTACAGCATTAAAGCCAAAAATGGAGTTTTCTTCTCACTGAGAATAATTTGCCGTCGTCTGATAAATGAGATGCCGTCTTCACATTAATCTGCTCTAGGAGTGGCAAAAACAGGTGAAATCGAGGGTGGAATAAAAGAGTCACACTCAGCAGGAAGACAGACGGCAGAACTGATGCCGAGGCAGAGGAACGTAAATCAGGTGAAGCACGTTCAGATGAACAACGGAGGGGGAGTTCATTTGAATATGAACGCAGTGATTCATGGCAAGTTTGATTTCTCTGCTTTGACATTCATAGAGTGCTGTTCAGAGATATTTCAGTCCTGCTCCTAATAGAGACAAGCACACTGGATGTAACACCATCATAACAACGTGTTACCATTTTCCTTTCTCTGCTGCAAACAGCTCAGCGTTGACTTCACTCTGAGGATGGAAGCTTCCAGGGTTCAGGTCTAATCTGAATAATAAATAATAATAATTAAAACATGATAATGATATATGTGATCAGGCATAACATTATGACCACCTTCCTAATATTGTGCAGGTCTCCCTTGTGGTGACTCATCAGAGAATGGACATGGGCCTTCTGAGGGTGTCCTGTGGTGTCTGGCAACAGAATATTGTTAGTGGGGGGCTTTGAGGGGAGGGGCCTCTGTTGATCATCCCACAGATACTAAGGCTAACTATTTAGCTCGCCAGAATTTTGCAGCAACTTGTGCGTTTGACCCTGCATGCATGGTAAGGTCCCATCAATCCATCATTGTACTGTCATCAGCAAAGTGTCAAACGGTATAGTGAGGACAAATGATAGACTAACTTCTAAAACATTTTCTTTTTGCAATCTAGCGGCCGATTGCAATTAACATATTGGGCACCCAGGGCTTAAAGTATGTGCTTTCAGTGAGAGAAAGAGACTTGTTCCAAAATGTGTGATACCTCTTGTGATGCACAAACAGTGCAGTCTGTGGTTCTGATCCAGCATTAGGCAGGGGTTCATTAGCTGCTAGAATATTCTACAGCGCCCTAAATGATAAAGGAGTTTATTTGCACACATTTAAAGACGCATTTAAAATGTCCGGTGAGAATAAAGTGTTTTCAGCTCGTTACTTAGACTTAGATATAGACTTCATTCATCCGCAAAGGCTCAGTTGCACGTAAAAAAAAAAAAGAATAAAAAAATTAAAATAAAATGAAAATAAAATATTAAAAATCTAGTAAAATAAAATGAAAATAAAACATAAGTAAAAATCTAGTAAAATAAAATAGTATAAGCAAAAATGTACAAAATCTGCATATGAACAAGAACTTGACTGCATGACATATTTAAATAGTCTGATAATGGCAGGTCAGAGCTGCATGCACTGGAACAACAACATGAATAGGTGAACAGGTGTGTGGACACAGTTAATAAAACTAATTCTCAGTCATGGTTGTGATGTGGATACGAGTGTTTGAATCTCAGTGAGTTAATCACTTCATCAACC
Organism: Chelon labrosus; assembly: GCF_963514085.1. NCBI lineage: Eukaryota > Metazoa > Chordata > Actinopteri > Mugiliformes > Mugilidae > Chelon > Chelon labrosus. The sequence continues at coordinate 2,441,563 of NC_140339.1, read as the reverse complement.
CCGTTAGATCTTAATATTAACATCACAAACACAGACTAATTTAATATTAATTATTTACATGTACCTGTAAGTGCTCGTCACACTGAAGCTGCTCTCGCCTGTTCATCCTCGTTTACTCGTGTCACTCAGAAACATCAGACAGACAGCAGTGTGAACAAAAACTGACTGCTGGCTTTGAAAACCAACACCACTGAGTAATTTGCATCTTAAACATATTTATTTTTGCTTTCTTCGTCCTGTGCTGGACTAAAAGTCGCCCACGCCACTTTTTTGGCTTTTTTCAATTAGAATTGTGTGCGCTGTCCCTGAAAGAGCTCTTTGGTGAAAATAATTTAAAGAAAAAGTGTGCAATTCAATAGATATTCATCTCCGCTATGTAATTTCCCTTTTCACTGTCAAAGAAGTGATTCTTTTTTTACTTTTATTTTTCGAAGTGCCTCTTTTCATTGCAGTGGTTATAGCCAGACAGGAAGCGTTTGTCTGAAATTATCCCATCATGCTCCGTTAGACCGACAGTCCATTAAACAAAAGCAACAAGCTGTTGGCCTGAATCTGGATGTGTGCTGCAGATGAATCACCAGACAGAGCCGTCCAGGGCACAGGCTGCACACGTGACTCCACCATTTAAGAAAAAATAAATAAAAGAGCTATTTACCTGTTCAGAAGAACCACCTGCCCCATTCACAATGATCCACCTGGAGTATTTCAGACTGCCAAAGGGACACGTTCATGCTGCAGCCTTATCCAGGTGTCAACTGTTCCTCAAAAAAACAAAATAACAACTATGCATTGAATTTTAAACAGTACAGCTGTCACATGTGACTGCAATGCAAAGTACCTTATTGATACGGATGTGAACTGAGAGTTGGATGAAAGCTGTACAAAAAAAGTTTTTTCCTAGCCTCCCATTCTCCCAGCTAATAGTAGCTCTTCCTAGCCTCTCAGCTAATAGTAGCTCTTCCTAGCCTCTCAGCTAATAGTAGCTCTTCCTAGCCTCCCATCCTCCCAGCTAATAGTAGCTCTTCCTAGCCTCTCAGCTAATAGTAGCTCTTCCTAGCCTCTCAGCTAATAGTAGCTCTTCCTAGCCTCCCATCCTCCCAGCTAATAGTAGCTCTTCCTAGCCTCTCAGCTAATAGTAGCTCTTCCTAGCCTCTCAGCTAATAGTAGCTCTTCCTAACTTCCTAGCCTCCCAGCTAATAATAGTTCAGCCTAGCCTCTCAGCTAATAGTAGCCCTTCTTAGCCTCTCAGCTAATAGTAGCACTTCCTAACCTCCCATCCTCTCAGCTTATAATAGCTCTTCCAAGGATCCTAGCCAATAGTAGCTCTTCCGGTTTCATGTTTTGATTGATGTATACAAACTGCTGCCACCTGCTGGTCAACACATGGAGAGGACCAGTTGGTTTTTTGTTCTAGGTGAAGATCAGGTCTTTGTTGCCGGTAATTCTTTAAGGCCATTCTTTTGCAGCCAGCCTCAGCTGACCTTTAAAGGAACTGCAGCTTTTGGCACTTCTGTGTTTGGTGTTAATTTTTGTCTGCCCCTGAGTTTTGCTGCTTAGGAAATCCAACCTTTAAATTCCTGGGGAATACCATCTCCCAAGACCGCTCCTAGGCAGAGAACACAAGAGCAGTAGTGAAGACGTCCCTGCAGAGATTACACTTTTTTAAGACTGCTCTGCAACAATAACCTGCGGGAAAATCTGCTGCTGACATTCCAGTTCTCCACCATCGAGAGCGTGCTGGCATGCTGGGTACTGTGCGGCAGACAAGAAGGCACTTCAGAGAATAAAAAGAAGTGCTGAGAAAACCATCAGATGTCCTTTGTCTTCTCTGGAGAACAGTGACCGCTCCAGATGTCACTGCAGAGACAGGGATATTTTAAAGGACAATAGTACGAACCCTGGACATGAACTGTTTGCCCTCTGGTAGGAGATACAGGAGCCTGAAAAGCAGGACTAACAGACCTAAAAACAGTCTTTACTCCTGGGCCTCCAAACTGTGAATGCTTCTCATTTTAAATCAATAACTTACTACTTATACTATTTATTACCCTTATGTTTGTATGATTGTGGATATTGGTGGCTGTGTGAATAGGTATCTTTTATGTTTTTTTTTTTAATCTAATTTTCTCTGTACTGATGTACAATGACGATAAAGCATTCATTCAATTCTGGCTCATGGTAACATCAGGACCAGGGAGCATGAGATTACTGAGAAGTTGGTCTGATTAAACCCTAAACTGAATCTCCAGGCTTCATTTGATTCCAGTTCAAACCAAAGGCTGATGTTACACAATGGATTGTCCAGCAGGATGGATGTCAATGCAAGGTCTGAACCTGGCTGTTTGAGTGATCGCAAGCGACCAGCAAAAAGACACAGGTGTGAGCACACCTAAGATGCACCAAGGACGCCTGTGATTGATCTGTCAGATGCGTCCCAGACCAGATTGGAGTCCTGCGTCACATTAAACACCACCTACTCAACAAGGATGACCTTGCATGAGCAGAGTTTCGCCTTAGGTTTAACTATTTGTTTTTGGCGAAAGCCTTAAGTGGCGTTTAGAGGAACTGCAATCTTTGCTTCACTCCAATTTTCTGCCCTGGAGCTTAGTGCTGGGGCAATTCCAGATCCCGGTAACATCAGCAACAAGGAGCATGAGAAGATTGAGAAGTACCAGGAAGATGAAGGCCACTTGGTCATACAGGTAATAGAAGCATCAAAGGATGTGCGGCTCCACGAGAATCCAGCATTTTAGCTGTGTATTAATTTCAATTTGTTTTTTTAGTGAGTATTTTTGATAATATTACCAGCTACACTCTGAGTTCTACCCTTCTGGGCTCAGCACAAAATCTGCTGAGCATAAAAAGACCCACCAGACTGTCTCCTGCAGACCAACATGCTGCTGAACGCCCTGAAGGTGGGAAAGGAAAGTGTTGCGCGATGCTTCATCCAGCGGGAGAAGGAGGTAGGAGGTACCGAGATAAACAACCAAGTCACTGTGTATTACTGAACACACACACACACACACAAGAATCAGCCTTATGTAAAAGTCTGGTGCGTTGCATGTGGTCGTCTCACAGCCAGCGGGACTCTATTTTGTAGTATTGTCCTGTAATAAAAAATAAATAAAATCCATTGAGAAGGTGTAGTGTGACTGTAAAAGTAAATAGGCCAGCTAATCAGGTCTGTGAACGGCTGAGGAAAGTTAATTTGACCTTTAACAACAATGTTAATATAAGCAGATGCCAGAAATTACAAAAAAGGACTTGGTGAAAATATGTACATACTTTAGGAATACACTGAAGGTACCTGTATGTCTCAGGCTGGTAGAAACCACACAACTCTTAACTCACACAGGCAGCTGGAGCTTTTTAAGAAGTCCTAACTCCTCTTCTTCTTCTTGAGTGTTTCATGAGCTAAGATAAGAGCGATTCAAAGCGTTGGAAGCCCAGCAGGGGTCTCGGCGGGGGGTTTTGTTTTCACACACCTGCTTTTATGTTTGACTTAATACTAAAGCAGTGGGAGACGACGGAGAGAGGACGGTAAGAAAAAAAAAGTTATTAAAGTTTTCGCTGCTGTGACCTGACTCGGCTGACGGTAAATGTCTTGGTGGTTGTTTCTCCTTTGTTTTTCTCTTGCTAGAAGTTTACGGAGACACTAAAATGGTGTCTGGAGACGACAGCCATCAGTACAAAGAGAGGAAGCATGGTAGAAAATATCTGGTTCTTTGTCAGAATGTCAAGCATATGAGCTTCTGGATGTTAAATCTGAGGGGAAGATGTCAGGTACAACAACTAAAGCAGAGGACACACTACAAGAGTCTTTGCAAGATTTGACCCACGATTCCCGGTGGGGCAAAGTCTGCAACAGCTGGGGACAGTCTGCATGGGTAGTTGGCACAAAAATCTGTCACAAAAACCTCAGTCGCAGTCAATCGAACATGTTTGAACTTTTGGAGCCGAGTCTGAACGCAGTCGAGGAGTGTGAATTGATTACTGACTCAACTGCAAACAGCCAATGAAAAGATAGGGTTGGACACAGGAAATAGCATCAGAAGAAGAACGTGAGCCACAGAAATGGACAATTAATGGAGTTGTGGCAGGATCACAAGCCTCTATATAACGTTGGTTGCAGTGTAAACCAAACCTGTCGCCCCAGTGGAGTAGGGGACCCTCTGACGGGCCGGTTTTGGCCCCCGGAGCGTATGTTTGACCACCCTCATGAAGTCTGTGATCCCTCATCAGTTGTTAAATGTGTGTGATCCCCAGTCTTTCAGTTGTCATAAAAAAATCTACTGAAACCAGTCTGTTAGTGTGTACCCCTAGTCTTTTCAAAATCTGTAAAGACTGTGAAAGTTGTGTAGTGTGTCTGTTACCTCATGTTGTGATGTGTAGCGAGGAGGAAGGACTAAAAAAAACACAGCACTCACAATCCAGAAAAGCAGGATGAGCACTTTAAAGTCAAATTTAATGATCACTACATGGAACAAAAGGCAAACGGACGGGAAACGGGCTACTCATTGGGGGTGGGGGTGGGGGGTTAACGAGACACAGGTGAAACTAATGAGGGCAGCATACAAGGAGAAACCAATTGACTAATCAGATGGGGGAGGGGCACAGAAAGTAAATCAGGACAAGAAACACCAAGGAACAAACTTTCGAAACAGGAAACACAAAGAAAATCAAACAGGATTACAGTTTAGGAAGCAAACACAATATCATGATGCATGTATTAATCTGATGAAGGTTATGGATCAGTGTCTCCTGGTCGCTCCATGTAGAAGGAGAAGTTGATTTTATGTCTTCATTGCATTTCATTTTTTGAGATGTCTACGAAGAACCAGAGAAGATCGCACTAATGAGACGTCTTCTCATCTCTAGGATGTGTTGGCAGCTGTGCTCCGCGACTGTGAGACACGTGTTACTTCACCTGTTAGCTGAACTTGAGGTTAACGTCAACACCTTTAGCACAATGTTAGTAACAAAGATGTTTTTCAGCCCTCGGCACGTCTTGAAGAGTAGGGCTGGGTATCGCTGGCTATTTCCTGATTATCTAACCTTGACCCCAACCCTATTTCAGTTTCAAAACATATTTACTTGGTTATGAAAGTGATTTTTACAAAACAAAGGGGTTTGTGTTATTTCTTTTGTGCAGCTCTTCATTTTGTCCAGTCATCTTTCGGTCCTGATGGTGCTCTGAGAGTTGGAGCTTCTGTCATGTTTTGGATCACATGTGGACTAATCTTGCTGCATGGTCTTGTGAGATTTGTGATGCAAACCCAGCCATGTGAAACTGCAGCGACATTTCTAACGAGTTGATACAGGAAATGGCGCATATTTGAAAAAAATCGGATTGACAAATTTGGGACTGGTCTAGACAGGTCTCCAGTCTGTCACAGGGCTAACACAGAGAGACACTCGCACTTACGGCCAATTAAGAATCACCAATGAACCTAACCAGCATGTCTTTAGACGGTGGGAGGAAGCTGGAGAACCTGGAGAGAACCCACGCAGACACAGGGAGAACATGTAAACTCCACACAGAAAGGCCCCAGATGGAATCGAACCCAGAACCTACAGCCAGTCACCAATGAACCTAACCTAACGTGCATGTCTTTGGAAAGTGGAAAGAAGCTGGAGAAAACCCACACAGGCACAGGAAGAATCTGCAGATTCAAACCCAGCTCTAATCTGTCATGAACAAAGAGCCAAAGTTAAAACTTCATCAACAGTCTGAGGAGCCTTAGAAGCTAGCAAGTAGTCAGTGTAGCTAGCTATGTAGTTGGTATGCTGGTAAATTATTGTTTAAGCGAAGTGACACACCAAACCCTGCAGCCAGTACGTCCACATAAGATGCTGGTTGCTCTGTACTTTAATGAATCAGCCTCAGGATCATAGTGTAAAGGATAGAGAACACCTTAAACTGTTTAAACAAGGCCGTGTTTAACGATTCCACACTGTTACCCAGCACTGACTCTGATCTTGCACGTATAAATATTCTATCTTTGCTGAGAAATCCGGCAGAACGCTGGATGTGAATATGAAACAGTCCCCGTTTGTTGGGGACACATAGCTCGGATATTAAGCCGCGCATACAACTAATGAATTTGATTGCTTGTAATTCCAACTTCATCTGCTCCTCTCCATCAGCGCCTTCCTTCCAGCGCAGCGCTTTAATTATCTCTGCTGTACTTCAAACAACAAACTGCTCCGTCCAGAGCTTCAGTCGGAGGCGTGTAATTTACTCCTGCAGAGCAGAGAAGAACTTTATCTGCTTCCTTAGTTTTTTTTTTTTAAAGCTTTTAGTGCAACGTTAAAGGGATTTTTGTGCATATCATGGATATTGTTAATTAGGGTTTTGATGGTTGAAGTGTTGAGCTTATCTCTTACTGTCTTCTCTGGCTTTCTTCAGCCCAAACTTTGTGTAGTGCAACTGACAAAAGTGCTTTCAAGAGCTCCACTGTTAAAAGTTACTGATTCATCCAGGGACTATGGGGATTTAAGTTTGACGATTAACAATATGGTAAAAATGGTAAATTATAAAGCCTACATGTGATTCATTTCAAGGTTGTGCAGGAAAGTCGTTGGATTTTGTGCAGAAATTCCCAAAAATCTCAAATCACAATCCTCCTCTTCATCATCATCATCAGCTTCTGAAACATTTTCTTTCTCCAAGTCTTACAACTCCAAAGAAAGTTAGACTCTAAAATAAAAATAATACGTCTTAAATCAAAAACACACACCATCCCCTGCTACCTCAGGAAGAACAACACTTTTAGATTTGTAAGGTCTCTAATGACCCCTTAAACATTTTGTAGAAACATAATTACTCGACTGTTTTTGTCATTTTGACACCAGAAATTTATTAAAAACACATAGTTTGAGGAATATATTGCACCCGAGGGCGTGGGTTATTAAAACTGAACGCAGGCACGAGTGTAACATGGTCCCTGAAGAGCCAAGGAATGTGTTCCAGGATTACGTAGATAGGAATGATGCGTTCGACTGCTTCAGAGAGTTGGAATTTCTAAGTGCTCCCTCACTGACGTCTGATGAGGCTTGTTTTATCGGCGCAAAGTTGCTTCACAGCTCAGTCAAAGTTATTAGCAATGCGCAGTGATTCAGAGCTACGATACATCAGACGGTCTGAGCCTCCTTCATCTCTCTTCAGTCCTCCTTCCTCCCGGTCTTCCTCCTCTCTGCGATGTGAACGCTCCTCTGTTTGCTCTGTGGCAGCCGTCGGCTCCGATCCGACGCCGGCGGCTGCCAGAGGAGGAGATTAATGGAGCGACGTCCTCCTTCGCAGCGATAAAAACACCCGCCGCGCCCCTCGGCTCTTCTCGCAGGCCATATCCAAATGGATCTGTCGCAGTTTTGTGGAGATTAGATTAAATTTGGTGGTAATGTGATGCCATTCTGTGAAGAGAGATAAAGTACCATCTGCTCTTTCCTCCTGTTTTGTGTTCCCTCTGTTTTTTTACTCGCATCCAGTCACTGCATGTGTTCTCTCTCTTTTTATACTTCATAATTAAACACATTCTTCTCTTTCAACCTCGCATTTCCGGCTGCATAACTTCCCTAAAGTATGCATAACTGTTGAGCTGAGGTTTTTCGCTTCACCTTTCAGGGGCAGGAAGTAGCAGAGCTCTACAGAACACTGGTGGGTGGTTTAGGTTCACGTCCACCGTGGAAAACCTGCACGCCAAGAAATCCGACAGGTTCCATTTCCCACGAGGCGTTCTCAGTTCCGAATTAAATTTACAGTTTACCTGGAGTCTCTGGACTTTAATGTGATGTTAGGGTACCATTTACTGGAGGAAGGAAAACAGGATCTAAACAATTTCCTCCAGTCACAGGTGAGTATTTGAGTTTCTGATGAGTAACACCCACAAATGTTCTTAGCTAATCCCTAAATCCCCACCAGTCTCTTAGACTTGGATGAAAAGTCTTCAAGAAACATCTATTTTTTTGGAATTAACCATCTTGCAGCCTATAACAAAGCCGTTTAGTAGATTGTATTCACTGATCAGCCACAACATTATGACCACTGACAGGAGAAGTGAATAACATTGACCATCTTGTGACAATGTGGATGTTACTTAGACATGTGGCACCCACCTAGACCAGACCAGGCACCCCCACCCCATAGCAATGACACTCCAAATTCACTAGATCCCAAACTGATCAAGTATCTGTGGGATGATCCACAGAGGCCCCTCCCCTCAAAGACCCCCCGACCAAGCAGTTTAGCAGCATAGTCTGTGCAGGATGTAAATATATATGCAAACGGTTGAATAGGGGTCATGATTTTATTGTGTGAACGTATAAACATCGTCTACATTCAGTCCAGTTCCAGGGAATTCAGGAGACTGATGGCTTGAGGGAAGAACCCGTAAACAAAGCAAGGCTTATCTGTCTCAGCTCTAACAAAGGTTGTTTCAACTTCCGTAATTACAAATAGTCACACACATCATTGTGCCTTGAAGGCCCTCGGAGCACTTGTCCTCCTCTACCTCCCGTGGATTAAAGCACTGGATTATATTTATCTATAAGAACAATCCCTGGGGCAATAGACACATTTATTTAAACATGGGGTAAAAACAAGAAACTCAGTTCTTTTCCTCCAATACTCACACTTCTCAATAATAAGGAGGACTAATGGAATTGCTGGCCCATTCGGTTTTGTTTGGGCGGCAGCCAGATTTGACACGTTTTGCGCTCAGTCCACACATCAGGAGTATTTTTATTTTCGGTGGGCAATATGCAAGATTGTTACCTAGGCAACCAGAGTCTGAAACGTCCATGAGAAGAGATGGATGACGAGCCGATGTCTTCATTTTAGTTTCTGCTTCCGATGAGTTTGATGACTTCATGTTTCAGCAGCTCAAAGAAGGAGATGAGAGGGAACAAGCCAACGGTCCTCCACCTGATTACTGGATCCTTCTGGTTCAACTGGATCAGCTTCATCAGATATGGTATTTGTTGTTACCTTTCTTTATTTATGTCTTCATTTTAATGGATTCATATTTACATAGCTTCCTCTTAGCTGTATTGGTACTTCATTTACACACTTGACACACTGATCTACCCAATCGTTCAGTCATATTCAGACTTCAGTCAACCTTCAGCTGAAGGGCCATACACCAAGAACTGAACCGTTAACCTTGTGGTTCATGGAAAATCACAGACAGAGCCACAGCTTCCTCCTCGGCTACTTGGCCTCAATTAAATTTAGAAAGATTTAGAAAGATCTTTGATTGCTGGATAGTAAATTCTCATGGTATTTTGAATATTTTCCTGTTTCTTTTTTTAAAAAGTTTCTTCCTTGGTGTTTTACTTCCTGTGTTTTTGATTATTTGATTGGTTTCTCCTTGTAAGCTCCGCCCTCATTAGTGTCACCTGTGTGTCTCGTTAACCCCTCAGCCCATGTGTGTATATATAGACCTGTCTTTCCTTTGTCAGTCTGTCTGTTGAGTCTCCTGCTTGTTCATGTTCTCTCATGTTTCTCTCTAGCTTCTTGTGGTTCTTGCTTTCCCATGTTTTTATTTTTTCTCTTTTCTGTTCTTTCTGTATCTTCTTTAAGTAAATAATTTCATCCAGTCCTTAGTTTTTGTGTGCATGTCCTGCGTTAGAACATACTCATGTGCACAATATCCAACCGTAGACCGTGCTCTACCTTGAAAAAAAAAAATATTTAACTTCATGTGCAATCTTTCTACCTTCAGGTGCAACTTTCAACCTCAAGTGCAAATCCATTATAAAGTGCAATAATTTCAATATTCTACTGCGTATATGTCTGTTTACTCCTGTGGGTACAGTGATACCCCCTTGGGCTTTGACTTTTGAGCTTGTGCCCTAAATGTGTATGTGTGTGTTTGTACAAATGATCCAAACACACTTGAACCTCTGTGTTATTTCAGTGTACGCTCCCACATGTTGTGTTCCTGTGGTTGGACCACAGAGCTTTTATCTGCTCGACGGGAGTGCAAAAAAACCAACCCTGCAAATAGGGGCAGGTGTGTGTATCAAGTGTGAGTTCATGTGTGTTTGTAAAGTTCAGAGACGCCGTGACTTGTCAAATTTAATCACAGCTGACGGCTGCTTTCACACCTAACCTGTTAGCTTTGGCTCAAATGAACTTTAGGCTGGTGTGAAAACTGTCGATCAAAGCCTGGCTAGCTAACAACCACAACTGACAGCGCCCCCCCGGAAAGGTTCCTCTTCTAATTGGATCGTGGTGCAGATGAAACCATGGGGTTGTGTGACGGGCGAGTTTTTGTCACGTTAACTTTTAATTAAATCCATCTGCTGACAGTTAAGGAGGTGGTGTTTGATTAGAAAAGTTTACACATCAGTGACATATACGACATAAACTGCAGCATGTGTTCACGGTGATGCTGGAGTTCTCGGCCGTCTGCGTCGGCTCACCTCTTCATATTTTTGACACAGCTGTGGAGTTATAAGCCTGAATAAAACCGTTTTAGTTCATCTTTCCCATCCGGTTCTCGGCATGACTTTTACGATTGATGCGTTTTACTTTTGGTTCGGTTTGCAGAGCAACCGAGACAAAGTTTTGACACACCTTCAACAAATGTTCCTGTAAATAATTTTGTGATTGGTCACAATTTTGTGGGAAAAACTCAGGAAACAATCAAAATTTCTTGGTTGACGCAGCAGACCACCAGTGTATCAGTCCATGGTAACATGTTTTCACCGTGCAAACGAACCAGTCTGGGGAGCGATTGCAATCAGTCAGTCCTCTCTAACTGAGCTCAGCTTGGTTAATTTCTCAAGAGGGCAATTGCTGTGTTCACACCAGAATCAAATGAATCAAACTGAGGGTTAAACACTCCTGGTTTCAGAATCACCTTGAATGTTGCACACTGCTGCTGTGATTAAGTGACACCTAATAGATTAGCCATCAATGGATTCCACTAGTGGCTGGTTTTCAATGTCGCTGTGTTCTCAGCGTCTAAAGAACAGAGTTTAGTTTGCACTCCTCGTCCTACAAGTCGTCTGTTATCAGGCTTTTTAAACTCGCTCGCTGCTTCTGCACAACTTAGACCCTCAACCTGCTGTTCACTGATTATGCAAATAAAGTCCATTTTCAGTGGATCTGAACACTTGCTGCTGCTGAGTCACTTTTCCCATCAACTCTCTCTCTTCTCCCCATCCCGCCCCCCTGCAGGTGTCCCCCTGTCCTCAGCTGTCCACCTTAACATCCCACCTAAGGTACAGCAGCGTCCAGATGGACCTCCGACCCCAGCAGCTCAGAGGAAAGGTCGCACTGCCGTAAAGACATTAAGTTAACAGCAAAAAAAAGGTGCTGCTCCGAGTCTCCCACACAGTAGTGACATTCACAGCCTGTAAAAGCTTTAAAGTGGAGACCCTGTACAGGATATATAGCGTACTGACTTTTAAAGAAGTTTAAATTTAACATTATGGCTTGTGCAAAGGTTTGGCCAACCCGAGCACCTCAGGTTGTTTTGGCATTTCCTGTCAAATGTCCGCTGTTATTCTGCATTTATATAAATTCTACTAGTGCAACTGCCCATTTTTCTATGCAGATGATGCAACCCCCAGCAAACAAATTAAACATAAAAATAAGTAGGAGTGCATAATCCAACATTTCTTTGTAACAGGTGGAGTTGGAGCAGAGTATTAACCAATCACCAGTGAGTCTAGAGGAAATGTAGGCGGGTCTTCGATATCGTGGCTCCACTCTCAGTAGTACTGCTCAGATGAGATGGTAGCCACCCGTATCCCTGGGATACCAGCATCAGTTTGACCAGTGGGAGTTTATGAATTTAACCCTCAAAAAAAGAGGTTCTTACCTAAAAACTGCATCTTCCTGTGAAAACACATAAAAGTTCAGCAGCTTCTTAACCTACAGTAAAGATTTCTTTTGTTAACTGGTCTTTAGCGTAAGAGACAACATCACTCGAGTCAGCAAATGCAGCCAAATGACACAAAGCACATTTATGTTGACGTGACGGCGCCCTCTAAAGGCTGTAGTAATTGTGACAGGAGCAGCTGTTGGGGTTAAAGGACGGGCCAAACAAAACGTCGGACACTGGAAATCGCTGTTCATTCCAAGTTTCCAACCCATAACTCCAGCATGGTGACGTGAACGATCCGTGTCTCTTAACCATTACTGTAACTACGACGAATTAATCCATTGGCTACGGTTTAAAGGTGCAAAAGTTGCCTCCATCCACTCAGAGCAGAACATTAATGAAAATCTACATTGTACAGTTGTGTGTATTTAGGTCTATGTGCAGAAACCAACTGCTTACAAAGTGTAAATACATAGGAAAGCAGCGCTGCCATGCTGGCCATTAGGAGTCTCTTTTTTTGAGTTTCTTTCTCAAAAATAACTGATGAGGACACAAAGATGACTCCCAGGTTCTGACCGCCAACCAACCATCAGACTATCTCACTGTAGAAGTGCAAACTCAGCTACAGTCTTCTTTTCCTTTTGGGATTTTGACATTTTTAAGCGACTGGTCATTTGACTTCCTTTCTGAAG